>NW_022900925.1:30011826-30101684 GCF_012274545.1 Fukomys damarensis
ATTTTTTTTTTTTTTTTTTTTTTCCTCAGGCCCTTGTGATTGCAAGGCAGGAAGCGGAACCACTGAGCCAAATTCCCTGCCCAGAATTTAATTCTTTTATGTGCTTTATCAAATATTCAAAAATTACTGAGATTCACTTTATGTTCTCTTGAAAGCTGATTGGTTTAGAGATACACTCACATTTAGAGTTGAACAACTTGATGAAGTCAGAAGTAGCTCCTTCAATTTATTCATTTTGCTATCTTAATTTACTGAATTAAAAATATATATCTACTATAGTTTCTGATGCCATTCAATGAATATAGTACGTACTATGTAAAAATAATCGCACAATAAAATAATTTGCATGAAGAAAACTTTGCATTGCCTTCTGAAAAGCATTCAGTAGTTTTCTACTGAAATTGAGAACCCTCTATTAGAGCCCAAATTAGGACACCCTACGTTAAGAAAAAAAATAAGGCTTGGTTTCTTCCCATTAATTATTTTGAGCATTGGACAAAAATTCTCCCATCAGGGCTCTAATCAAAGAATAAAACATCCCTTCTTCCAGCCCCACAAGACAAGTCAGCAAATTCAGAAATAGAAGGAGAAAACCAGTGCAATCGAGGTTAGTTAACAGGACTTAGCGCCTGAACTGGACTGCACTGACCAATGACCCAGATGAATTTGGGGCACCCAGCTTTTTGCTCCCACAGCTCCCCGAATAAAAGCAGGATCACAACCTTCACTCTACCCTCCTCGTGATGGATACATCATTCTATCGCTGAACAGAAGACAAGCACTGACCTAGTTTAGAAGTGCAGATGAAAAGAAAATGAAAACAGAATACATGACAACGGGCAAGGAAACCATGGTAACAAGGAGAGAAGACTGTTTTGCTTACTTTATTTTGGTCAGAATAATCAGCAAGCTGAGCCTTCAGCTCTGAAATCTCGCCCTCTAACAGACGGATCACTTCCTCGTAGTCCATTTCCATTCCGTGCGCCTGTCTCTGCGCGGCTTCAGCAAGATGAATCCGGGTTCGCAGAGCTCTTGTTTCTTCAGCGACAGCTTTGGCTTCCTAGGTAGTTCGAAATGAATGTCACTGAGAGACACACGCGCGCACACACACACACACACACACACACACACACACACACACACACACACACACACAAAATAGTTCAGTGGTCTACACAAAATGTTATAATCGCAAAGCAGCATGAGTATGTTCCTCTCTCCACTTTGAAATTAATCTTCACGTTATTTTTTTTTAATTTCATGTTATTTTAATATGTGGACTAGGTGCCGATCTGGCTTTTTTTCTTTGTTGATTTCTTGGAAATACTTCCGTATAGCATCTCTAACTTCGTGCACCTAACATCCGGAAAACAAGGTAAGCTGGAGAGACTTAAAACAGAAAGTAGACTAGAAGTGGTTCAAAAGATAGGAAGAGTAGGCTACAACAAAACTCAAGTTGGTAGCAGGGTTCACACTCCAGGAAGGCTCTAGAAGCTGCATTGTAAGATTCCAAGAGCTTCATAATGTTGTGGGCCTGCTTTGTGGACCAAGCCCCAGGGGCCATAGCTTGTTCCTGAACATGGCTGTTATTTCTCACTTTCGCTTTAAGCCCGAAAAGGTGGAATCTAGTAGCAAATTATGTAGCTAAATCTATAGGAACCAACGTTCATAGGACAGTTATTAAACGCACACTGTCTCAAGTGCTTTATCTATCTTATTCAAAAAACATTAAGAGAAAGGCATTATTAAAAACGTAAAAAAAAAAAAACTTGTACATCAGCAGAGACTCAGAGAAGTTTATAACCTACTCAAGGACACATGCCCATTGTGTGCCCAAATGCAGACCCAGGTCTGCTTGACTCCAACACCAATCTTTTTCTTTCATTATTTTATCCTGCCTTTAAAAAACAAAATAAAAATACCCTGTATACTATACTTTCCACCTTAGCAAGAAGTGAGAGGGGCCAAAACCACTTGCTCTCTCAAATGTAACTTCCTTCCTGGGTATAGGTGGCCCACACCTGTAATCCCAGAATTCAGCAGGCTGAGGCTGGAGGATCTCTGAGTCTGGGGCTAGACTGGGCTACACAGTGAGTTCAAAACCTGCCTGAAATACATAGCGAGACCCTGTTAAAAAAAAAATCAAAATGTAACTCGCTGTTGAGTCGGATAGTCTACTAGGATACCACTACAATTTAACATGGGAGTTATACTATAATCCATTTCTTTTTCTTTACTTGATGAAGAAATAGGTCTTCTCTGCAATGGAATTTTCTGCTCTAATTGCTATAGCTGATATTAAACTGTGGCTATTTTAACTGTCTTAGAGTTGTTACAGAGCCCTTGCTTTTGTTTGAGCCTAAATACATTTGATGTACCAAGAGGGTTAAGAGAATGGACACTTTCTTTATTTTTTAGGTTATATATTTCTATATCAATTTTTAAAATTTTATGAAAAAATTTATAACAAAAAAGAAAAATAGTTAATACACTGTGTATCATTATCTGCAAAGTAGTTACTCAGAATATGACAGTAAACATCCTCTCTTATAAAGAAGTTGATATTAGCACAAAACTTTCTTCTCAGTGAAAAAGAGAAAGTAGTAGGATGAGTGAAACAAATTGGCATATATCTTGAAATATTTTTTTAATGGAGTAGGTAATTGGGGAATTATTTGAGCTTTTCCCTATTTCCTGTTTATCTGTCTTCTGTTTTTCTCTTTATTCTTAAATATATAGAGTTTCTGATATAAGAGAAATCATCAATGAATGTTGGATTTTGTCAAAGGCATTTTCTGTATCTATTGAGATGATCATGTGATTTTGACATTGCTTTATGTGATGAATAATATTTATTGATTTGCATGTGTTGAACCATCTTTGCATCCTTGGCCTGAAGCGTATTTGGTCATGGTGTATGATCTTTTTGATGATATGCTGCATTGTGTTGGCCAGTATGATGTTAAGGATTTTTGCATCTATGTTCATTATAGAGATTGGCAAGTAGTTGTCTTTTTTGGTTGGACCTTCATCTGATTTAAGGATCAGGATAATGCTAGCTTCTAAGGATGATTTTGAAAGTACTCCTTCCCTCTTCATTTCATTAAAGAGTTTGAGGAGTATTCATGTTAGATCTCCCCTCAAGTTCTTGTAGACATTGTTGTACAAGCTGTGCATTTGGACTGTTCTTGTTTTTTGAGGACTTTGTGATGCATCAATAGGTTATTTCTTTGGGCTCATTATGTTTTTCTGATGTGGGCATTCACAGCTATGAACTTCCCTGATGGGTCCAGTTTCATCATCATGTCCCATAAGTTCTGGTATGTTGCACTGACATACCATTGAATTCTAGGAATTGTATTAATTTTCCTTAATTTCCTCTATGACCCATTATTATTCAAAAATGTGTTGCTTAATTTCCATAGGATTGCATACTTTTGCCAGTTTCTTTTATAAAAGATTTATAAAATGCAAAAGATGTATACGATCTGATGAGAAACCAGAGTATTGCTATTTATTTTTAGCTTAACTGCACTGTGACTTGATAATATGCACAGAAAAATTTTGATTCTTTTGTATTTACTTTGGCCTGCTTTGTTAGGTAGTATGTGGTTTATTTTGGAAAAAGTACCATGTGCTGTAGAAAATAGTGTTTATTCTGTTGATGGGTGGAATATTATGTGTGTATCTATTAAGTCCATTTGTTCAAAGGTTTGATTCAGCTGACATTTCTGTGTTGACTTTTTGTTTAGTTTGTCTATTTGTGATAGTGGGGTATCAGTATACTTATATTGATTTTACTTGATCTTTTATGCCTACTAGTGTTTGTTTTATGTAGTTGGGTGCATATATGATCATAAATTCTTCTGTTGAATGGTTCTGTTGACCAATATGTGATGTCTTTCTTTATTCCTTTTGATCAGTTTTGGCTTGAAGTCCACTTTGTCTGAAAACAAGATAGCTACTCCTGCTTGTTTCTGTTGCATGGACTATGTTTTTGCATTCTTTATATTTTTAGTCTATAAATTTCTTTTTGTGTTAAATGTGTTTCTTGTATAGAGCATACCACTAATGATTTTTTAACCTATTCTGATAATCTGTGTCTTTTGATTGGCAAGCTGAGCTCATTTATATTGCTGCACTAGTCATAATTGCCAGGTATTAACTTATTCCTGTCACTGTATTTTTATTTTGTTGTTATTTTGGTTTCTTTGTCTTCTACTTAACTGCTGCTCCTAGGTGATGCACTGATTCTACTGGACCTTTTGGCCCTGTTAGTGGCATCGCCTCCTTCTATGGGATATCCTTGAGATTTTTTTGTAGTGTTGGTTTGCTCGTCATGAATTTCTTTAGATTCTTTTTATTATGGAAATAACTCTTTTCTCCATCAATTTTGAAAGATAATTCTGCAGAATATAACAGCCTGGGATGTTAGTTGTCTTCCTTTAGAGTTTGAAACACTTCATTCTAAGCTCTGCTTGCCTATAAGGTTTTGGTTGAGAAGTCTGTAATAATTCTGATGGGATTCCCTTTATCGATGATCCATTGCTTTTCTCTAGCAATCCTTTAAGACTGTTCTTGAGCTGGACTTATGGTATTTTAATTATTACACAGTGTGGAGCTTCCCCCCGCCCCCCGATCATAGCTCTTTAGGGTTTTATATGCGTCACTTCTCTGTATGTTAAATTCTTTTTCCACATCTGGAAAGTTTTTTGCTGTTACTTTTATAAAAATTTTCATGCCATTTGTTGTTTTCTGATTTTTCATTAATTCCAACAACCTTATATTAGTCTTCTCTGAGTCTTGAAGCTGTTGGACTGATTTTTCATGTTATTTTGTTGTTTTTAAGGCATCTTTCATTAACTGACCACTGACTGAAGCTCTGTCCTCTAGATCTGACAGTTTGTCTTCACACTGGTCACTTCTAGTGCCCATACTTTCAGTTGCATTTTTAATCTCCTTTGCATTTGGAACTTGTTTTTTTTAATGAATCTTCCTTTTCTGTGCTGGGCATGTGTGATTCGTATCTCTTTGGTTAGCTCTACTAGAGTTTTATTAGTGTCTTCTCTAGATTTGCTGATCACTTGCACCATTAGGATCATTATCTGATAGTTATACTTCCTTTAAATTCACAAAGTACCTTACAGAATTGTTGTACCTCCACTGATACTCTTTCAGACCCTGTAGTGTGGCTTATGGTTTCCTCCCCCTTGATGTCCCCTGAGCCGGTTTTGGTTTGGTTGGGAGATTTTAGAGGTATTTTGTTGCCTTGTCTTCCCACATTTCTAATTTTTTGTTTTTGTGTTGGGGTTTTCAGCTTCTTTGGTCCAGTGCCCAGTTGCTCAAGTGAGCTGAAGCATTATTTATGACCTCCAGCCAATTCAGATGTTGGTATACAAAGAAAACCAACTGACAGCACCAACTATGTTACCTCGGGTATAGTAGTAAAATCAGATAATGGCATCACATATCAACCAAATACTGACAAACCTTAAGAACGACTCACAAATTACCCTTAACCGGAGCAAAGTGAGGACACTTCAGCCATTGAAATATTGAACTGTATTAACTCAGGCCACTAATTTCTGCAGGACGTATGCAGCAGACCATGAGCTCAAGAGTACCACTGGACTGAATGCCATCTTTATGTCCACCCCCTCTGAAGCTTATATCCATCAAATCTGGTTTCCCCGCAGGACACAGACCCCATGATCCTCCTGGCCTTCTAGAGGACCCCAAGAAATCTCTGTTTAGCTCTCACCATCTTCAACCCTGTCTCCCGAGGTTTCTCTCACCTGGTCTCTGTGGTAGGGTAATGACATTTCAGTCCTGGAGCTAAACCCTCCTCCTGGGTGTTGGTCTCATCTTCAGTCAGGTCAGTGTTTGGGCTGTCACTTCTGCTGCCCTGTGCTATGGAGAATGTAGAGGCAGAGCTGGCTAGGATTTGGTAGTTAGGCTGTTGTCCTCTTGCCTCCTTTGCATTGCACAGGGCCTAGGCTGGTGATGGCAGCAGGAGACGTAGGATGCCCAAGCCCTCTCTCCTGCCTGCCGCATAGGTTGTGTAGGGCCTGCGGCTCGTGGTGGTGTTAGGAGTGTGGCATGAAATTCCTCTATGTTCCTGCCTCCCGGGTGGGTTGTGAAAGGCCTGAAGCCAGAGGCTGCATGAGTAGGGGTGGGACATGAAGTTCCTCTCAGTTCCTGCCTTCTATGGAGACTGCACAGAGCCTCCTGGACATGTTCTTAGAAGTCAGTTTTTCAATCATTTACTATTTACTATTAAGTTATTTTTTATACTTCAGGTTCTGGGCTAGGCTTTGAACAGTGCAGATGGAAAGCCCTTCCTTTTAAATCCTTAGAATATGATCCCTAGTTTGGAGAGACAGATAGGAGATTAGGGTCTACCAGCGAAGACCTCACTGAGGAGACATCTGATCAGACACACAGCCATGATTTCCCAAGAAGGAGATTTCTGAGCAAAAAGAATTGTGTGTGCAAAGGCCCTCAGATAAGATTGTGGTCTGCATCTTCAGAGACCAGCCAAAAGGCCGGTGGGGCAGAGGTAGCAAGTAGTGGGTAACGTGAAGAGGAAACAGTAGGATACGGGGGCAAAGTGACAACAGGAGTGATTGCGAGGAAAGGACTGGAGTGGACTGGCAGATCTTAAAGAGATTAATAGCCTATTCTTTGGGGTTTGGTTTATTCTGGGTGAGATGGGAAGTGAAGGCAGCGTTTTGAGCAAAGGAATGATGTGACCTGACTTACATTTTAGGAGGATTATGTTCACGACTAAAGAATGCAGGGCTGGAAGCAGAAAGAAGAGGAATGGGACAGGCGAAATTCACCGAAGTTTGGACACGTGACTGTAGTAGAGGTGGTGCGAAGCAACTACATTCTAAATACAGTTTGGAAGTAGAGCTAAAAGATTAAATCATCAGGAATATTTATTTAGCATCTAGACAATCGTGTTATGTGGTGAAAATATAAAAAGGTAAAATATAGCTAACTTTTTTCTAGCTGAGGTTGGAACATCAGGTATGATTCACAGAAATGGAGGAAGAAAGACACAACAAAGCAACACAAATTATAATGTGGAGGAAAGGAGAGGCAAGGCGGAATATGGCACATTTGAGAAATAATGTTAGATGGGTTTTGACTGGTAAGAGGCTTCCTAAAGGGGCATAATGGATTTTTTTATAAAAGGGCTGGGAGAGAAAGGGAAAAGGCCAGGTTTTGGTAGAAGTGGCATGACAGGCAATGGAGCTTGAGTCTGGGGAAGTTTCAAGGCCTTCTGAGTAGACAATGGTACTAGAAAGTGCTTTAAAAAGCTAAAACTGGCAGCAGGGTACAGGCTGGAGAGAGCAAGCCCACCAGTTGCCTTGTGTACCTTTCTTTAATCCAAAGAACATTATTCCTTTCTATCTGAGAGTAACTGACTTCACAATAGAAGAATGCTTTTCAGAAGAACTATCTGAGAAAATGAGGGTACCTATCGAGCTCCCCATGTCTGTTAGTTCAGTTCAGGCGATCCAGAAAGTCCCAGCATTGCAGGTGGGTCACCTTCACACCAGACTGTTGTTGCGCACACAGGAGACAATGGCTTAATGTGACAGGCCTATTCTAAATGTCTGTGTGTCAATCTAGCTAATCTGTACACTGTGACATGAGGTGTCTATTATGGTATTCATTCTATAGACAAGGCACCAAAGCACGGAAAGGTTAAGTAACTTGCTCAGACTCACAGAACCAGAAAGTGACAGGGCTGGGATCTGAACCCACGCAGTCTAGTCACAAAGTTCCTGTTCTTGGTTATTATGCCTTGCCAACTCCAGAGAGTGATTTCCAAACAATCCCTTGTAGGTGACAATATCATGAACACCAGGCCTGCATTAGCTTGGGATGTGGCCGACAAAATAGACAAACGCATTTGAGTTTGCTGCACTGCTCCCATTTTCCATTCAATCAAATCTTTCTTTTAAAAAAAAAAAGCCTCTGAAGTGAAAGAGGAAGGGCAGAAAGTTCACTAGCTGCAATGAAGAATAACTCATTTGATGAGTTGTCTCCTTCACACTCATTTCATGAAGCGTTTATTCCTCTATAAAAGCTGTACTTTTATTTTTGCTCAAAGAATGCTAGTTAATTAAATAAAGAACCTGGACGGAATTTATAAGGCCATTATCGTGCAATGATGGTAATATAGTGTGAAGAGATGGGTGGTAAAAGGTACAGAGGTTTTGATGCTGAATAAATTCATGCTATTTCTTTGGTACATGTAGAACTGTCAGGCCGGTGAATGTGACCCCTTAGCAAAGTTCTAGCCCAATTCCCACTGAATGGCTGTTTAAAAGATAAGTGCATTGAAATGATGACTCTTAGAGGAAGCAGTAGAAAAAAGATAACAGCAGTGTGCCGGATTTAGCAGTGCAGGATCACATCAATCCATTTTCTCTTTTCCTCCCAGGCTGTCTTCTAATAAATAACTGCAAAGCCTCTTATGCCAGTAACTTTGAGTCAGAATTTTCCCAGTACCTGCCAGTGCCAGATACATTACTTGAAATCCCAATCAGGACACACGTTGCTGTCAGTTTCCTGGTTTATCAGGTACAGTTTAACTCAAATTAGAAAGTCTGAAAATAAAAGCAAAACTAAGAGATAAAAGTAAATTTTTTTAAAAAAAATCAACATAAGCACTATGATTTCTAATACTAACTAGCATGAGAAAATGTAATCGAAGAGAAGCCCGATTATGAAATGAAATGTCTCACTTACATTTCTGTTTGGTAACACTGAGGAAATGCCTTCGGCTTATTGTACAATGGGGTTTTTCTACCTCATGATGGCTTGGTGAATCTTTAAGGAAGATCACACCAAATTCTTCTTTGAAAAGGTAATTCAATCTAATGAAAATCTTTCCAGGATACCAAGATTGTACTTGGGTCTTAGTTCTATAATTATATTGGTATTAAGAATTATGTGTGTGTGTGTGAGAGAGTGTGTGTGTTTTCAATACGCAGCTATTTTTTCCCCCACAAGGCAAAGTGATCTAGAATTTAAAAACATGGGGTCTGGATGAAGCTCAGTGGTAGAATGCTTGCTTAGAATTAAAAAACATAGGCTTTGGATACGATTTATCTAGGTCACTAACTTGGATCTGTGATCCTGCAACCGCATTTTCTGGCTGTATAATTCTCTACAACTCATTGTGTTCAAGTTATAATGGGAAACAACATCTCTCTTATAAGCTCAGAAACAACCCGTAGAAACTATTACAGTCCTTGCAACGATTTTTCCCCTCTTTCTTCTTTACTACTTTGGAAAAATATGCATAGTCACCTAAGTGCTAAGAAAGTGTGACTAGATAATTTATTAAGGGTTTTCCTGAGGCATTAAATTAGTAATACTGTCGCTTGAACTTTAGAGAAGTTGTTTGAAAATGTAATTTGCACATGTCTTTTGTAATGCTAGCAAAAAATTATGTAAAACCCTTTCCTCTTTAGTTATGATTGTAACGGCTCCCTGAAGTAGAAGGAAAAAGCATTAACTGTTGTTGCACATTTGTAATTAGGCTAGCACTTCTGCATCACTAACTTTAGCTTCTGTAATTTTTAAGCTAATCGGTAAATCTTTCAAATGTCAGTGGCTGACAGGAGAAACCTGCAGATTGCAGAGAGATATACGCTTCAGTGTAATGTAACTTATGCTACCAAGCCCTAAAGAATGCTTCTCTTATCAGCTTCCGACATCCCCACGTTGGAAAAACCTTTCTTGGCCTAGGTCCTGTTACAGCTTGTGAAAAAGATTAAGGGCTACTGCAGGAAGAAGGCTGTTGGCTGAGAAGTGTTTAAAAACAAGTTCCACTTAGCTTCCTTAATGTATCTATCTGGTTTATTAAAATATGTGCATCTCTCAAAGAATGGTCTTGAAGTGTTTTGCAGACATATTTATGAGCGAATTTACAACTCATCCCTTAAGCATGGAAGAATTTGGGGGAAGAGTTTGAATCCATAGAAGTTTTTACACACTTCTGATGTGTGTTCTCTCCTTTCTCTCTCCTCACCCTCCCACCATGCAGACATCTCACTCACTAGGCCACCTCCTTCCCTAACCAGTGATTAAGCACTAGAAAGTCTTCATCTAAGATATAATCTGTAGCCATTCGTAATCTCCACTTTTCCATTACATTACTGATTCATGACTTTACTACCTCACCCTCGGATACCCTGAGAAGGGCATAAATGATCCCCCAGCCCACTGTGTTCTTCACTGCATTCTGCAAGCTGCTGAAGGACCGATTTTCCCAGAATAAACTGCTCCAGTTCCACGTTAGGTAACAAACCTAAGTATGCAGTACATGAAAAACAGTACATGAAATATATCCTCAATTGTCTACAAAGTGCCCCATTACTTGTTCCCAATCAGCTCTCACATGAATACCATACCCAACTACAAGCAACTTACTATTATTTCTCAGACTAAACTCTCTCAACTTCTTCTGGTCACCTTATTCTATTCGGTGTACTCCTTTCTCTTCATGCAGCTATCAACTGTTCCTCAGAATCCACCTCGTTTCACCTTCTCTATTCTTTCCAGACCACTTTGGTGTACATAATCTTTCCTTTCTTTTGGTCTTTTGTAATATCTATGGTCTGTAATTGAACACATCCTACTTAGTATCTCCTGTTCTATGGTCAGGTCATTAAAATATTTATTGCCTAACGTTTTAATATCAAAGGTCTTGACTTCTCAAATTAGAACACAAACTGTCAGGCTGGGAATTTAGCTCATGGTTCGGTGGCCTGCCTGGCAAGTGCAAGGACCCGAGTTCAATCAACTTTCAATATGCAGCTGTTTTTTCCCCCACAAGGCAAAGTGATCTAGAATTTAAAAACATGGGGTCTGGATGCAGCTCAGTGGTAGAATGCTTGCTTAGAATTAAAAAACATAGGCTTTGGATACGATTTATCTAGGTCACTAATATCACTAGCCAGATATTAATACCATACCTCGTTTCACCTTCTCTATTCTTTCCAGACCACTTTGGTGTACATAATCTTTCCTTTCTTTTGGTCTTTTGTAATATCTATGGTCTGTAATTGAACACATCCTACTTAGTATCTCCTGTTCTATGGTCAGGTCATTAAAATATTTATTGCCTAACGTTTTAATATCAAAGGTCTTGACTTCTCAAATTAGAACACAAACTGTCAGGCTGGGAATTTAGCTCATGGTTCGGTGGCCTGCCTGGCAAGTGCAAGGACCCGAGTTCAATCAACTTTCAATATGCAGCTGTTTTTTCCCCCACAAGGCAAAGTGATCTAGAATTTAAAAACATGGGGTCTGGATGCAGCTCAGTGGTAGAATGCTTGCTTAGAATTAAAAAACATAGGCTTTGGATACGATTTATCTAGGTCACTAATATCACTAGCCAGTGATATTAATACCAAAAAACCCCTGAAAAAAACCAACACAAACTGTCTGAGAATAAAAACTAGGCACTCCACTTAGCCTAAAAATGAGACATAATTGACTTGACAAACAGTGAAAGTGATTATTACTTTTCTTCTATATAATAATTGCCTCAGAGAATTTATTAGGCAAGAAGCTTTCATAAGAAATTCCTTCACAGACGATCTCAATTTATGAGAATATTAGAATTATACTTCATTTAAATAATTACAATAGTAACCAGACATCATGCTATGAGAAACACCATATAATGAAAAGCAAATTATGTTATTATGCTGTCGTTAGATATAAATTTTAAAAATCCTTTTATGGCATTTATTAGGAAGATGAAATTACATAATACTAAGTGAAATGAAGCAAATACCAATATTGAAAATAAGAATCATGATCTTCCAACATGAACTTAACGTAGTACATTTTCTCAGTGACTACATAATCTTGAAGGTCCTGTCCAATCCTAGCCATTCCTTGATTTCACACCTTATCAATACTGCTGTGAAAAGACTAATAATGATAGGTATTCAGTGATTCCAAGAAACAGATTACTTCAGTTTGTGTGAAAAAACAAAATCTTTACTTTATAAAGGAATATCTGGTTTAGCTTTCTGGAGGAAAAGCAGGTCAATCAAATTATAATTAACTCTAATTAACCCTCCCAAGAGCTGTCAACTTCTTTACCTGCAGCTGCATTAGTCTCTAAAAGGCGCAAAATTGATCTCTGCCTCTGAACATCAAAGAAAATCAAAGAAACAATTCTCAGTCTCCTTTATAAAGAGAAGTCCTTAATCAAGGTCAGATACGTCAGTACAAATCTAAGTTTCATCACGTCAAAATTATATTTGGGACAACAGAAATAGTCATTAGTTAGAGTTCTGTTTTGATATTATATCTAACCTTGAATAGTTATTTTCTGGTTTAAGGAAGGCTGACATAAAAAAGTATTCTCTAATTCTAGTAAAAAATATATAAAAAGAGACCATTTACAGTATTGGCAAGTTTCATAACCAAGAGTTTAAACTCTTCATTTATCCATGGTACAGCTCTAAGGCTACTTTCAAAGACTTACTTAAGTTTCATCTGAAGTTTAAAATTTAAAGGAGATGTGTTTTCAACACAGAAATGTATTTCTTTCAAATTAAACTTTAGGAATTTAATTCAATGGGAATAAAAATATTAACAAATTTTGCTTTGAAGAAATTTGATTAAGAGTTCTAAATTTAAGGCTAGATATAGAAAGATCTAAATTAGTAAGATTCTTAAGTTGATCTGGAAGAATGAATCAGTGAGAAATGGTGAGCAAAATCAACCAGAGAGAGACAGGTTGGACACATCCCAGGGATTTACGTTGTGTATGAAGTTACAACAGTAGGGGCTGGCTAAATAATTAGATGAAACAGCCAATAAATATTTATTGACAAAGCAACTGGAAAGATAAAATAGACTCAAATACACTCTAGATTATGTAAAAGTTTAATCTAACAATTGGTGTACTACAAACAATTCGACAAACAATAAGTAGTTGCTATCACAAACCATTTTTAAAAATTGTAAAGAACAGATTCTCATCTCATATGAAGTACTGAACAAAATACTTCTTTGACAGATTCCATAAAAATGTGGAGAGTATTGATAAATGTAGATATGATTCATATGGCTATGAATAAAATTTATACATAAAAAAATAAACTTAAACAAAAACACCCATGTTTAAAGAGAAAGAGGGAGGGAGAAAAAGGGGGAAGAAAAGGAAAACATAAAAAGAATTCAGCTGTGTTATGTGCATGTATCAACTCCTCACGATGAATGTGATCATTAGGTACTAAAGCACACACTAATAAACATAAAAAATAGCAAATTAATTTATATATAGGGTAGAGTATTTGCTCCAGAGTTGGTAGAAATAGGGTTAATCACTTTACACTGTTAAGAGATCCCAAAAAGGAAAAGGAAAAGAGCAGAGTAGTGATTAGGAATACAAGAGGAGGAAAGAGGAAAGTGCATGAGTGGGAAGTGGGTACAGATAAGACAAGGGGTGTATGGCAAGCAAGAATGGCAGAATATCACTGGTGATCATACCAGGAAATCAGTAGTCTTCCATACTGAAGAATTATGACAGAGTTCATAATTACTTTGAAATCCATAGTCACACACAATCTTTTGATGTCTAAAATGGATGACAAGGAATCAAAGTAAAATATTTTCAAATAGCGTGATTTATTGAAGTGGGGTTAGGCATGGCTAAAGAAGTCTTGTTTTTAACTCTAAAATGGTTTGTGAATTAATCATGTGTTACATTGTCATGAGTTCCATATTGAAGTAAGAGAGTACTGAACATGTTTCTTACATAGTAAACTGCCAAAATAAGAGGTTATAGTTTTGACTACTTTATCGCTACTTCCTCCTGGCATAAAATTTACTAGTTTGTCAAATTAATATATATATTGTGACAGCATTAAAAAATAACGTTTGACATCTACACAGATGTTTTAAAATGCACTCAAAAAAGTATTCTTTTAGCAAATGACTACTGACCGCAATCTCAAGAGATGTGTACCAGTTTGTAGTTAATTAAGTGAAAAATATAGGGAGTAATATCATTTTTGTGTACAAAAAAATGGCCGTAACAACTCATCAATTACAAGTTTATTCTGAAATGCTTTCTAGAAAATGGTTGTTTTACCCTACTTTTCTTTTTTCTGGCCAGATTGAGAGCTCTTTGTATACTGGATACCTGCCTGTTACGGTGGCTCCACAGAAAATAAGTATTTAATGAATGGTTTTAAAACTCTATGCCAATCTGGGCGTGGCGGTGCTTGCCTGTAATCCCAGTATTCGGGAGGCTGAGGCAGGAGTATCGCTGTGAGTTCGAGACCAGCCTGAGCTACATAGTGAGTTCCAGGTCAGTCTTACCTACGTAGTGAGACCCTGTCTCAAAAACACAAACAAACAAACAAAAATCTCTATGCCATATTTCTCTTGTGACTATAGGCGTGTGGAAGACAAGTGATGAGAAAGTGTGGTATATAATCCCTCAAAAGCCAGAGAATAAGCAGCTCAGAGTTTGGAATCGAGAACCCCAAAATCACCACTTCTAAGTAGGCCAGCTTCCCTCCTACAGGCAATACTTCAATCAAATAAGTGCCAAGGTTTCCATGAAGAATAAGATGACTCCTCTTCCCAATTATTGTGACACTGAAAATCCTGATTCTAAGTAATTCAACATAATTAAAATGAGTTTTATAATACAAATAAAACAAAAATTTCTGCTGGAATTCTTACAACGGTAGGATCTTTTCTACACTAAAAACACAGGTATTTGGAAATGGGATACAGAAATAGACAGAGAGCTGTGCTAGTCTATATCCACTGCCATATGAAATACTTGAAGCTGGGAAATCTGCAAAGACAGATGTTATTTGGCTCACAGTTTTGGATGCTCCAAGTGGAAACAGCAATGGCACTTAGTTCTGAAGAGGGACCCCTGCCACATCGCATCTTGGTAGTAGTGTCATGGCAGAAGCGTGTGAAAATAGGAGTATGTGCAAGAGGAAGTGATCACATGGACGGATGAGGTCAGACAAGAGCTTACAAGGCCATACCCCCAGTGACCTAAGGACCTTTCAGATTGTTAGTGGTCCTTCAAGCTCTTAGTTTTAATACACTGAGAACCAAGCTTCCAAACCACGACCTTTTAGGGAAGATACTCAAACACCACCTGAATCACAGCAACACCTTGCTGCTTGCTTTGGCTGCTACATTCACCTCCAGTGAGTCACTAGGTATGGCTGACACCTGTGCAAACGGCAGTGCCAACTGGGCTGTCCTAAAGCTATGGCCTTAGGTTTTGCTTCCAAGCAACCTTAGGTGATTTCTTGGGCAGAGTCAAATAGTGAGGAATAGAGAAAGAATTTTTCTGAATTAAAAAAAAAGGAATTAATGTTGAAAAAGAAGTCCAATTGTTTGTTTAATAAGCTTTGTCAATTAGATCATTGTCTATCATTATATGAGCTTTATAATCTTTCTCAGAGTTTTTCTTTAAAAAAAAAAAAGACCTCCAGGATAATTGTACCTTCCTGCTGGTTACACCTTGCATTCCTACAGTAGAATATCACATCCAGGAAACTCACATCGATACAACAGTCTTATTCGGATTTAACCAGTTCTTTATGACTCATCAATAAAAAGGAACAATCAATGGATATGTACAATCTGGATGGATCTCAAGGGGATCATGCTGAGTGAAAAGAGGCAATCCCAAAAGAAGTGAAATAAGGTCCGATTCCATTTAAGCACCAGCTTTGAAAGGACTAAATTATAAAGAGAGAGAATACAGCAGTGGTTGCCAGGCACTGGGAGTACGAGAGAACAAAGTGGCAATGTCTACAAAAGAGTAGCATGAGGAATCTTTGTAAATAGGGTTTTTAGCGGAAAAACAAAAAAGTTCACATTCTGAGGCCAAGGACACTTTAGTGTAGCTTGCGTTTAGAACAGGAAGGACTACCAAATTAAAATCTTGTATTTTTCTTTTTTTCCCCCCCTCTGAAGATGAGATGGCATTTTAGAATATTTACTTGTACTGTAATGTAAAACTACTACAAGCTCAGATCACTAAAGAAAAGTAGGGAGTATAAGGTCCCTACCAACTCAACATTAAAGGCTTCGCTCTTTTATTAACACACAAAGGACACAATCTCTACAGGTACAAAAATGTGAATACTTGTTTAATAATCACTTATCATTGCTGCTCTTTGTAAAGATATACTTATTTGTCCTCCAATTCTCCTTGGTTGTTTTTATTCATCACCTCGATAGTTCGCCTGTCAGCTGCATCAGCTGTTACTAAATTCATGTTCAATCTCAAGTGTACACAGAGACTTTTTTTGTTGATTTGACCTTACCCCTCATTCCTTCTGCAAGCATTCAACCCAGACTTTGCAAGGGTGAGGCCAACTACAACTGGGCTTATCTGAACCCAGAGAAATTGCCATATAAACAACTTCCCATGTTTCCTTAGGGCAAAGACTGGCTCAGACAAGCTAAATATTTTGGCTTTGAATTGTTCACTAGTTCACTGATGCCTAAGGTCATAATACTGTACTGAAAGCAACTTTAAAAACAACTTAAGTGTGAGAGTAGGTTTTAGAAAGTTGTTGACAAAGGAAGTTGCTAGAAGAATGGCCCATGCCTGCTAAAAGTTGTTGGAACTTGAAGGAAAAATAACAACAAGGATAATTTCATGGGAAATGGTGCTCATGGCTTTAAAACAGTAAGGCTGGGCTATTCTGTAAGGCGTAAGAACTCATCACAACATTGTTAAATTTTAGAGAACAGGGCAGCCAATTCACAGTATAAAACAGGGCGTACATATTCTGGTAACTCCTCCTGGGGGAAACAACTGGGCTGATACTTCCAGAGAAAAAGAGTTCCTCTAGAGCTTGTTCTTTCCTTTCGTTTCTTTCCTTCCTCTCCTCTCCTTACTTCCATTCCCTCTCATCTCTCTTAGTTCATCATTGTTTTCTTTTCAGGTCATTACACTACATAAAGGGACATGGATTTCCATAATTCTAAATAGCCCATGAACATTCAAAAGGGGACAACTCTTGTTTCAAGGATCAGGGCATCCTCTTACAATAATTTGGTTAAAAGTTTTTCAGTGAGTAAATAGAAGATATCTCAATGTATTCTCTCCTTTGGGAGCAAGTGGTAATAAGTCTTCGTGGACAAACTGAAAAATCAGTGTGGAGGTGTTTTTAATAATTAGGTTGCATGTATGTTTAGGAATAATTAGCATTGTACTAACTCGCTATCAAGATCTTTGAAAGGATATCAAATCGAAGGTAATAATCTGCCACAGTTCATTTATTCAGATTTGTGAATCTTAAAAGTGTTTAAGACAAGAGTCATACATACTATTTGCAAATTTTAAAGACTTCCTCATTCACTGTGAAAAATTAAACTCTGGAAAAATGGAAAAGTAGTATTTTTACTATATCTTTCACTACCAATAAATCTGTTTATCAAAAACACCTTAATATAATACCACTCTACATAAAAAAGAGAAGCTGAAGAGTATGCAGTTAATGCATTTTAAAAAGGCAGTTTTAGGGTTGATTGAGGCTATTTTAAGTGCTTCAGTATGAATATTTGGTACACATAGGTTTGTACACACACATATATGTATATTTTGTTTTTGATAAAATTGGAAACTACATTAAAAGCTACTATGAATTAACATTTTTATTATATACCTCATTTATCTTTTTTTTTTTTTGAGACAGGGTCTCACTGGGTAGTCCAGGCTGACCTTGAGCTCACTATGTATCCCAGGCTGGCCTCGAACTTGTGATGATTGTCCTACCTCAGCCTCCCAAGTGCTGGGATTACAGGTGTGTCCGGGGATTGAACTCGGGTCCTTGCGCTTGCAAGGCAGGCCACTGGACCGCTGAGCTAAATCCCCGGCTTCCTTTGTTAACTGTATCACTACATTCACTCAGTGAGTTAATTATAAAGTTTTGACGGCCATCTCTGCTTATCAGAGTACATTCTGTTGTTGAGTCTGGTTGAGTGTATTCTAGGTTATCTTTCAGAGATCCTGTTCATTGAACTCGGGTCCTTGCGCTTGCAAGGCAGGCCACTGGACCGCTGAGCTAAATCCCCGGCTTCCTTTGTTAACTGTATCACTACATTCACTCAGTGAGTTAATTATAAAGTTTTGACGGCCATCTCTGCTTATCAGAGTACATTCTGTTGTTGAGTCTGGTTGAGTGTATTCTAGGTTATCTTTCAGAGATCCTGTTCCCATATTCTCATCATCACTATCCAGTGCCTCTTATCTGGGCAAGCTCTTTTCATATTTTAAGGTGCATACAAATCACCTGAAGATTTCTTAAAATGCAGATACTGATTCAGTAAGTCTGAGGCAGCCCTGAGACTCTGCATTTCTGTTTTACTGCTGACCACCCTTCCGATGGCAAAGGTGTGGGTCTTAGCTCAGCAGGATCCAATCATGGTGGTCACTAGGAGGACGTGACTACTGTCTGAAATATAACTATTTGTGGAGCTGAAATCTAAACTTTAATTAGCTTAGCTTGCATTTAAATGAAAATTTTAAGGATAAAATTTTTTTATTGTGCAAAACTTTATCGTTTTGGTAGGATTATAATTATTTAAGCAGCTGTATCATTTAAGATACTATTGTTACACTATAGCACCAGCGATAGGCGAAGTCAATCACTTGAATAGTATACATAATTGATTTCACCAGTGTCAATGAATTAATTCAATTTTTTGTATTTAGCACTAATGTGCACACAAATAAGCTTATGTGAATATTTTATGCGCACAGCATAAATTACAATGATACCTATTGATATAATTCATAATGAAACTGAAATACTTTTTACTTTATTAAGAGTGTAATTATTTTTTTTCTATCAAGGTCAAAATTTGTCCATAAAATATGGACTGATTTTTATATTTAAAATGAAGACATTTTACCAATTCAGAGTAAAGTGGACATGAATTGGCTAACAACATGACCAGAATAATAAGAGACTAGAAGAAGCCATGTTGCAAATTTCATGATTAATATATTTGTAATTTGCAAAGTTATTTGTTGTGTAAGGGTCTTTTTTTTCAATATATAAAAAGTGAGCAATATTAAGGGATATTTTTGCAACTACACGATGAATATGAAGACACTTTCCTTTTTAATCAAAGAAAAATCAATGAAATTAGTTACATTACCTACAACATTGGAAACTCTGGCCAGCTATAAAATAACACGGATTTTCACACAAAAGAATAAGCTTCTTTTAGGTTGAGATGGTAATTTCAAGTTATAAAAAATAGTAGAAAAATATTTTATTAAAAATGTATGCTTCTCAAGTCACTAAACAAATGTGCTTAGACTATAGGAAATTTCTAGAACTATCAATAGTCAGATGACTCAAAAGCTGAAATATACATGATTTTCTTTAACTTTAGGTGATCCACATAAGAGAATACTCCAGTAAGACTTAGAGCATATATTATCTTAAGGTCTTCCAAACATGATGAAATGTTGATCTGTGGTGTTAATAAAATGAAACTTGCAAGATAGATATTAACTTTTACATCTGTCAAAGCAGAATTTTAGCTAGATAATGAAAAATGAGCTTTTTATCTTGATAGATGGTGTTATGTGTGTTGCATCAAAAATGTGAATTTACTGACATTTTGAAACAAGAATCTTTACTACGTTATTTCACTGCATGATACATGTTGAAAATATGTGTGCTCGGCTTTCTGTAGCTGGGTATGTGAAAACTGGCCTAGAGATAGTTGCTCACACTGTTTAGGGTATGCATGCAAATTCTGAGTCATCATGGACCTGATTTTTAAAAATTATCAATGAATTTAATGATCTCGTATTCTTTGCCAACATTAGTTGACTGAGTTGTGGACAAACTTTTACAAAATTATGGACTTTTAGCTCCAACTCAGGGTTTTCTTAAAAGAGTTGCATATCTAATATTCAATAAGCAAAGACAGAAAATGGCAATGTGATTTACATTTTCTTATTACTATCACGCTGTATGTCAATGAGCTAAATTTGAAATTACACAAAAGGAAAAACTTGTGAAGATACACAGTAAGAATTCACATTAACATTAAAACTTTTCATAATATAAAAATAATTTTACATATTTTGACCAAATAAACATCAATATGTAAATTCTAATTATTGATGATGTTACATAAGTTGAAAAAAACTAAAACAATTTTGAAGGGTGTTTTGTTGATACTGCTAAGTTTTGAGTTGCTTTCATTATATGCTCACAAGAAATAAATAAGCAGACATAGCGTTGGAAAGATTTTAAAGTGTCTTATTGTAAAAAAATTGAAATAGTTTCACAAGTGTGCATATACTGTAAATATAAGTATTAAATGGAAGGACTTTGGGTATTCAATTCAAAACTCTAAGCTCTTTTGGTACAATGTGGGTATGAGTTTAATTTTTTCATTGTAAATTTTATTGAATCAAAACAAAGATTCCGTATTTCCAATGAAAATTGAAATGTGCAGTAAGGGCAAAAATAATGCCACATTTCAAAGATCCATTGTGTAAAACAGGATGTAAAACTTTCTCAATGAATTTTCAACATTGCGATCTGCTCAAAGTTATTGCAGATGTAATGAACAAGACATATTTAAAATAATTATAAATTTCTTTTACTTTTTTGAAAGTATTACTCAAATAAACCACATATGAGGCTTTCACTGCATTTTTATTGACAGTGCTGTCCTAGGCAATTACAATGGCCTCTTAATTAAGGATCAGTTACTTTCCAATGTTCTTTGAACTCAATTTCACATTGTTCATTCATCCCTTCCTGCATTCTCCAAATATCTGAGTACCTCTTCTGTGCCAATTACTACTTTAAAATCGAAACCAGAAAACGAGCCAAAGATGGCTGACCCTCATGAAACTTACTTTGTAGTTGTGGAAAAAAGATAAAGGGCAAAGCGTTAAGCATATAAGATGAAAGAAAGCAATTAGCAATACCAAAGAACTCTTACACCAAAGGTGAAGGTGGGCGTGTTGGTGAGGTGTTGGTACAGGGCGGCCCGAGGGTCTGGTGAACTAGGGGAGAAAAATCTAAGAGACCAGGTTACTGGGCTAAGAGGAGTGTGGGGATGGAGGAGGAGGAATGGCAGAGCACGTAGGACCTCAGAATACCCGACACTGACTTGAAACATCTCACCGCAGCACCTTTGGCTTTTACTCTGAGTAAGACTGGAAGCCCGGGAGAGCGATAATTTCAGTTGTAAAGGGGTCTTTCCTTCCGTCTGCCTGCTCAGAGAAGGTCTGAAACAGCAGGGTGAGCTGGAAGGAAGCAGTTACACAGGCAGGGGATGACGGTGGCCTAGCTCACTCATGGGCTGGGGAAAAGTGGGAAAATATTACAAATTTTAAATTAATCCTAATTCTGTGGCACCAACAAGATGAATATGGAGTGTAAAAAAATAAGAGTAGGGTCTTACTACAGGGGGAGGAGGTTCTTTTTTTGTTTTCATTTATCAAATATCTTCCATAGCAGTCCATTGTTTAAACCCTAGATTGTCATTCAAGTGTCTACAGGCTAAACACATCCATGTAAGTATTATTTTGGCACATCATCACCTGCCTTGTCGGGTTACTGGCTCTGTAATAATTATCAGATTGGACTGGGGATTTATCTCAGTAGCGCTGCACCTGCCTGGCAAGTGCAAGGTCCTGAATTCGATTCCCAGTACCAAAAAAAAAATCATATTGACGAATGAGGTAAATGATAATACCAAACAAAATACTCCTTTCCAAGACCCAGTTTATATGAACATTCCCTTTACTCTCCAGCCAGAATAATTTCCTCCTCTAAATTAAATGGCTAAACCAAATTATTTCTACCTTTTAATATTTCTTCTTCCATTATTTATAATAACCCATGAGTTAATGTTTGAGTTGTATGTGCGATACATATCCTATACTGTGTAGGTTATCTCATTTTATACTAATAATATTCTTGGGAAGTTCATTTTACAGATGAGGAAACTGAGGCTTAGACAGATGAAGTTTACCAAATGCCAAAAGCTAGCAAGAGGCAGGGTGAGGGTGTAAATCTATGGTCTTCCAATGCTCTTTATCTATTTCACTTTTGATCGTTGATATCAATCCCTTGTTCATCATATAAGATTCTCTACTGCTTATATATTTTTATTTCTATCTCCTTGTTTCCAATGAATCTTACGAAATGCTGATACAAATTATTTACTGATGCAGACCTGACCTTTCTTAATAAGAAACTAACCTTTTCAGAGAAGTAAATACAGGAGGGCCTCATGTGGAAAAAGTAGGTATTGCCAGAAAAAGAATGAGCAACTGCTATTTTTCCTTCGATTCATGCCTTACATCAGTCCTTAATGTAATTGTTTTATCAAGTTTGCTCATAATTTGAAAGCTTATGAGTTCTGTTTAGGAGAAAATTTTAATTTAACATAGAAAAAAATACCCTCATTTATTTTACACATACAACATTAACAAGGGAGATTTATAAATGTCCCCTTGCAGGACACAAACACGTCAGTGTAAAAAGTTCTGCCCACACAAAGTGATCCAGGCACCGAAGATACAGAATTTAAAGAACTAAAAAGGCCTATCAACCAATGTACACAAATAAGCAACAAAACAAAGGCCTGAAAATTGGCTGAAAATGATACAGCTTAAAGAAAATCATTTTATTTGAGAATAATTTTAACAGAACAGATTTTAAAAATGTTCTATTTGACAGCAATTTCAAATGAGAATTGCACAAATAATAATAATGTAAAGAACATCCCCATATCTTTCATCTTGATGCCCCAGACTCAGGTTTTTGTCAAAATGTTCAGAAATAAGAAATATTTGTATAAAACACTGGCATGTGGAGTGTGGAGGTGGTTGGTGGTGAAAATTTGTGTGCTCTCAACCTCACGTTCATATTCATATATGTGTACATACACACATTTGTATATATATGTATATATCACAGGTACACACATGGACATATGTTACACAGCATTTCTTAACCATTTGGGGGTAAAGTTACACTTATCGTGGCCTTTTTTCTTTAAAGACAGTATTTTCTAAAAATAAGGATATTCTTTTATATAACCACAATTCAGCTAGAAGTTTCAAACTGAGTCAGTACTTTCATCTAATCTACCAACTGTATTCCAGTTTTATCAGTTCACCCAATAATGTCCTTTATAGCACTGATCCCACTGCAGTATAGGATCCAGTCAGGTATTTAGTTTTTATGTCTCTTTTAATGTGGAACATTTTATCACCACTTTTTTTTCTTAATGGCAGTGGCATTTCTCAGAATATAAACACACATACCTTGAAAATAAAACTCTCTCATATATATAGGGTTTGTTTATATTCAGGTTATATGTTTGCAGCCAGAATACCCTTTTCAGGGTTTCACATTTGGAGTCACGATCATCTTCACCGGTGACACATCAATACATAGCACCAAAGTGTTTTCTGATTTTCCTAGTGTATAATTACTATTTTCCTCCTTGTAATTAATAAGTGGTTCATAAAATTACTTTAAAGTCATGCATATATGTAGATATCCTGCGCTTCATTAAAAATTTCCTGTCAATTTAGCAGCTAAATTTCTGCCTAATTCAGTCTTTACTAAAGCAGACACAGAATGCTAATTTCAAAATCTAGCAGTCTCTGCGGTTGCCAATGAGCACTCAAGAGTCTACTATAAGTAAAAGATCTTTCTGTTAATTATCTGATCTGTTTACAAATGTTAGGGGTTCATGACTTACTGTTTTTCAATGGTTTATAATTTGTTACTGTAGTGTTTAATTATTTTGATGCCAAGTTCTTCCGTAGTTGGCCAGCAAAACCCCTGTGATATCCCCCTGTAATTTTGAGCATTTCCTCATTTTCTGGCATAAAAAGTTTTAGTTTTATAATTTTCCCAAGGAGCTTGGACTCTGTTTTAGTAGAGGGTGGTATGTGGATGCTAAGTGCTCTACAGATTTAGATCTTTTAAATCTGCAAAGTTTTCTTCAATCATATTTTTAAATATTAGTTCTGTCCAGTTGTTTAGCCTGAGTTCTTCAAGGAACTTTCTTGATTACATTTTTTGCTTTTCTGGCTGTATTCTTCAGTGCCTTTTCACTTGCACATATTTTTTTTTTTTTTTTTTTTTTTTAAGTACCAGGGATTGAACTTGGGTCCCTGCGCTTGCAAAGCAGGCACCAGAAACACTGAACTAAATCCCTGGCCCTACTTGCACATATTATTCTTTGGACACTTGGCAACTTAGTTTTCATTTCTGACATGACTTTATGTTTTCCTTTCATTTCTTTCCTAAATTTTATCAACTCTCATTTTGTATTTTCCCATTTTTTTCAATTTCCATGTTTTCTTTTCAAATTTCTGATCTGATATATTTTTTTCTTCTTAGCTTCAAATACTTACTGAGGATATCTGATTGAGTTTGGAGTGTTCTGTTCTGGTTTTCTTTTGTGCTTTGTGGTTCTATTGTTTTGGAAATTTTTCATCAGGAGGAAAGTTTTAATTCACATCATTTAATTTTTGCAATTGTTTGGTAATGATCGGGACAGAATTTTCTTTTATTCTTTTTTTTAATTTCATAAAAAGAGTTCTTAGTTCAAGAGCACCCTCTTCTGTATTGTTTCTTTTATGGAACATATGGGGTAGGGTGGCATATATTATTATGTTTTATTTCTCTGCCATTTCTGTAAGATCTCAATTTCCCCCTCCTGCTCCTTCGTTTCTAGTCTCCTTTGCCTTGTCTCCAGAGCATACTATCCATTCTCTATCTACTTTATTCTCTCCCAGAATCAGTGATTGTCTGACACTACCATTTCTGGCTGTACACACTTTCCAGTCCTTCTTGTAGCCAGTACTCAGAATCACCCAGTCTTGGCTGATGTTCAGTGTTTTGGCTTCACTGATAAACTTTCTCTTTCTAGGGCTGATTTTACTTGCATTTTATCTACTTCCTCCGTTTGTCTTTACTCTTTTTCAGAGTACTTTAAACCTCCCCTCCTCTGCTTTCTATACCCCAAGCTTCATTGGCAGGCAGACTGCAGGAATTCTGTTGGAAACATTTTTTTGCTGTATTTATATAACTTTGAAGGTTGCAGTTCGGTGGCACAGAGTCACACTGGAGTCATGGCATAAATCCTGCATGGCACTATTTGCTCTCTTTGTCAATTTTATGTTTTCTGTGAGGTCAGTGTGAAAAGAATTCAAAACCAAGCGATCATCATTGCTCTTAATTAGTATTCTCTTAAATCTTTATTCTTAGTTATATTTTATTTGGTATTTGTGCTTCTATTTCAGACTACTCAAGGTGAAAATAAAATTTAACTTTTTAAAATTAACAATTAAATGTAAATAGTACTCTGCCCTGGAGATTATTATTTTGCATGGGTTTTGTTTTTTTTTAAATAAAATAAGGTATGAATAGCTCCCCCCCAAAAAAAAGTGAAAAAGGAAAAGGAAAGGTAAAATGGAAGAAAAAAGGAGTGGGAAAGGAATGAGATTGGTCATTTTGGTCCATGGACAGCAAGTTCCAATGCAGGTTTTAACATTTCTTTGAGCCATAGAGGCAGGACTTCAGTGCAGGCAGAGCCTTTGAAAGTTTTTCAGATCCCTACTATTTTATACTGTTTCCAAGCATGAATAAATTCTAAGCATCACTGTTTTAGAATTACACCTCGTGTCATGTTCACGTACACATGCAGGACACACACATGCACAATCTGCACACTTACTTGCTTCACACTCTGGAGCTCTTCCATCAGCTGACTCCTTTGTTGCTCTGATTGATGTAACTTTTCCTATATTTAAAAAGCACTGAGTTAGTAACTTCTTATGAAAATATAAACAGGTATAACTTTTAGTCCTCTGTTTCCTATGTATTCTCTAACCATCAAATTGCTATAATCTGAAAATGTCGGTCCCAGTTACTTTTCTGGTTTTGTATGTATTATTTAAAAACAGTTATCTGTGTTATAACTGTGATATAAACACATTTTCTGCTACCCTAATTTTGTACAATCCCCGAACCTGAGATTCCAAAAAAGTCAGGATCAAACTGTGTAAATATTAACTAAGTTTTGTCCAACATTTAACATCTTCAAAGGGCTTCCAAACTAAATAGCATTATTGTTATGTATTAGAAATAAGGCCTGTCAATATGAAAGACAGCATGTGACACTGGGCGGACTACTGGTTTTCTCATTGAATGTTAGCATATTGTTTGAAGATTATCTATAAAAAGAAAGATATGGCCAGTATAACCAAATTAGGAAGTAAGAGTATGAAGGTAGATGAATATTACATATCTGCAAGTAAAGTATTATCATCTTGAACTGAAAATTAAGTCAAGTATATACCCTAAAATGTCCACTTTTGTTACATCTGCCTTTTAATAAACACATTTTATTGACCAGATCAGAAATACCAAGAGCCATTTAAAAGCCATTTCACTATAAACTTGAGCAGAGAAATTGCTTGGACATTAAGTTGAGCTCTGAAGAGTCTTGGCAACACTGCCAAGTTCATGGGGGGCAATCTGCTTCCTGGGACATTTCAGCTCACTCTTGTCTGGGAGGTGAAATGAAGGTGTGTGAAGATGAATATAACAGCAACCTAATGAATATGCTACAGGTCAGGAGCCAGGAGACCGCTGGCTCTTATGCTTTTATGGTCTAGAAGCCACCTTCACTCTGTGTGCTGTGCTCTACATTTTGCAACTGTAAATGAAAAACATACCTAGTTTCATTCACTTTGCAAAGCAGTAGCAATGCGAATGCTGTAGAAAGGCTTTAAGTTATACATAGCCTACAGAGCTTCTAAAGATAATGTCTGTAAAATAAAAATTAGTCATTGGCATAAAATTATCTTGGTTTCATATTTGTACCTCAAATTGGATTTACACCTTTTTTTTTTTGGTACTGGGGATGGAACTCGGGTCCTTCAACTTGCAAGGCAGGCAGTGGAAACACTGAGCTAAATCCCCAGCCCCTTGTACCTCAAATTGGACAGGAAGAATAGTAGTGTCACAGGATAATGAAAAATGGTGACAAATCACTTAATCTCCACACTGGATGAACTTCATTTAATAACTTGTGAGTGTGCTTCCACAAGTAGAAAACCTGCAGATACTAACAGTACCTCCCACAAAATATACATTGCTTGGCCCACTATTTTATATAGCTTTAAAACATGGTTCTTAGTCAACAGATTTTGAGGTAGAATAGTTAAAAAACTGTAGAATTTATGTTATCTGGGATTTCAGGCTTTGTCGCCTTAGGATATATGTACTTATATTTCATGAACTTTAAATGTTAACCTGATTTATTGCATGGTTCCCCAGGGCATTTTTGTTTAAATGTTACATGAGTATGGCTTTATTTTATTTATTTGTTTATTTATTTTTTTGGTACTGGGATTGAACTTGGGTCCTTGCGCTTGCAAGACAGGCCACTGAACCGCTGAGCTAAATCCCCGGCCCTGGCTTTATAATTTTAAATTAAAATTCTAATAATAGTGAAATTCAAATAAAAACTTAAAATATATAATCAAATTTCACAATGATGAAATTTAAGGAAATGTAAGACCTGACAACTCTGAAAATTCTGACGATCCACAAGATTTTTTTACATGATGATAAACCCTATAAAAATGCTATCCTAGCAAGGTAAACTAGAGAAAAGTTTCTAAGAGAAATGACTGCCAATTTATTTTTAAAATCAAAATTATATCTTCATTCTAAACCCCTGCAATACCAAAAATGTGGCAAGATAGTGATTTCAAAGTTACAATATATATAATTTCTGGAGTAGAATGCTCAAACATTTGAAAGAAATGTGAACTGGCAAAGCCTTTTAAAAGGGAATTTGGTAATATATAAAGATTTTAGTATCTATGTCCTTTAATACAGCAATTCCACTGTCAGATTTATTTTCTGTACTACTTACACAATTTCCCAAAGATGCTTCACTAAAGTGTTAAAGGTGAAATTATTTTTAATAATGAAAAACAGGAAATAGCCTAAATAGCTATCAACAAGAAACTGGCTAAATAATCTAGGACAGAACTATTTGAAGAATAGGAGATTCACAGAAGAATATAATAAACCAGCTGTGTTCAGAAATTCTCTGAAAGTATAAACAGTATATTTTTAACAATGGCTTCTTCTAGAGGTTAAAATTATAAAAACTAATATAACAAGAAAAATTTCTTTTGGTTAAAGGATTTATTTCAATAAAAGCAAAATAATTAATAAGCAAATTTCATCCATTTAACAAAATAATTCAAAAATATGTATTTCTATGGTAAATTAATGGTACCTAAACCAATTACATTGCTTTTGTAGAGGATTTGGTAAACATAATGGGCTTTGTTTGAATTAGGACCTACTTTAAACTTAATATTCTAGTAAAAACAGAGTCAAGCTCTAGAAAAAGAATGAAAATGTTACAGTATATTTGGAACATACATGTTTTGTGTTCCCTTAAATTGTACTTAACTTTAAATTACATTAGCACAACATGGTGACTCTTAGAGCATGGCCTTGCATTTAGGAAAAAATGCATTTCCCAGTGAATATGAGAGGATTTCAACCGTCACAGCTTGATTTGTGGGCTATTCATCTAATTGTGCTATCGCTGCCAAGACAAGAGGGAAAAGAAGTGTAAGAAGTAGCCAGATAAGAAGGCATGAGCAAAATCACTGTTCCCACAAATCTCATGTAGATATTCTGAAGTAGAAATAAAAAGTATATGGAGTAAAAAGGTAACTCTCTAAAGGCCAATTAAAGTATATGATTCTATTTGATGTTACTATTCATTGAAAACTGATTTAAGCCTCAATATTCCTGTTCAGAACCTAGCAGGGGTGCTTTACTTTTTCTTTTTTTTTTCCCTAAAGAAAATATAAACTGGAAGTTACCTTAAGTATATTCACTTCTTCCAAAGCATCATTTCTTTCACGCTTAAGTTTCTCTGCTTCTAAAGAATCACAGGGAAGAAGCTGTCAACATTGAAATATAAAAGTTATGCATTAGATGCTAATTATGAGAATATATAAATATTTTCTGACTAGTCTGAGGGTGCTGTATTCTAATAAGAAAATTCATTTTCTTATTTTGGAGTTGTTTGGTTACATCAAAGAGAACATTAAAATAATCTGAGGCATTTTTATTCATTTAGCTTAAACTTACATGGGTGATAATTATCATAGAATTCTGATGACTAAAAAGTATATATTATTCTGTCAATTTTATGATTCTTATTTTAACAATGTAATTTTACTTAAAGTCTAAATTTCATGACTTTATTTATAATGTCAAATAGACTTTGGGAGTTATCAGTATGAACCATTCCCTAAACACATTCATTCTAAGAGCTAATGCATGGTGCATCTTGTCAATTAAGCTGCTTTATATGATTGCAGAAAAGCATATTTACTAATGTATCTGGTTTTAACTAAATAAGGTAACACAAATAACCAAGTGGATTGAAAATATTCTTGTACAGAAACTATGAATGGAAGATAGTATTAATGATTAATTCACAAGTGAGTAATAACAATAAAATAGCAGAAACTACAATTTCTCTTGCATCTAGCATGATCTCTTTGACAGTCAAGTGCAAGATTAAAAACAATAAAATCTCATCAGAGGTAAAATCATAGTATAATTAAAGCCGTTTCCTATGCAGAAACTATAACTTCAAATAGTATAGAAATAAAAGGATTAAGAGGAGAAAGAGATTGCTATGCATAGGTTTAAAGAAAGCCCTTTTAACTAGGAGAAGCAAATGCTGAAGAAGAGAGAGCAATCAAATTATTGATAATATTAACCATTTATTGTAAACTTACTATGTGCAAATACTTTGGTATTTGTGTGTGTGTGTGTGTGTGTGTGTTTTTTTTTATATATATATATATATATATATATATACAAAACCTTGTTGCCATTTTATAGACAAGGAAGCAAGTCTAAGGTTCCACAGCCAATAAATGACCATTGCATGATTCCCACTGAAGTCTGACACCACAGTGTGTGAATTTCACGATCCAATAAAAAATCACAGGGGAATAGATATGCCAAATTTACATTTGCATGATAAACAAAAGAATAACAGAAGTAGTTTTTCCCCTAAATGTAACTGATTCTTTTTAACCTTCCACATTCACATTTGGGTATCTGTGGCCACTGTCCGTAACTGATGTTATTTCATATTCTTCACCTATCTCTATTATTGTACTTTCTCCGGAGTACTCAATACATGCACTCAGAATCCTTTACTTATTCCCATACTGTTTTAGATTAGTTTTAACACATTTTCAAGTGTAGCACTATTTCCAAAGTGTGTTCCAAAGGATATAAACTAATACTATCTAAAAGTAAAATTGGGAGGCAGTGCTATAGAAAAAGAAAAAAAACTTTCTGTCTTTTATGGCTTCCAGTAGTCCTGGTATTCTAATTAGTATATTAATTTACCAAAAAGAGGTATAATTTATTATCTTGTCACATTTCGTTAGTAATTTGACCATACTACAGCTTGTGTACCTCTAATCCTGTGGCCTTTTATTTGCTTTATATTATCTTATTTTTCTCTAACTATTAACTTATTTTTCTCTGTTTTTTCTCTGTCTGCCCAGCACAGTCTAGGAAACAGGTACTCAAGATTCCTATGGGCCTATTTCTTATCGTAACAAGTGAAATAAGACGACCCAAAACTTTAAACAAAATTTTGGATAATAAATCTATGACACTTTATTAAGAGAAATTATGGGTTGATATTTTAGGGTTAAGATTATGAACTTTGGAGTTCCACATCATGGAAGCAAATCACACATAAAAGAATCCATTTGGGGAGTCAAAATACTAGCTGGAATAGTCCCAGGACAAAACACGACTTAAAGGAAGGTTTTACAATCGTATTGCTATTTTGGAATACTCAGCGAAAAACCACAGCCAGAGACCTGATACTAAGTATTCCTTTTTAATTATTTGAAAAGTCCCTTGATGCTCACTGACATTTTATAAATTTCTATTCAAATACATTTTCACTAAGCAAGCAGCAAATGAAAAGACTTACTGCTGCTTGGCAGCCTCGTTTTCAAGTTCATCTCCAAGTGCTGAACTCCGAGACATGCTGAAGGTTGCTAGACTTGTTGACCAGATTTGACCTTGCCTCTCCTTCACTGTCTCTCTAACATCATAATCCTAGTTATTTTCAATGTATGTTCATTCTGGCCAGCTACTGTCTTACCATCTACATTCCCCAACTTCAATTCATCTTAAATAGGGTAAAACAATAACCTCTAGTTCAGTCTAATTTATGGATGAGTCTTTCCATTAGGAAACTCTTCGATTATACCCTTTTCTTATGAAAATATGTGTTACTGCATCATTCTATTTATGTGAACATTTCTGTATATCTTTTTTTCTCTTTCCGTCTCCCTGCTCACTCCTTTAAACCTTTCCTCCAACCCTATATTTCTAAAATGATTACTTGCAATGTTATCTATAAAGCTGCTGACAGTGTAAATGGGTCCAGCAACTTTCCCAACCTCTTGGCTACATATAATGTTGCTCAAGTGTTTCTGTTTTTTCTTTAGTTCTCTATGTCTCATTCTCTGAACACTCTAGACTGTTTCCAATGACCTGTTTTCACTCTTAGGTCTAACCAAGAGGAGGGGATAGGAGATTCCCTAAGGTTCGTTTCTACCCCTCTTTTGCAAAGTTCACTGTCATGCGTCCACTATCGCTTCCCTAATATTCCCAGATCCCCCTCTTGGCGTGCGGTTCCTTATTTCCAAAGTCCTTTGGTTATTTAGAACTGTCATGCCTTCAATTTACTCCTTGTAAAGTACAACCTGCCATCTTCCCCATTGGTTCTCACATCCCTAGCGTCAGCAAGTCCTACTATGCTGTTTTTCTGTTTTCAGTAAATAGCCTAGATCTGTCCTTCCTTTCCATTCTTTCAAGCTTCGGTATAGTCTACTTCTTAATTATTTTGTTTGGATTCTCTCCATAGTCCCTAAACTGGACTACCACCATCAATTTCATTCCATTCCTCCATAACTAACACATTCAATTACTTGTTCTAAACCATCCCTTTGATTGACATCATTCTCCATCACGGGTCCTCACCACTGTATAAAGCATAAACTTTTACATTTAATATTTACCCTTTGACGGTAATGTTTGTTACCCCACAGCACGCTGTTATTGTCCAGTATACATTGGTGTTTTATAGATGAGTCTTTGGGGGAAGAAGCTATACAGTGTCTACTGTTACATCCAGTGACAAACACCATTTATGTCATGACCCCCAGTAAGTGAAACATCTAACCTGATTACATACAATTCACTTTGATACCTGTTTGGTGCAGGGGCTTGCACCCAGGGCCTCGTGCATCTAGGCAAGCATTCTACCACTGAACTACATCCCTAGTCTCACTTTGATGTTTTCCTTCTATTCTGTTTCACTTGTTGAAATGGTGGTTACAATGCACCAACTTGATTGAACAAGATCCCAGATTGGGAAAAGTCTACTTCAGAAAATCTACAGTGCTCTAGCTGTGATGTGGCGATAACCCATTCACAATACTTGCTTAGTCTGATAAAACCTTCACATTACGACAGACTACAAGCTGCTGTGGCTGAATTCAACGTACTGCTGAATGTGGGCTCCGACCTTGCCTTTTCTGGGCATAGCCTTGTGCCAGCAGCAGGTGTAGCACAGTGGGGAATTTTTTAATATAGCAATCACGATTAGAATCACAGCAAGACCATTATATTTTTGGTTCTAAATGGCATATTCTTCTATACTGAAGAGCTTGTCAAATAAAGCAAAGTTGGACTAACTGGTACTGACTTGGCAATTCCTCCTTAAAAGGTATCATATCTCGAGAAATTGTATGAATGAGACAAAAGAGCCAAAGAAGGTAGTTACAGAATATCATGTACTCAATGGTTCCATTTATTATGAGGTCCAAGAACCACCAGCAAAGGCAACCTATGCTGTTTTAGCGCTCAAAACAGTGATTCCAGCGTGAAGGTGGGAGTGAATGGCAGCTGACTGGGAAGCCAGCAAGATGGAGACTTTTGTATGGTGGGTGATTCCACCTGGGACATAAAACAAATTATCAAATTGTACACTTATGATTTCTGTACTTACTAATTGTGCATTATATTTCAGTAAGTTTTAAAAATAAATTAAATAAGAAAATGACAAGCTATCCGTCTCAGCCAAGAAAAAGAAAATAAATGAGTAGAAGGCAAAATGATTATAAATTTGACTCTGCTGTCAGTGTAACTGAGAGGGCTGGGGGTTGGCCAGAGTGGAATTTCCCCACCCTTGCAAACTGTCAGCATCCTCAACCACAGATCAATTGATACATTTCAGAGAAGGCACTACATTGGTTGTTAGCTAAAAAGTTGAAATTACACTAAAAAATAATAAGTTAGTTTTAATTTGTTTTTGGTAACCCACTTGACAAGCAGCACTTTTTACATTTTTCTCAAACTGGATATATCATCCAGTAAACGATAGATTTGTGAGATCAAAGTTCTACTGAAGCAGAACTGAATATTATTAAATAAGAATGCCATGCATGTAGAAAAAGTAAAAGGTGCTGTCAAAGACTTTTCTTTTAGTTATAAATGTGTGGTTGAAAAACAACTCATTATGATTCAAACAAACAAAACAAAACATCCCACAAAGATGAAAAATAAGGAAAGCCAGTACTTGACGATATTTTCTATGTTGTGACAACCGGAACACAACAAAAAATTTTATAAATTAGTGTGATAATGCACAACATTATGATCTGAAGCCACAACAGGAAATTATTGGCAATTACCATCAGCACTGCACTTTTGCTATCAAAGCATCACCGACTGAATATGTTCTTATCTGCCCTAAAATCATGTTGTTAAGAAGGAAGTAAATTACCAATTCAGAGCATGAGTATCTCTTTGCAGCTGCTGAAAAAGCTTTTCATGCTCATACAACTCCCCTCTTCAATGGCATGTTGAAAGCCACTTTTGTGGGCATGGCAGCTTTGAGAACTTTTTGGCAGGAAAAAAATAATGCTCTGCCATTGACATTAGGTGGGTAATTCAGGTACCCAACACTTGAATCAGCAGGAAGGAAATGGCATCTGCACCTTAGTTCTGCTCTGCTAAATGTTACAGAATTAGTTTTTAAAAATCAGTGCCTCAATTCTGGGAAAACTGGATGATCTGAAAGTTATAGAATAGCTAGATCTCTGGGTGGTCGCAATGGGCAATATACTTGGCAATAAAGAAAACTATTTACTAAAAAAAAAAAACCAAAGTAGTTTGAAACATTAAAAAGAGGAAAGCACAATTTTTTAGTGAGAGGATGGGGTTTCTTTTTGGCCAATCAATCATATATTCTGTATTTCTGAAATGATCTAATTAATAACAAACAGTCATCAAATATCCTGTTGACAAAGGACAGTACTTCAAAACAGCAATGCTATGGTTTGGAGGTAGTTAACCTTGGGGAAACTCAGTCCCTAGTGTGGCAATGCTGAGGTGGTGGACTTCTAAGAGGTCGGAGCTAGTGCTAGATCACTGCTGTCTGGCTTCCTGTCAATAACTATGTACTCTCCCTTCCACATGGGCTCTACCCATTGGACCCAGTCTGCCCTAAGGCCCTCACCAGGGGAGGGATTAGTGCCACTGTCCGCCTACCCAGCTGTGATCTAAATAAACCCTTTTTCTTTATAAGGTTAGCCTTCCTCAGATATTTTGTTACAGTAACAGAAAACACACTGATATAAGTAGAATTCTAAATGTAACAATGATATAAAAGTACAATTTTGATTCTTGAAGTTGAAAGAAGAAAAACTTATTAGAAATATGTAACACTTTATTCTCTTGCTTGAATTTAAGGGTTATTAGCAGCATTTAGGGTACTTGACACACTATATTATTCATTTAAAAGTACATTTGGAAACAAAAAGTGAACAAATATAAGCTTATTAGCAATTCAAAAAAGGTGTCAGAACAAAAAAGACTGAAGGCTTTCTGGAAAATAAAGCAACATGGCTGTCAGATATAAGGTGAATACATATAAATCTATTGTAGTTTCATAAAAAAGTGAATCTTAAATTTTGAAAAAATACTACACACTAATGGAAACAAAAAGCATAAGATACCTGATCAGTTAAGCCTATAAAACATCAATAAAAACTTTATTAGAAAAATACATAAAATGCTTTAAATGACATCAAAGAAGGTATAAATAAATGAAAAGCTAAGAGATGCTCATAGACAGGAAGACAAATTTAAAAAAATGTTTGAGGTATCTGCATATTGGCTATAAAGAATGAGAAATTAGACTCATTCATAGGAAAATGGATACATATTGAGGATATACTCCTAAATGAAATAAATAGGTCACACATGTGTAAATACCAAATAATTTCTCTGGTGTGAACAAACTATAATAGTACATAAGATCCTAATAAGATAATGGACAATGTGAAATAGGAAGAAAAGGGCTAAAGGTGTAGGGGAAATGGGAAGGGGAGGGGAAAGGTAATAAGGGAAAAGAAAAAAATAGGAGAAAATGAAAAAATGACAATAAGGTGTTTGTAAATGGGAGGGGAGGAGGGGGTAAAGGGAGGGCAGGGACAAGGGGAAAAAAATGAGAACCAAGACCTGTCATGTAAAGGTACAAGATCCCAATAATAAATGTAACTGTACTGTATACCTAAAATGTACTAATAAACTCAATAATTAAAAAAAATTATAAAAATGTTCATTGTTCCCAGGATAATCTATAAATTCAGTAGTGGAAGATTTTTGGCAGAATTCATATGAACAAAATAAGAGGAAAGATTACTCAAAACAATGTTTTGAAACTACGACAGGGGCATGGGAGGCTAGAGAAATGATGGCCAAAGGAGAAATAAGCCCTGTGACACTTGATTGTTCCATCAGCGTTAGTAAGGAACTCCCCCTCTGATTGGATTAGCAAGGCTCTGAGTGGGGCTGAATGGATTTACTGAAAACAGAAGACCCACCCTGGGAATGAGTGACTCCAACCAATAGGCATGCAGCCTGGATAGAATAAAAAAGAAAGCCAAAGGAAGGCAACTTCTTTCTGTCTGCTCCACCGTGGGCGTTTTCTCCTAGGCTGTGCCCTGTGGCACACCACCCTGTCTTGGAGCCAGCTGACTATGGACTAAAACCTGTATAGATTGTGAGCCGAAATAAACCTGTCCTTTTTAAACTTTTGGGCATCAGGTATCTTGTCTCAGCAATAGCCTGACCTTTATACAACATGGTGACTAGTTAGTGACAATGTATTCTATTCTGCAAATTGCTAAGAGTAGATTTTAAGTGTTCTAATAAAAAATAATTATGAGAGATAATAGGTATGTTAATTAGCTTGATTAAACCACTTCATAAAGTATATATATTCTAAAACATCATGTGGCAATGATAAATATATAGGTTTTTGTCAATTAAAATGCATAAATACATACATAAAAGGAATAAGGTAGGAAACAAGGCTTTTCAAATAAAAGGACTTACAAAGCCAAAAAAAACCCACCAGGAGAGTCCTCAAAAATGTGCATGCAAATGTGGCAGTTTTATAAATGACAGAACTGGAGTGCCCAAAATCCATCACACTAAATACAAATTTATATTTTAGGAAATATTTTTAAAGACCATCTATCAAATTTATATATTTCTATTATTTGATTGTGTACCAATAATTCACACAAGTATAACTGGATCCAGAAGAAAATTTTAATATGGAAAGACTTATGAAAACAGGGAGTTAAAAATTTTATTCATTAAAATTTTTTGCAGCGAAATGATAGGATAGTCAACAGAAGACAACATTCTAGGACTGTATGGAAGAGATATAAGAGCTAACAGAGAAAAGAAGTTTCTGAGAAGGGAAAAAGTTTACCCATAAATTTTCTTTTAATACTTCTGTGGTATTGAGATTCTACTGAATATGTTTAAGTTTCCATTTTTACAAAAAGAAAAATAATTATAATCTTGAATAAAACCAAAACACCAACCAAAAGAAAGCCAGTATAACTCTAACATCAAGCTAAGATGAAAAGGCAAGAAACTTCTAGAGATAAAGAGATTTAGGGGGCCAGGGATTTAGCTCAGCAGTTTGGTGGCCTGCCTTGCAAGCACAAGGAAATCCCTGGTACCAAAAAAAAAAAAAAAAAAAATAAAAAAAAAAAAAAAAAAAAAAAAAAAAAAAAAAAAGAGAGAGAGAGAGATTTAGTATCTTATAAAGTTATAATAATTCAAAAATTATTTACCGCACCTAATCTGGTTTAGAAAAAAGAAATAAACAAGAGTAACTGACAATAATAGATATTGAAAATGAGTAAAGAAATAGAAAATTTGAGAACCTGATTAACAGACTGAATCTGACATATGGAAAACACTGTACTTAATACTTGCAGAATATACATGCTTTTCAACAGATGAGGAATATTTAATTGATTATAAGCTGGTTATATGGTCAAATAATTACTATAATATCATACAGAGTATCTAACTTCAGTAAAATCACACTAAATGTAAATATTCTAAAGGGAACAGTACAACTAGAAGTTGTTTAAAAATTAAACAAAAGATCAAAATATGGGTAAAAGAAATAACCACATGGAAATATTGTACACTAAGTAATGATTAAACTATGGCCTATAAAATTTATAGGTCCCATTAGCTTGTGAAAATTTGTTTGATAATACATTTTAAAAACAAAATTAAAGCCAGGTGTGGTGGCACATGCCTGTAATCCCAGCACTCTGGAGGCTGAGGCAGGAGGATTGCTGTAAATTCCAGACCAGGCTGGGCTACATAATGAGTTCCAGGGCAATCTCAACTGCATAGAGAGACCCTGTCTCAAAAAAACAAACAAAAAAAAGCAACCCCACAAAAAATTAAAAAATTAAAGATCTAAACAAATACATGTCAATTTTTGATAAATCGAGTATCTTGATAAAACAAAAATTTTTCTAAGAAGATACACATTAAGAAAAATTAAATAAAAGGACAAAATTTGAATAGGATAACACCATTCTATCAATTAAAAAGTTGGAAATGTCTCTTCTTCTAAAAGAATCTAGGCTGAGATTATGTGACACATGAACAGTTTTAAATCTCCAAAAAGCAGATAAAGCTTTTATTAAAATTTTTCTAGAAAAATGAAAATGATAAGAAAATTCAAGATGTATAATGAGCCAATAATTGTAGAAATTTATTTCTTCCTCAGTTTTGTTGCTCTATTCATCAGTGTTAAAAAATTAAAATTTTTAATTTCAATTCAAAAATTAAAAATTTTTTAAAAGATAAAAATGTAATTAATTTCAAATGTCTATCCAAAAAATTCCAAGAAAAATAAATGAAGAACAACTGAACAAGAGAGTCAGGTAAAATGGTATCATACAAAGTAAGCATGCCTAAAAATTGTTATCTTTCCCAATGAATTAAAAATGTAATGATAAAAATAAAAATCTCATTTTCCTCAAACAATGTGGTATACTTAGTCTTACAAAAATGGGAAAGGTGTATATGAAGCAAGTTACAGTTTTCTCTTTCCAAAACATAAGGAAAGTCTTAAATGGGGAAATGCCACATTCAGTTCCTTCCAAACCATTCTGTACATGCAATTTTAATTTAAAAAGTCGCATGGATTACTATTATCATGGAGAAGTAATTCTAAAGATCATCTACAATATTAAAACCAAGAAGTTACGAAAAAAATGAAGGCTTTAAGATGCTAGCTAGCCATGAATCTAGTACTGCAAAGCTATAGCAATTCAAATAATAATGCACGGGCGACAGAAATGTATCCTTGGAACACAGTGGTGGGTCTAGAAACATTCGTGTGCAGAGATGTACAGTATAAGGTAAAGTCTGCATTTCAAGTTAAAGGAAGTAGTGGGTAGTTAAATAAATGACAGCACAAGGAGGACAAGTGCTCATACAAGCACAAACAAGCATAAACTTGAGCTAATTAAATGTATAAGTCACAAATAATATAAATTAGGAATATAGATTGTTAAATAATGCAGTACCAGAAATCCATAATAAAAAGGATGGAAAGATTGGACAATACACGTGCCAAAGTTCTATAGAAGAAATGATTTATAAAGTTAGTAACCTTCAAAATCCCACTTTATATAAAATGTAGCAACAATTTATGTTATTAAAAAATTTTAGGAGCAGGGGGTTGTGGCTCATACTTGGAAAGAAACAGGGTGTAGGTCACCATGGTCCTGGCAATAGAGCTCTCTAATATTCTTTCATGAGAATGGTTCATGTCATAATATTTCAAAGGCTATATTCTTACAAGTACTTTTCTGTATGTACCTTACAGTGAGTTAAAACACATTAGAATGGACACACACAGAGCACTTTTCTGCCATAGTCTGTATTCTTCCATATAGCAAACTGCTAATATTAGTGATTTTAGGACAGGGAGTAGAACAAGGGAGCTAAGAAGAGTGAAGTCTGAAAATAATCAAAATTAACTCTTACTTTTGGGTTTAACTGTACTTTATATATTTAACCATGGAACATGTAGTATTTGTATGTTTTTTTTTTAAAGCAGTGAAAAATGAAAAAAGGGCGATATACATGACCCCTACCATTCAAGCCTTGTGACTTATGTATGATTCAGACAATGCAATCAGACATACTCTACCTGTGAACCTAACACACTGGAAATTTCTTGTGCGCCAACGTTTATTTCATCCAACTGCAAGCAAAACAAATTTCTGGCAACCTGGACAAAATCTAAAACGAACACATTTCAGTAAGAACACAACATTTAACCTCATCTCAGTAAATTCTTTTTCTATATGATGTTGCAGCTATGTGCTACTGATGCTTCAAATTTAACTTACACGAATTACCTTAGAATAATATTGACTCAAGGGACAGGCCAATCTGAGCTTGAATGTGAAGAGGTAAATGGGTTTTATCTTTATCGCAGTTAACTCTGCTAGGGTTAATAATGCAATTAGGATAATGATGAGGCAAACACATAGAAACACTTAATTCTCCAACTTTTGTACTAGAAGTAGAGCTTTTTCGGAAACAGGACAATATTATGACGTGTGGCTCTTCTGGCTGAAAGAACCTGAGGTTTACTCGTAATAGCAGCAGCTAATGTTTAAGAAGGAGCCGCTGCATGGCAGGTAAGGTGCTTAGCGATTTCATCCTAACAGTAATTTTCTGAGCAAGGTCCTTTGTTCCTTTCCATTTCACAGATGAATGTAGAACTGTGTCAGGCCAGCCAAAGCCACTGCTGCTAAAGCAGCAGAGCAGACCTTGAGCATCTGTAGCTGTTACAAGAGTGACCCATTCCTCTTTGTATCCTCAAGTTTTTTTAATTTCCAAGGATGCTTTCAAATTTTCTCTGATTGTTCTATTTTACAACATCCTGTTGTTATTTCATGAATGCATTATCTTGATTTATCTTTTTAAAGATGGTAACGATAGCTTTTCTGAAGTTCTCTTCGCTTCTTTATCATTGAGGTATTTTTTATTTTCGGTATGTCTGGTACTTGTGGGGTCTACAATTTATGCTGGAAGATTTCCTGAAGTGTCTGGTAACCCATGGCTATGAGTTTACATTTAAGACCCAGGCACTGAAAAAGTTAGTTGGAAATTCTGCGCGTATAACTTGCCTTATGCAACGGCAGGTTAAATGATAGAGCAGTCAGGCAGGCCAGCTGACATTTTGTTCTCTAGAAAGAATCCTACACCCTCCAGCCTGTGATCATAGATATGGCTGCAGATTTCACTGAGCAGTATGGGTGTGTGTGATGAATAATGACTCACTGTATACTCCCCCGAACTCTCTCACTGAGAGCAACTGTACATCCATAATCTTTCTGGTTTAATTCCTAAGGAAGGAAAGAGACTTCTCTTCCCCCAGAAGGTGTAAGGTAGTGGTAGGTGCTGGACTGCCTGAGAGGGGCAGAGAACGACAGCTTGTACAATTCTCCTTAGAAACAGTGCTGAAAGTTGTTTCACATCATATGTGCTGCCTAAGTCCAGACTCTAGAAATACCTGATGCTTTCAGATCCCAAGGGTCACACCAGCTTGATCCCTACTGCAATTTTCCTAAGTCATTAGACACTTGGGCTTTACTTGCCTCTGTTCACTAACTCATTCACTGAGTTTTCATTTGCTTTCTGCCTTTAAATATGTTTTGATTATTCAGGTGTTCTGTTTCTTGCTCTTACCATTTTGACATGATTTTCAAGAGGGGGTAGTGAGTTTTCCACTCACTACCAAACTAAAAGGTGAAGTTTTAAAAAATATTACAGAGGGTATAAAAACGATATATTTACCACATAAGAAAAAATGCAATACTGAAAGCTGCAAAGTTAGAAAAAATTGTTCCACTCAAATATTATTTGAGACAGAACAAACAGATGTGCAAAATATCTTTACAAAAGGATTTCTCAATATGCATTTTTCTTTTTTTTTTTGGTACCGGGGATCGAACATTGGGCCCTTGCACTTGTGAAGCAGGTGGCAGAACCACTGAGCCAAACTCCCAGCCCAGATTTACCAATATGTACCAGAAATCCATTATGGGGATTTATCTTAAGAAAAACAATGAAACAGCCTCATTGAAAAAAAATAGAGATTTATAAATTAATAAATACGACAATCAACATAGATTTGTAATATGGGCTACTGAGAAAGGACCAAAATTGCTGTCAAAAGGCTAAATATTAGTTTAAGTGGCACAGTATTGCTATCTCTAAGAAAAATTATACAGCACTACATTAATCTTTATATTAGCTGAAAAAGGAATTAGAAGTAATCTCACAGCAGTGTGAGTAGGACTTCGGTGTTTTATACTTTCTATTACTAAAGCGATGCTTGTGCAATAAATAAATAAAAAGAATGTGCTACAATGATAATGCTTTAGAGCTGAAAGTTTCTACTGAAGTGGTCCTTTCTGCTGACCCAGGCAGGCTAGTACCTCCAGCTGAGCTTTCCGAGTGCTAATTAGGAACTTGAAGTATATGTGGTTTAACTTTTCGTTTTTCCTTCTAAAAAACAGGCACTCTTAAGAAAATGGGTCACAATAAATCTCCAAGTTTCTGTGACAACTCGACCTGATGAACCTGGTAGTACCTCCAAAAGACACTGTCCCCTTTGAGTCTGCTTGTACTTGCTGTCTCAGGGCTTGGTGCTGGTCCTCTGTGGGCTGAATACCAAGGTATCTTAGAGCCTGGAAGGAAAAGGGCTCTCATGAGAATCATCAAAGAATAAACAGGGAAGGGTGAAGGGGGTGAAGGGAGGGCAGGGGTGTGGGAAAAAAACAAGAACCAAGATATATCATGTAAAGGTACAAGGCCCCAGTGATAAATGTAACTATACTGTTTGCTTTAAATGGACCAATAAACTTAATGGGGGAAAAATCGTCAAAGAGTAAAATTTTTTCCCAGTGGGGAAAATATCAGCATTAGGGATAGTAACCAGAATCAGATGCCCAAAGAGAATCCACTGACTGCTTATTGATTAAGTAACTAATAGAGATTAGTTTCATGATTCCATCACCATCTCAATTTTTTTTTCAAGGATATTACTTTGGCTAGTGCTTAGCTCCAGAACCAAAAGTCAAACTGTTTCTTAGTTTACATGATTTGGTGAAGAAGAAGAAGAAAAAAAAGAGAGAGTCCTACTAAAGTCAGACTTATGAGTGACACTCCAAAACATGAATAGTTTTGGGTTATTACTCAACCTTTGAAAGCAAAACTGAAATTGGCAGGAACTGATTTAAATGAATATTTTAATTTGGGGCTTATATCGGGGGTAGGCTTACACAAACAGTAAAGGAATAAGCTTTCTCAAGCCCCTACTTCTCTTTGACGGGCTTTCCTGTTATGGGTAAAGTACCCATTTGTGAATAAAAATTCTGAGACTGCTAGCTGAGTTCCACTGTTCACTCCTTGTTGCAGAACCAACCAGTTTTCAGCTAGGGACACTGCCATTCCAGGAAGCCTATTTTCAAAAGCAGAGGTAGGCACACCTATTACTCCCTTTTCTTTCTATCTTTGGCTGAAGGAAGAAGGAGAAGGAGTCAGAGAAGAGGAGGAGAAGGAGAAAGAAAAAAATATATAGCTGGACTGTGAGCTGGCATCTTGACTCATGACACACCTCGATAAAGATGGTGAAACAGAGACTATCTTTCTGCCCCACAGACTGGAATAAGGGTCCTTGAATTTAGCCTTGATGCTAGCCCTGGACTGCTTTTTTTTTTTTTAGGCTTCTTTTTATGTAAGAAATAAACTTCTAATGGAAACAAGTATGATTGTAGGTTCTCTAGCCAGAGATAGTAAAACTTAATGCACAGGACCTGACTGGATGCCCTATTATTGGATTCTGATAAGAATATACACAGTATCAATCAATCATAGCAGAACTCAGAGGTAGGCAGAGTTATCCCTTACTGCTAATTATCCCTCACAGTTTTCCTCTCTGTTGAGAATATGTCTAGTCTTTTACCATTTCATTCCCCAAATATTTATTTGGAATTTCCTGTTGGTCAGGTACAAATCTATGTACAAGGGAGAGACAAATGACATAGAGTTCCTACACTTGGAGAGTGTCTATTGTCTGTAGTGGGAGAATAACATTAAATAATTACAGTAATTAAATATGTAATTTAATACAAATATGTACAAGGTATAGAACGGCAAAAAAAAAACCCAACTGTTTAATGTAAAAGCAGTATATAATTTGGGCATAGTGAAAAGAAGAGACAGGAGAAAAGAATATAAGGAAACATTCTTTCCAGTTTCTTAAGCTTAGCATCATCTGCGTGCTCTGTCAAAGTTCAAGAGTATTTACCTTGTATAACATGGCATAATGATTTTTAGCTTCTGTGTGTGTGTTTTTTCCCGATAAAAATGGCCCAAATATAAAAAATAGAATAATACGATGAATATCCATTTATTTACTATTATTATAGGCACCCGAGTTAGATAGAAAAAATTATACAGTCAGAGAGGGACTGGGGCTCAAGGAAGTCAGCAGAAAATAAAGACCTCAGAATTGCGGCTGGAGGTGCATCTGAAGAAGGCCAGGCCTCAAGATAAAGACGTGATGGCCAGGCCTACACGCTTCCCCCAAGGAATAAACAATAACTTGAGATTATACTGTAATTAGCACCACCTGGTCCTGGAAGTCCAGTTAGTCATCAGTTGCCCAGGTGGGTGACCAGAGCATCTGGATGATGTCATCCCTTCCCCAAAATGCCTTTATTTTTTCCATGTAACCTTGCTGTGTGCCTTGCTTCCCTACTGGATCAATGTTAGCTAAGCAGCTATCCTTGTAATCCTGTAAGCTGAATGTAGTTTGACCCATGTTGCACCTGCATTTGACGTTGCTGTATGAATTACCCCTGAGACAAAGGGCCTCAATTCTTAACCTCCACTGTCCCTTGGAAATCATTCTTAGATATTTGGGGGACACAGACCTGACAGGTCTGACGTCTAGCAGGTTGGGAATTATACCTCTCCTATATCACTATCATCAAATAAACATTGATATTTGCTTAAATTTTATATATAGTTTAAAAAACAATAAAACTACAGGTTTAGTTGAAAGCTTTCTCTATTATTCTTTAGCAACAAACAATATCCTCAGGGTGGTGTATCCCTCCTGTCTGGAATTTGATGTTACCCTCAAGAAGATGCTAATCCTGTGCATTTAAAATTTTACATAAACAGAATAATATAAAAGGATAACTCTTTTACTTCCAGTTTATGATTTTATAATGGCTTGATATTATCTGCAAAACTAGTTCATTTATTTTAACTATCAATGACACCTGATTACATGGATATATTATAACTTGTTTACTATGTTCTGATTGATGGGCTTTTATAATTACTCCAATCATTTTTTTTAAATCACAAAATATTACATATGTCTTCTTTTAAAATTGTATGAAGACTTTTTGATTTCTGTATAGTACAGTATATCCTTTAAAAAGGAAGGGTTGAGTCACAGGTGATATACACTGTGAACTTATTAGACATTTTAGATTTTTCTCTAAATTGACTGTACCAACCTATGCATGCCAGTAGTACATAAACATTCCTATTTTCCTATATTCTTAACAGGATTCTTTACATTAATTTTTTATCAAATGGTAAATGTGAATTAGTATGTTGTTAAACCGAGTTATAAGTGAGATTAAACATCTTTTACATTTATTAGCAGTGCTTTTGACTCACGAGTCATACAGAAATCTGTTTTACATTTTCATACAAAGAGTTTTAAAGATGTATCTTTTATTACTGATAACAATTTGGAGGTATGGGGCTGGGGATTTAGCTCAGTGGTTCCACCACCTGTCTCTCAAGTGCAAGGACCTGAGTTCAATCCCTGGTACCAGAAAAAAAAAAAATTGTGGAGGCAATGTTCTAATATTGACAACCAAAATTGTTTCTTGATAGTGCCAAATGTCCCAAGGGAAAAAAAACACCATTCTAGTCCTTAAAAACCACTACACTAGAGACAAACACTATTAACAACTTGGTATGCAATATTCCAGATGTTTCGACAAATATGTCTTTATGTAAATTTATGTTATATTAATTTTTGTACATACGAAGATTCCCTATAGTTCTCTATGTTTGAAAATTATCAATATATCACAACTTTATATCCTGTAAAATTTTAGATTTATTGTAGGCTTTATTTTTATTTTTAAAAAATTTTTAATTTTCTTGGTTTTTTTGAGATAAGGTCTTATCTTACTATGCAGTTGAGACTGACCTGGAACTCACTATGTAGCTCAGGCTGGTCTCAAACTCACAGGGATCCTCTTGCCTCTGCCTTCTGAGTGCTGGGATTATAAACATACGCCACCCTTTATAAATTTAGTGGGCACCTGACTATTTTATCCTTTAGGACTCAGTGATCCTATGCTTTTTAAAAAATTGAGCAAATGAACCGAGTATCACTTCATTGCACTTATTGATGTTATACACAAAGCCTAATATACTTTGTCCTAATTTATTCAATGTTTCCACTGATTCTAGATTGTAAAATAGCATATATTTCTTCTTTCCAAAGAGAAAGAAACTGATTAATGTGCATGTCAATTTAGTTACAAAAGGTTTTATTTCCATGTGGGACTACTGAACCCTAGGATCTGCCAAATTGAAGCAGTAATTAAATAATTTAAACCCTAACTGCCATTCACTTAACTGTAAATAAGTAGCTTCAGGAAACTAATGACTCCAGTACTTGTCATTGCCTTAGAAAGAAAAATGAAAATTTAAGGGATTTACCATTTCCAGTTTGTCTGCCTTAAGGCGAACAGAAGGATTTAGGGAAATCTTTCCTTGTGGTCCATAATTATCAGTCCAAGCAGGAGCAATATCTAAGAGACAACAGGGTGCACATTAATTGGAGGCTTAATTGGAATAGAACTTTTCATTTGACAGGATGTGTTCTGGACTCCTGCTGTTCAAAAGTAATTCTGGTTAATCAGTTGGCAGTTTTCACTTTTGTTTTCATGTTTTTTTTTTCCCTGTAGGTTTAATATGCACCACATGAATCAGTTTTACTTGAGCCCTCAAAGATATAATATAAAAAGAGTATCCAATTATGCACTGCGGAGTCTCATGGGAATAGTGACTTAAAAGACAAACATATTCCCCCGCTATGACCATCATCACAACTTACTCGTTGTAAGATAAGATTTTGTTCAAAAAAAAAAAAAAGTTGTATCAAAGATCCAAAAAGATCATGGTATCTCTGATTGGTAAAAGTGGTTCTGTTATGTGAATTCTGGAAGTGCACTGGAAAAAAAAAACATAAATGAAAGTCATCTTACATTTGTAGATAAAGTATGATCTAGACACAGAACTTTTTGAGCTAAAAACCCTGTCTTGGGGTTATACCTCACGTAACAAACACAGACTTAGAGGAGAAGAGAGTAATACACCCCTTGCCTATTTTCCTATACCTTTTCAATATGCCCTAATTATGTGACTACACCCTTTGTCCTTGGTGCAGAAATAAGAAATCACGTGCCACAAGAGGCTAGAACTTGAAAAAAACTACTTGTTTCCATATGCCAGAGTGCATGAAACAAATATCTATAATTTATATCAACCCTTACCATCTAAACAGTCATTATTTTAAATACACTTTTAAATGGTATTTTACTAGTTCTACATGGAAAGAAGAGGAAGAGAAAAAAACTTTTTAAAATGTCACATCTTTATGCAGTGTTTTAATTTTTTTTACTTCTCAGAGCATCTGTCTCTAAGTACAAAATGATTTGCATTCTCTTTCTTAAGAACATAAGAAGTGCATATGAAAATAAATAGTCTTCCTCTAAACCTTTAACACATCCTCAACATTCTATGTAAAATCTTTAATATAGCTTATAGGTGTCAAGATTATAAAAAATGGTTACTGACTTTTAGCTCCAAATGGAATTAAACCTTGAGAAAGATTGGTTTTAGTGTAACAGAATCTTTATAATTCTGATAAAAACAAGAAAGTCTCCTCTGTTATCCTGACATCTGATTGTTGGCCATGGGGTAAAAAATATTTTTCCTCTTAAAACCAATTCTATAGAAAGACCTAAAGCTTGGCATAAAAGATTCCTGAAATGGTATGAAAGACCAAACCACAGATAAGTCAACTTTATTTCTCATCTTTTGAGACTTGGCTTCCAGGGTTGGAGTTTGCCCTGCAATTAATAGACCCTAACACTAGGGGGACACTTGAGTTAAGGCCTGGGACCAAGATGGAGCTTGAATCACTCAACTTCCCATGAGTGGAAGAGATGTAGAAAACACAGGGGCAAGAGAAAAAGAGGAGAAAGACAGGGAGAGTCAAGGACACACTGAGATGACATTGTTCTCGCATTTTCCTGTGTTTGAGCACAAAAATTTGCTATTTCTAACAGTGGAAGTAACAAAGAATTAGCTCCTATGTGTGTTTATTTCTAGCCATGGAATGAACTAATTACTGTACATATATATTAAACTTCACCATCACCACACTAACATAGGCGTTACTACTCTCATTCCAAAGACCAAGGCTGGCAAAGGTTCAGAAACTGGCCCAGTACCACACAGCTAGCACATGACAATGTCCGTATTCTAATCTCTTATGCCTTGCACAAACAGATGTTCTTCTGTGTCAACATCTTTCATTATCATTTTCTCCTTGGGAAAGTGGGAAGAATAAAACTGACTACCTATGGGAGCTGTCAAGGTAAAAATCAATAAAATCACAGAAAAATATTACAAAAATAGAAAGTATTGTTAATATTCACAAAGATGCTGTGCTAATCGGTGATTTAATATAAAACTATATTAACTTCCCATTGAACAGCATGTATCATGGCTTAACAAAATCTTGTGTTTTTTTTTTTTGTTTTTGTTTTGAGACAGGGTCTCACTATGTAGTGGAGACTGACCTGGAGCTCACTATGTAGCCCAGGCTGGTCTCGAACTCACAGCGATCCTCCTGCCTCAGTCTCCTGAGTGCTGGGATTACAGGTGTACGTCACCATGCCTTTTTTTTTTTTTTTTTTTTTTTTTTTTTTTTATTTTTCAACCTACTTTCATTGAAATCTTTACTTCTGAATTCAAACCTTAAGAGGGTCTTGCATGAGACCACTAAGCACTGGCAACTGAGAGGAGCTTAGCCTGAAAACCCCCTCGAACAGACACTTCTGCTCATCCGCTAGTGGTGTCTCTCTATCCATCTCCAGCCCCTCATCTGCTCCTCTCCAGCCAGGTGAGATGTTTCAAAGTACAGCTTTTAGATTTTCTGTTCCTAGTCCTCATTTTAGAAACAGAAGAAAGGAAGGGGATGTATATAAGGGAGGGATCAATGCCATTTGTTTAATTCCATGAGCCCTTGAAGGACATTTTTCCTCATCAGTATTTTGTTTCAAAAGACTTGATGCAGAAGAATGATGAAGGCTCGTGCTATTGTTAAGGTAATGACCGTATTGCTTCTTCCCTTGGGAATGACTTCAGCATACTTTTAGCTCACAAACTCTTGCGTTATTCAATTTATGGCAAGAGTAAACAACTCTAACATATATTGGGATAGTTTTAAAAATATCCAGGTATTATGCTTATTTTTTAAATTCTACCAATTTTATCCTTTGCAATGATTTTGAGATATGAACAGAGTTAGAATACCTCCTGAATTTTTGTTGGGTTAATATTAAAACTTGTTCATAGTTTTTTTTTTTTTTGAGCCTTTATGCTGAGCTACCTACTTCCCTGGCTCTTTTTTATTATTTTTTATTTTAAGCAGGTTTTCCCTAAATCACTCCACTGCCTAGTCTGGCCTTGAACTTGTAATCCTCCTTCCTTAGGTACCCAGAGTGCTGGGATTACACGCATATACCACCATGTCCAGCTGCCATGAGATTTTTCTAAATTGATTTCTGTACATTATGACAAATCCTTTACCGTGTACTAATTTGGGGGTTGAAGAGAGGATACAACATTCAATCGAGTGTTAAAAGCTTTCACTTCTACTCTAGAAATCTCCCCTAAAGTATTATCTCAGCTGCACGCTAGTTTAAGGCTCTACAATATTGATAGTAACAGGGACATGTGCTGAGCACCTACTGTCTACCAATTACAGTGCCAAGTACTTGACATGCACAATCTTGTTTAACCCTTCCGACAACCCCAGGAGGCAGCCACATTATGGTTACAGAACCAGTAAGTGGGGAGCAAGCATTTGAATGTCAAAGTTTGCGTTCTGAACCTATAGTAGCCACTGTACCCTCCCTCCATCGTTAACTAGACTGCTATTCCTTCCCTTAGCCCACTGTTAATGTCTGAATTATTCATGCAAAGGTGTTATAAAATCCATCTATCCATATATATAAAATAATATATAAGGTGTTTAATAATTTGAATAATGAAACATTTTAACCCTGTGATTGATTTCATAATATGCTATTAAGTACCTGATAGAAAAATCCTAAGCTCTTTATCATTTCTGCAATACCAAGTCTTCTACACACGTGATATACTTAACAAACACTCCCTGAATAAATAAATGGCTAAAAGAGGGACTGAGTAGTTTCATTACTTTAAAAACTGAAAACATTACAAAATGTTCTATAACTAATGTTTTATGATAAAAATCAAGGAATAAAGGGCCATGGCCTCTAGCAACTTTGATGCCACATCTCTTCCAACTGTTGGCTTCATTCACCTTTTTCTTCTCACATGGGTTCCCAGTTGGGAGTAAAACAGAAATTATCAAGAAACTGAGTATTGGGCTGGGGATTTAGCTCAGTGGTTCCACCGCCTGCCTCACAGGTGCAAGGTCCCGAGTTTGATCCCAGAGAACAACAACAACAAAAAAAAACAAAAACAAACAAACAAACAAACAAAAAAACCCCACAAAACTGAGTATTAAAGGCTGTTTAACAAAGTTTCTAAGAGTCAACAGATCTCGCTAGACTAAAAGGCCCATCATTTTGGTTACAAAGGACTGTTGACCCATTGGTAAATACTGTCTCAAATCAGAGGGAATTGCTATGGAACTAGCACAATCTCCTGTAAAGTCAGGTGGGTTTTTGCGGGGATGGTGGTTTTGCAGTTTGGGTATGTGTCTGAAGCATGTGTTCTACTCCTGGGATATTCGTCCGGCCCATGCCTGGCAACTGTTCAGTTTAACTAACTCCTTCTATTTTGAAATTATCATCTAGACAACGCTATTAAAAATTAAATTATATGGGTAGCAACTTGCACTATAATTTAGCAATATATAATTAGCTTGTTGTTTATGTTAGTTTTTTAACTGCTATTTTGTTAAACTTATGGTAAATAATTTCAGGAAAGGATATTTTTCCTTTATATTCGACCCAATCGGCATTTTATACCTTGATAATAATCCTTTTTTATGGGCAGCTTAGACATTTTTTTGCTTTATTGTTTTAAAAAGTCAGTAAACCATTTCTGAATAAACAAAAAACCAATAATATCGAATTCACAGTATTGATGCCTTTTCTAACTTACATCCATATGATTTCTTCCAAAATAAATAAACAAAACAATTCTTTTCTTAAGCTGCGCGGCCTTTTATAATGTGTTTTTTGAAAGGTACAGTCAATATGCCCCATTAGTATGTCATTAACAGGTCAAGGCAACCTAATCTAGATTTACAGGCGTTTTTATTGTTTGGTCTCAACAGTTCATTAAATAAGATAGTTTCGGAGATACTTATGATAATGTACCGTTTAAAATGTCAACCCTTTGTTCAAGGAAATTTCCAATAAGTGTTATAATCTAACAGGGACCACTGGGTTATACATTCATTTTGCTCTATTATCCATGGAAGGAAAAAAGGCTTAATGCAAGTATTGTGTTCTCTTCATTGAGAGAGAGTAATTGAAAAAACTAACAGAAAAGAGGAATTCAATGCGTATTTACCTGAAGTAGCCACATCCATAGAGTTGCTGTCTGAAGAAGTGACTGGAGGGGATTCTGCTTTCTCATACCCAGTTTTTATCTGTGAAAGAAGGTGAGGAACATGCGATGTCATTTTCTAAAGTAGGTCAAAGACCAGACTAGATGTTCACACGAACACGAAAAGAATGGCTACAGAGATTAGAGCAATATCCCAGAAATGTAAAACCGCTAAAATTTTGGTATATTCCTTTTCAAACAAAGCACTACAGATTGAAGATAGGAACTACTTTCAACTCTACTGCGAACAAGGGTAACAAAACATAAGGCCATGTACCTTGTCTCTTTGAAGACATTATAAGTCAAAATGACACAGTATAAGGGGCCGACAGAAAATCTTACACCCTGTCCCTGATCAGCATGCATCTGAAAGCAAAGTTACCCTCAAGGAAGTTATTCCACTGCCTGAACGCCTACTTGAGTATCCTGTATTATCTTAGAGTTGACACAGCTTTACAGAATATACTCTGTTTTATAACTCCGACTTTTAGGACAATCTAGCTGTAGTAATTGGTTGCATTATTTTGATATTAGAAATCTTCCACCTTGCATGAGTCCAACAGGGCTGTTTTCTAGTGTACACACATGAAAGCAATACCCTACCCACCTACACTGGATGATCAGAATGAGCTTCACTGTGTAGCAAAGAAGCTAAGAGGTAGAAGAAAAAGTAGTGGCCTAGCATCTGTCAAGCAGAAACTAAAAATGATAGTGAACTGGGCCATATTAGAGACTACCTAAAACTGAATATCACATTGCTAACACAGTTCTGAGCCATGTCTAGTTGTACCCTTACGGTAGCACTCTGTCATGCTGACACTGTCCGACCATGCTTCTTAATGTAGGACACTTTGATTTGAAAAATTATGTTTATTGACAATGGAGCATACAAGTCTAAACCAGAGAAAGAAGATATCTTTTGGGGAAATATTAATCTGCTAATAAAAGTGTTCCTGAAATTACAATTCTGCATCTATCAACCAACAGGAAAAACATAAGGGATATATGCAGAGAAATTTAAGACTACCTGACTCATCTTAGAGGAAGGTAGGATGGCCTCTTGCGTTTTGGGAGTAGATGAGGTCTGTGGAGTGAGTATTTCCCGGGGAGAAGAAAGAAGACTAAATGGTGTGGCCTGGGGTCCGTATTCTGAAGCTTGTAACAAAGAGGTACAGGACAAATTTTCTGGATGGGGGCAGCCATCCGATCTTTGTCTTATGAATGCTATCTCCCAAGTCGATTTGGACCTAGCATTTGAAAGAAATCACTTTATTAATATGCAGGGGATATAATACAACTGAATTCTAAAATCATGTTTCAAATATGATTAAAAATATTGCGTGCGAGGTCAAATGAACTCAAGATGTCTTAAGCTATTATTTTTAATGAGACATGCTAAATGACTCAGTCTATCTTAGGCATAGAATCATTACCTCAACTTGGCTCTGGCAATTATGCTTTTTGCTTCCTCAAATGAAACTCCAATCATAGATTCCTTGTTTACTGAGACAAGCTGATCTCCTGGCTTCAAACGCCCATCCTAACAAAAACAGTAACATTTATAAAGAAATTAATGAAATGATTTTTTTTTTTAAATCGCTGGAATGCAATTAAAGCAAAACAAGTTTTGGGGAAGAATGTCTCAAAAACTTAAGAGAATCTCAATAGCAAAATATCTTGATTAAAGCCTAATTTGGCAATATCCATAAATACAAGTACAAGGCTCATGTAATCCATGAATAAATTTGCAGGCTAAGGAATCCTGCTGATATTAAGAGCCAGGTGTGTAGAGCAGGAATGGAGGCCTGTTTCAAACACTCAGCACTACAGGACTGGTTAAGATTTGATTCAGTGAGTTTCTCTGGTGTGGAAGACTATAATAGTACACAGGATCCTAATGAGATAATTAATAATGTGAAATAGGAAGTAAAGGGCTAAAGGTGTAGGGAAAGTGGGAAGGGTGGGGGAAAGGTAATAAGGGAGAGGAAAAAAATACAAGAAACTGAAAAATGGAAATAAAGTGTTTGTAAATGGGGAGGGGAGGAGGGGGTGAAGGGAGGGCAGGGACAAGGGGAAAACTGAGAATTAAGACCTATTATGTAAAGGTACAGAATCCCAATGATGAATGTAATTGTATTGTATACCTAGATTGTACCAATAAACTTAATAAAAAAAAGATTTGATTCAGTGATAAAGAAGCCAAATTAAATACTCATGGGATATTTCAGAAAGTAAGACTCCTTTAGTTTGTGAGGATTCATGCATCTTTTCTCCCACCTAATGGCCCAATGTGGATTTGTAGAATAAATGGACTGAATTTTTTAGTTTAGTACAGGACCCTAACTGGATTGATCCCACCCATGAATCAAACACCTTATTAGATCTGTTATCTCTCCTATAATGAGGCCTCAATGGCTGTGCATCTAGCATTTTTGCCATGCCTTGCTATTAATAACCAGTTTTAACTGGCTGCCTGGTGTCTTTGTTAAGTCCTGGCTTCACTCATAACTAGCCTGATATGAGTAAGACACAGCAAATCACCTAGAGGAGTTACTTATGAGGCAAGACTTTCAGCGACTTTCTTTTTCTTTTTCTCTTCAAACTAAAGAAAATAGCCCTTTCTTTTTCAGTTCCTAAGATCCTTCTCTGTGTATCAACAGCATGAAGGCAGAAAGCATCATTTCTGTAACCATGGACAAAGCTTGTATGGTGCTTTGGTTTGGATCGTGAGTGTCTTCCAAAGGCCCTGTATTATGGGCTTGTGCCCAGCTTGGCACTATTAGGAAAAAGTGGAAAATTCGTGGCAGGGCCTAGCGGGAGGGCATGAGGGTCCCAGGGGGAAGCTGTTAGAGACTGAGAGACCCTCTTCTCCTTCCTTTTGCTGCCCTGTCGTGAAGTGAATGCTTTTGCCTTACCGTGTGCCCAATAGTGATGTGACATGTAGCCCTGACCATGGACTGCAGTCCCTAAAACTGCAAACCTAGATAAATCCTCTCTTCATACGCCGATAACTTCAAGTACTTGTAAGAGTGACAGAAGGCTGATTAACATGAAGGTTAAAAAGCTAGATTTTGCACTCTGATGGTACTGAAATAACTTCCACAATTCAAGGAAACATTTTACTTTAAAGTCTTCTCTGCTAAAATATGGCCCTAAAATACTAGCTTTGATCTGAACTGCTTTACTCATAAAATAGTGATTTATTACAATTTTATTCCTAAATAAAAAGTTACTTATTTTTTTTCAAAAAGGTACCAATATGTAGTATTATCTCTTCCACTCATGGATGAATATAGAGGAAAGCTAAATAAATATGAAATATTCATCAAAAGATCTTTTAGGAACATTATTTCAAATACTGTATAAGAGGTTTACAGTTTAAATGCATAATGACCCTATAATCCTTCTGAAATAAAAACATTTAAAAAACTTCAACCAGGCGGGTGTGATAGTACATGCCTATAAACCCAGCACTTGGAAGGCTGAAGCAGAAGGATCACCTCAGGTTTGAGGCCAGCCTGGGTTAGATAATGAGTTTAAGGCCTACTATATAGTAAGATCCTACCTAACAACAAATAAACAAACAAAAACTTCAAACAAAAAAGGCCATTTGACTTTAAAGTATGTAAAATCTGAAAATTAACTTGGATTTTCTGTAAGTCTATGACTAAATATATTAGTCAGACAATATACCATACAATGGGCATAGCCATAAGTCATTGATTTCCTTACATTTGGCAAATATATGGGGAGAAATACGCAATAACAATGCTAGAAAAAACCAAGTAATATGGGAAAAGTGCCTAACACATGGATCTTTCTTTCACGTTCAATAAAACAGAAAGGCTATTTTTCTAAGATTCTATAATCACAGCTTTGCATGGCTGGGCCCAAATCTTGTTAATTGTTCATTATATTTATTAGATATTTAGATGCATACACTCAGCTGCTTGCGTCCATTCACTTATAATTTAATATTCTAAATTTTAGTTTAAGGGCATTGTGAAATGGTAACAAAAGCTAGTAAAAACCAGGGAGAAATGACTGCATTTCTAGGGAGGGTTCGTTCCGTGGGAGTGAGGGGGGAGCGTGTGATTAGGAAAAGCACACGGTCTCGCTAACAGTTCACTTTTCTATTTCTCATTAAGTCAGTTGACACGGAGTCACTGGTGCTTGTTTTATCATGCTTCGTAAGTTGTTAAATTCATCTCTAAATGCAGGGAATCTGCAGAGTAATTCCTTTTAAGAAACATTTTAATAAAATAGGTTTTAAATGAAATTTAATGACTACCTTACTGTCGATTTGTATCCCACAGCCTGCCTGATAAAAATCTAGGTGGGGGGATAAATCACTATGTCACTTGATCAAAGCATTTAAAAGACAGTGACAGGGAAAGTTTCTTTTAGAATTGTGGTAGCAGACTCTAATAATTAGAATTTTGAAATATAGACATTCCCAGTATTAATAATTTTTCCTTTTATTAACTTTCCTTGAAAAGGGAAAATTATGCAATGATTATTAACCCGAGGGAAACTAGCTTTCACACGAATAAAAGCCTTTTGAGGCAAGGAACGGAAGCAGATAGAGCACAGAGTTCAGCAGTCAGAGGGACCTGAATTGAATTCGAGTTCTGCAAATTAGTACCTAGATCGTCACAAACAATGGGAAGGACAACGGAGGAGCGCACCGCCTTGTTCACTGTGAATTCAGAACTAAATTCTAAAGTATATGGCAAGAGCTCCTGTTTCGATGCATCGTACAGAAATCACAGCTGTCTGGGTTGCAGAGAAAAAGGCTAAGGAAAGACAGGAGGAGGGCAATGGGGTTTAGGCTGACCCACAGCCTCCCACGTCCTCCTCCTGGGCCGACCGGGGTTAGCAGTTCAGAGGAAAAGCTTTCACGAAGGCGCTTTAACCTATGTTGCATTAAACTGCCTAGCACAACGAAGGAGCATTTTCCATCAGGGTAAGAGTCAGAGCAGACAAGAAGAACAATGCATTCTGAGCAGGATTTGTGGCGTTTAGGTTTTTTTTTTTTTTTTTTTTTTACTTTCTAAAGAGTATTTTCAACAGTTTGTTTTTCCCCCCTTGGTGCCCAGAATAAGATCTTAGCTGATCATGTGAATTTCTGAACTTGTTGAAAAATCAGAACCTGCAAAGGAAAAACAAAGCTAGAAGAGTCTGGCATTGTACGGGAGTGAGCGCTTCCTCGGCTGGATTACTGTGTATGTGAAGATACTAGGGGCGGGTGTGCTGGGACCATCCCTTGGTCTAGGTTCCCACTCAGCACTGACTGCGCAACTGCGTAACTGCGTGGGGGTTGGGGGTGCCGCGTGCCTAACACTTTTGCAGGCTGAACTTCAGACAGGAACTCTTTCACACTGACACGCCTCTAGACGTTGAAATAACAATGTATTCCAAACCGTGCACTCGTAAGTACTTCTGTTCGACAGCTACCAGCATTATTCATTTCCAGGGATGACGGTATTGCAGTTTACCAAATAACTGTCAGAAACCATCCCTTACAGCCTCATTCGGATGGAACTGACTATTGTTCCTGAAAGGAATGCTCCTTTGCAAGCCTTTGGATTCCTTTCCCACACTTCCACCAATCGTGGACCGAAGGTATTCTTTAAACTCCATTCATTAATATTAATTGGGCAACTGGCATGTGTCATGCATCACACTAAGGAAATTATATGAACAAAATTGGAAATCTTGTCCTTGGGAAACATATTCTCTTGTGTTCGGCACAGATATATACATTACAAATAACCAAAGATACGTATGTATCATTATAAACTGAAATAGCTTTGGAATAGGATGTAAAGGAAAGGAAAAGGACCTAGGAACACGTAGAGGAAAAGTAAAGCCAGGCCCTATTTCCAGACAAACTAGCAGAGAACGGGGAATTCAGCCCTGAGGAAAGAGGCACCGCATTGATATCTGCAGGTAACGCAATGGGAAGCGGGTGCTATTTTCATTCTAATGGAATAGTACATGAAGGGAGGAATAAATTGGCCCTTTTAGGAAATGGAAAAAAGTGCTGCTCTGGAGGTGTTAGTTTAATGGCAAAGAGGCAGACTGGTAATCCTCAGAAATATGACAGAATGACCAAAGGACGTTAATACTGAGCAGATGGTAGGTGTGACGTTCTCACACCAAGGAAACGTCTGATGGGTGCCACACGAGTTCGGGCACAAGCAACCGCACCCCGGGCCTTGTAGGCAACCAAGTATTCAAAAGGAAGGGAAGCTGGCATGGTGCAGAAGAGCAGGCAGTGCCGCTGCGAGGGCTGACAGAAACGGGTGCAAGTTTAAGCTGTGGTGACGAGAGAGCAGCACAAAGGTCGACGGGCTAAAAAGACAGGAGAGTGAACAGCGTGGGCTGATGAGCTGGGTCTGATTGCCGTGGACGAGGGAGTGGCTAGGCGGCTGGCAGGTTTTCTAACTTGTACCCAAGTGGAAGGGGCCACCCGTCACCGGCAGAGGCCTTGACTGAGGAAGATGTGGGGTAAAAATGACAGATTCTGGCTCAGCAGTATTGACTTTGTGTGGCCTTTAGGAAATCCAGGTCAGCTGGGCGTGGTGGCCGCTACCTGTAATCCCAGCACTTGGGAGGCTGAGGCAGGAGGAGCGCCATGAATTCCAGGCCAGCCTCAACTACATAGTGAGAAGCTGTCTCAAAAATCTAAGTCAGAGTTTTGGTCAGAAGATTATCTCATTGTGCAAGATGTTCAAAAGAGCAGCTAGGCCAGCAGAAGGTCTCAAGATCAAAGACTGAGGACTCCCGATGGACAGGGGAAAGGCTGAGGGGATAAAATGGGCTTTGGAGTTCTCATATTTCTTTAAACCTCTATCCGGAATGTTTGCTATCAACCTGCAGACTGCCTCTAGCTCTTAGGACTAAACATTTTTCCTGTTTCACCTGGAAAGCTGTGTCCATGAATTCTAAGTATGTTGTTCAAAGAAATACGATATTTTGGTTCCCAAATACTGTATTCTCATATTTGCTAGGAGGAAGACATCTGTGGGGAGCATGGCTAACCAGGTATTTCTTCTATGAATATATTTACTGTGTAGAAATTTTGTACAGATTAGAGATTTACTAACATGGCTAAAATGGTGTTTATAACAAATGTTTTATTATTACTTAAAAACAAAATTGCATCTATTTTGTATTTGCATATCAAATGCATATGTCTTTCCCTCTTGAGGAAATATTAAAAACTAAATGTAAGCCCTAGACAATTACTCACGCTTCTGCCTCTTTATTTTGGTGGTTTTCTTTTATTGGCTATCACAAGACCATTAATAACTCTGTGCTGCCCTCTGGTGGTAAGTAGAGAACACAATTTGTTAGAAAGTTTTAATTTTTATACTTTTTCAATGCAGTTCTAAAACAGCCAACAAGACAAAGTGTGGCTAGTAAGTATGATGACCTCGTTTGCAATCAATGACTGCATAAAGTCACTTGGCACCACTGGTTATCAATTTATTGTTCTGAGTTGAAAATGTTTTTCATAGAAATAAAAAAGCACAATTTTTGATGCTTATATTAAAAACAAATTAGTGCTATTTGGTGGGCACCTTGATCTACTATTGTACCACATCAAGTGTAATCTAAGAACTACCTTAGCTATACTAAACACCCACACACCTTCCACACCTGCCTCAGCTTTAAAACTACATTAGTACTGAGCATCTCGATTCTTAGGAGAATATTCATTTTTTTTTTTTGTCCATTTGAATTTGTTTAATTACAACATCTGAATATGCTTTTATTTGGTTAGTAGTTAGCAGTTAAAAAGTCACATCGTTATAATATCTTAAACATTTGTAATACACAGAAATTAAACTATATATTTCAAAAGATGCTGGTTAAACAAGTCGGAAACAAGTAAAATGAAAAGTTTTTGGTGAAACTGATTATTTTCTTTGTTTGTTTTTGTTTGTTTGTTTTTTTGAGACAGGGTCTCACTATGCAGTTCAGACTGTCCTGGAACTCACTATGTAGCCCAGGCTCGTCTTGAACTCACAGCAATCCTCCTGCCTCAGCCTCTGATTATTTTCTTAAGGAAAAGGAAAGATGCAGTTTAAAAGATAATTGCTTGATAAATAAGTGCTTGCAGTGAAAGAGACAGAAAAATAGAACTATTTATTTAACCAAAACAAGAACAACACCAGCAAGAATGAACTTAAGTGAATCCTTTTTTGTGCTATATATAGCTTGATATTAATATTTTGTTAAATTCTTATATGTTATATCTCCTCAAAAATAGAGGCAGTTTTCAACAAATATATAATTGTGGCAGTAAAAGAAAAATAGCAAATGAAACCCCAAAGAACTGATAAGGCAAATTCAGCTCTAGTCTGTTAACTAATTTGCTAGAGTTTTGCTTCAAATGTGGATTTCAGTGTCTTAGGGACCACAGCAAAAAGCACTCATGATATTGCATATTTCTCCACTGAGAAGGCAAGTAAGCCTTTCTAATTCTTGAAAAGAGAAAAAATAATAGAAGGAAAGGAAGGAAGAAAAGAGAGTAAAGGGAAAAAAAACCACAAAATTTTCTGGTCTGGTCTTAATGCTAAAGGTAATTTTTCATGTGGGCAATTAATGACTGAAATTATTAACAAATTCCATGAGTGTAAATTCAGTAATGAGTATATTTTGCTTGTTGCTTTGGGTTGTTTTGTTTTAATATGCACTTAGGAGAAGCTAAATGAGTGTAATACAACTTATCCAACTTAATCCAAACACACAGTGGTAGGTGATAATCTTCAAATATAATTTGTCTCAATTCTACTTAGGATATCAAGTGAACAGCATATCACTATATATATATATGTATATATGTATATATATATATATATACACACACACACACACACACACACACACACACACACATATATATGCTTTATATTTTAGTTAGAGTTTCACATGTCTGTTATTTATGAAGAACCCATTCAACTGTTAAGATAAAGCTCCTTGAGGGTAAAAGCCAATTTTTCAGTCCTTTTGCATTTTTCCCTGAAAACATTCAGTTTAAATTAAAATGATACTGAAAATACACCTCACCATTGTTTTTTTTTTTTTTTTTTTTTTTTTTTTTTTTTTTTTTTTTAATGGGGGTAGTGATGGCATTTTTTTTCTTTTGATTTTCTTCTTTTTAAACATGTTTTTTCATTGATTTTATTGGTACTTTTTAGGTATTCAGTACAGTTATATTCATCATTGGGATCTTGTATCTTTACATGACAGGTCTTGGTTCTTATTTTTTCCCCATACCCCTGCCCTCCATTCACCCCCTCCACCCTTCCCTATTTACAGACTTTGTTTCAATTTTTTTACTTTTCTCATATTTTTTTCTACCGGGGATCAAACTCAGGACCTTATGCTTACAAGATAGGCGCGATGCCACTGAGCTAAATTCTAAGCCCAGTATTTTTATTTTTATTTTTACCTTATAACAGTCTCCTCCAGGAATGATTTCCTGAATATATACCAGTGGCCCTTCATTTCGGTTAATTCCTCCAAGGATCTTCAGACCAAGGCCTGTTTCTTTGGTAAATGTAATCATCTGAAAGGCAGGATCCCTAAGACAAAGTAAGGTAACAATCACAGGTTAAGCTAGAAATCTGTACTTGTATTCTTCTTTAAACTACTTGTTAAATCAAATTCTTAGATCTAGACAACCCAAAGTCCTTAACACATACCAGAGACTAAATTTAAAATTAACTAAATGAATTTTTCCTGTATTTTTAATGCTGTCATACAAAATAAGCAAAACATAAAAGAATTTGTAGCACTAATGCTTGTGGCTTTTGGGTAAAACTAAGAAAAATACATTGAAAATAGTTTTAAAGTAAGCTTAAAGATTAAAAGTGATGTAAGAGATTCGTTTTTTGTTGATTACTACAATCACTGAAGGACAGCAAAACTAAATATTTTAATAATTCAGTAAGGAACCTTGATACCCTTGTAGACATTTAAAGCAAAATAAATATCATCTCCATTTGACTCTCAAAAAACTTTCTCTTTTTAGTTTACAAAGAGTATTTTGCTATTAAAAATTGTTGTGGTCTATACTTAACTTTAACCATAAAAAGAGAATTACAAGTCAAAACTATGCAAAGATACTACTGATCACTTATCTTCTCAACAGAATTGAAAACCTAAACACTATACTCTGATCACAAAGCTGTAGGAAAAGAGGCACGTTTATGCACTGATAGTATAAATACGAAACGGTACAACCTCTAAGAGAGAAAGTGGTTATCGCCAGCAAAACAATTACCTTCTCTTCTAATTCAGCAACCCAATTTCTAGGGATCTATTCAAAGACCTCTGGCAATGAAGCAAATGATTTATATGCTCGGCTCTCTATTTTGGCAGAGTTTGTATTCACCAAAAATTGCAAATTGTCCAAATGTCCTTCAAGAAGTCAGTGGCTGAATACAGCATGGTACATACGCACAGGGTAGAATAGTATGAAGTTTTAACAAGGAGCAAAGGAAATCTTTATAAACTAATATAAAGTGACCGGGAGGATATAATTTTAAATGGGCACAAGAACAAGATCAAAAGAAGATATATAATATGATACCTTTTAGTTAAGAATAATGTGGAGAGTAGAATCCACATACAGTGGACCCTGGACTAGGAACTCAATTCATTGGTGAGGGCTGGTTGTAACTCAAGTTGGTTGTAAGTCAATACTATATGTCCCCTAAGAAATATCGGAAATACTCATAATACATTCCAAACCCCCACAAAGCACCCCTTAACTAACCTTTTCATAATAAAAGCGGGTTGTAGAATGTACATAATTTATCAGAAATACCAATAATTTTCCTAGTGTATTTACCAAGACGTTATAAAATGTGCCTAGTTTTCCAAAAGAACAATTTCATATTGTACTCACAATGCATGTTGACATCTTTGGCTTGCAAGAAGGGAGGACGAAGTGGAAGGTGGCTATTGTTTAGAAGCAGAGTCCCCTTCCATAAAGAACATCAGGAATCTGGCTCTCTAGAGAGTCCTTTCTCTCCTTGGGACAGTCTGTAGCCCACAAGGACTTGCTTCTGGCTCACTAGGTCTCAATATTTTCAGAACTAAAAACTGGTCTAAGGTTGTCTGTTTCTCCCTTTTCTTTAACGCTGTTCTGTAGTATGACATGACACTCATTAAGCTGGTAAATGGAAGGACTGGCTTTTTCTCTGTCTGTGTGGGTCTTCTCTACAAATGTTTGTGGCTAGGTCCATTTTCTCAGTAATTCCTTTATATCCTTTATACCTGCACTGATTATTGATGCTCCCCTTCCTCTTTAGAAAGCTCCCAGCTGTCATTCTCTGTTGCTCAGCCAAAAGTTGCTGAAGTTCCTCTGTAGAGAGTTCCTCGGAGTGTTCCTACACCAGTTCCTTAACCCCACCACTGTCTACCTGCAAGCCTGTGGACTATGTTACAGTGACAGTGTCATCAACCTCAGGGTCATCTGAAGGCGCAGGCTCCTATACACAGCCTTCAAAGTCTCTCCCACATATAATTTTAGGTCATATTTTCTTCTCAGATCTCAGTGTCCTTAGAAAAACACTGGCCCAGGATTTCTCAATTAACCCCACACGGGAAAGGATGCTGTAATATTCCTTCCAGAACTCCTTAAGGGTTAAATCTGTATCTGCGATCATCTGGAAGCACTTCAGGAACAGTTCCTTGGTATTAGCTTCTCAAGGTTAGCTGTAACCTGCTGGTCCATACGCTGTAGTAGAGGAGTTGTATTAGGTGGGAGGAACTCGACTGAGAGCCATGGGAATTCTTCAGCCGATTCTTCTTTCAAATTTCATGGGTGAGCAAGAGCATTGTTCATAATGGGGAGAGCCTTGAGTGGTAAACCTTTGTCCTCTAGATATTTCTTAACAGAAGGACAGAAAACCTCCCTGAAACCTCAAGAAAAAGTACTCTTGTTACCCAGGTTTCTGTGTTAGATCTCCACAAGACCCCTAGCCTATTCTCGATGACTTTATGCTTTCTGAACACTCTTGGGGTCTCACAGTGATAAACCAAGAGAGGCCTTATCTTGAGGTCACCTCTCACTACCTTGGCACATAGCAACAAGGCCAGCCTGTCCTTCATAGGCTTGTGGTCCAGCGTTTTCTTCTCTTCCTGGGTAATGTATATTCTCCCAGGCATTTTCTTCCAGAAAAGGCCAGTTTCATCACAGTAGAAAATCTGATGACAGCAAAATCCATTTCTGTGTCATCACTTCAAAGTGGTGTGTGTAATTTTCAGCAGCCCTTTTATCAGCACTGGCTAGTTCACCATGCCTACTTACACTATGATCCCCAGTTCTCACTTTAAAATTGTGAAGCCACTCCTTATTGGCATGAAGTAATTCACTATTATCATTCATTGATTATCATTTACAAGATCTACATTTGTGGCCCTAGCTTTTTCACAAATTATAAATCTTAGGCTATAAGCTGCCATTGGCTTTTCATTTATCCAAAAGAAACATTAAAAAAGAACCACGAATAAAAATGTTGATCTGCTGAACAATGAAGGTACAGGAGAAAGGACAAGAAAAAGATCAAGGCTTCTCCAGTTGTATTTTGTTAAATATATGTTAAATGCTCCCAAAATGGTCACTAGTGGTTCCAGACCATCCCTGTCTGCATGTTCTTTGGCAAAGTAACTTCATAGCTCCTTTCCATTTAGAATAAAATCTGCATGTCTACCCTTGAATTTGTCATGTTATTTGATTACTTAAGACAACAGATACCAGGAAATGTGGGAAAAACAGACATTTGAAAAACACTTAACCTTGTTGCTGGAATCCATTATGCAAAAGCCCAAGGTAGCCCCTTGAGGTTGAGAGGCCAGGTCGAAAGACACCTCAGTCATCCAACCTTCCCAGCCGAGGCCTCAGAGCATGCAACACAGGGTGCAGACAAGAACTTATTAGCCAACCCACAGAATCATGAGAAAAAAAATGAGGGCCTATAATTTAAGCACTTAGGAATGGTTAGTCAGCAGAAGCTAATCCTATGTAAATTTTATACCATAATTATAAAATATTTTAGATATTCAAAGAGTTAAATTAATTTAGAAAAAAAAAACAACATAATCTCTACAAGTAATCTTAAGGTGAATGCATAATTGATCTTCTACGTTGATTTATGCTGTGCTATGGTTCGGAAGTGTCTCCAAGCACTCAGGTGTTGCAGGCTTCGTTGCCAGCTGGTGGCACTACTGGGAGGCAGCAGAATTTTGGAGAGGCAGGGGAGAGCTGGAAGAAGGCAGGTCATGGGGGGGCATTTTCTTGAATGGTATACAGGGACCTGGGACTTTCCTATCTTTTTGCTTGCTGGCTGCCACGAGGTAAATGGACCTCTTCCACCATGTACTCCTGCCATGACGGACTGTGCAGCCCCAGCAACAAGGCCAAGCGATCATGGATTTAAACCTCTGAAACTGCGAGCCATACTCAATCTTTGCTCCTTATAAGTTGATTATCTTAACTATTTTTGTTACAGCGATGGAAAACGAACACACAGTGAAGCACCAGTAACTCAGTGTAGTTTTACTCGTTACTGCTATCCTAGATCACATTACAGGTAGCTGTGAAACTCTTTTAACTAAGTGTTTGTTAGTAGTCTACATATTTCAAACCATAATATTTCAAAACATACTGAATTTAACTTAAAAATTACTTTTCAAGTAGACTGGATGATACTGCAGGAGATTTATTTTTTTTCATGCTTTCACCACCGTAGCTTTGGATTTAACAGTTGTATAAATGAAGAGCTTGATGAAGAGTCTAGAAATTCTTCTTTTCCTAAGATGGGAACAGTAGAAAATAAATCACCAGATCTCAGAACAATCCAATTTGATTCCAGTTCACATCAAAAATATAGATGTAGTACTTGGCAAATAAATAATACATGCTCATCTATAGATGTTTTATATTTTTTATATTTTGGGCTCTGGCATTTTAGTCATTGGTAATAACATCTGAAGTGTAAAGACAACTCCCCAGATAGACATATGGGCCTGTGTCTACATCATTATGAATACTGTTATTTATATAAAATCTACATTTTTCTGGCAAAAGTGAAGAATAAACCAAAGCTTTGGATAACTATTACAACTCACACCATCGGTAAGGCTGAAAATCATATAGTAATAAAAGATTGAGGAAAATGTCTCTTATGAACACCAAACTATGAAGTTTACAGTCAGAAAAATAATCAAATGATATGTTTGAAGGAAACAGAAATTCTTATCCTCTTACCAACTCCCTTGAGGGACGGCCTACAGATCCTATATGACTCTGACTCATGTTACTCCATACGTTTCTTAAATACTATCCTGTGAAAAGAAGAAACTGTTAATGTGTCATACAGCTCCGCATTTAAAAGAGTGCAATTTTATTTACTTAAAACAAACTATTTGAACAGAGGTTTATTACCTCAGCATAAGATATGTGAACAAAGAAGACCTGACTCTTTAATAATATGAATTCTCAGCGGGCTCTTGGGAGTAAAAGAAGACACATGCTAATTTCAAGTTGACATTTTTAAATGAAAATCAGGTTTTTTAAACTTTACTAAGGTACACTGATTTACAACACACAGCATATATTTAAAGTTGAAAAACACATTAGGCTCATTTAGCACAACTTGTTTACTGAAGAAGGAAGTAGCTAGATTCAGATAGACTGTGCGTTTTCCCACCAGAGAAGAACCAGCCAGTGGTTGCTTTCCCAACCAGCACTCAGGCTGTAGAGACCTTGGCATGGATCTTGAAATTTGTTAACCCTTGGTTTCTACTTGAGCTTTGATTTCTCCAACTCTCAATTATCACAGGTACAGTAAGTACCTTAATTGTAGTGACAGTTTCACCAATGAATACATAGTATGGGTAAGTACATTCTCTTACTTTACCTATCAGTTGTTTCTTGTAGATCAATTACAGAGACAGAGAACTAAGATCAAGGGATTCCTCCTCTTTTTTTTTCCCCAACAAATGAAGGCAGAAGTCATGGGTCTGTAAATAAACTGAATGGGCCTGGAAGAAACACCCAGTACCTTCGGGGAGCTGAGCAGAGTTGTACTCACTGACTTGGGAGTTAAAAGCATATTGTGACTTTCACAGCCCGTGAAGCAGCCAACAACAGGAAGACGGCAAGATGCCGATCTAAGGCAGCAAGAGGAATGAAGAGTAAAGAGTTCTCTGCATAGATAGATGAGTCTCTATCTACATCATTACGAATTTATATGTGTAAAATCTGCAGCAAAAGTCCAACAGGCATGATACCAGAAAATTACTAAGACATACCCCAAGAAGGAAAAAGGGGTGACTTGAGAGTAGAGCTTAAATTCTGTTATGGCTTGTTTTTAAATGTTCCCCAAAGCTTCATTCCTTTTTCGGATGTGGTTGAATCTAGAGTGTGTGAGTAATTCATGGTGGGGCTAGATCTGCAGGCTCTGGGATTAAGGGTTTCAGTGCTATCCACCCTAAGTAGTCTGAAAAAGATAAAAGGGGCAGGTAAGGTTCCCTTGTTCCTTTTGCTACCCTGTGGGCACCATGAACTGTTTCTCCTCTGCAGTGCCCCTCTGCCATGTGCCATCTGCCTCAGAGCCAGCTGATTATGGACTGACACCTCTTACATACTGTGAGCTAATTAAACCCTTTCCCCTTTAACATTGGGTTCTGGTATTCTGTCTCAGCAATGAGAGCAAAGTAACTAACACAAGCTCCTAGGGCTTTAAGCATTATTGATTCCGAAAAAAAAGCCACAGCAGTTGTTCATAAGACTGGAATAGCCATGGTAGAAAGCCCAATTCTAAAAGCAAGTCTGCATACGTTCATTACAGATTACTTTAATAACACATGCATGGGACATATTCTCAAATCTCACGAGAGGACATTCTGATATAATAACAGCAACTTCTGTTTATGGGTTATACGTGCCATATACTGTGCTAAGTATTCCAAATGCATTTGTCTTACTTAATATCATGGAAAATGCACTAGGCAGAAAAAGATGCCAAGTTCAAATGACAGTATCACCATGTGCTAATCATGTAGCCTCAGGAATGTTCCCCAGCATCTTGGCATCACCTCATTTTATGGCAGGAAAAATACTATTTAGCTCAAAGAGAAATGTAAAAAAACAGTGGGCCATCTCTTTACTGGTACAAAAGTGGCTAAGATCCTCCTCATCTATCCATGATTTACCTGAACAGAACAAAGGGTCGCCAGGTCACCAGGTCACCCTGGAGTACATTTAAGCCTAATGGATATATCAGTGTTAAATCTCTACAATGCATTCCGTATGATGCAGTAATTCACAAGACACTTTAAAATATTTCTGTTTTCAGTATTACAGTAAAATCTAGGCATTGAAAGTATTCCATTCACCTAGCATATGCGCGGCAGTGTCCTAAATACTAGAGATAAGACGAAGGCAGAGTCCACCCCCAGAGACAGTCAAACGACTTCAGGGGAGGTGGCGGCACCTCACAGCGGTATGCACAGGGACCTAAGCCCGGAAGTTGGCGCCTGCCGGGGGTGGGGACGGACGGCCATCATTAAACACGAATAAGGTCAGGCACCGTCCTAGAGGACTTTCACCTGACACCAACACCACAAGCATTACTGGTCCAGTTGTACATAAGAGAAAACCAAGTCATGGAGAAACCATGAGACTTGTCCATTTTCACAGGCCAGCTGTAAAGAGTTTTTTGAACTTAGTTCTTCCTGGCTCTCAATGCAAGCTTTGTCTGCTACGGCATGCTAGGAAATTAATTTTCGTGAAAAACTTAGTTCTCCAAAAAAGCAAGATGAACGTATAGAAGTACTTTGTCTCATAAGCAGATGACACTACTGATTAAAGTTCTTTACACTATCAGATATGGGTTTCATTCTATCCATTCTAACAGTGGGGCTTTTTTTTTTCTATGAAGAAGTTATCTATTATTGTACCTCATATATCACTTCATAAAGTGTCTATCCTTTCCCTCTTTCCTACCCTTTATACAAACTTGCAAGGCCCTCAGCCAGCAGGAGTCCTGGTAATATTACAGAGAGACACACTCTTGTGCTCACACCCGACGAGATCACATTACTAAGGAATGACACAGAAGTAAAACATTTTGTTCTTTTACTAGCTGCACATTCAAGGGAAATATATTGTTTGTCTGCTTTGGCTTTGATGAGTTCTAAGAGGGAAATGGGTAGATCAGCAAAAATAAAATGGAACACCAGGCGAAAAAATATCTTCTAAGGGAGCGGCCCCCGGGGCGGGCGCTGGGTGATTCCAGAGCAGCTTGGCACCGGAGGATTCCAGAACGTCTGTCTGTACGAGCATCGGGAACTTGATCTCAAAATAGCCATTAAATCTTGCCGCCTAGAGCTAAGTACCAAAAACAGAGAACGGTGGTGTCATGAAATCCAGATTATGAAGAACTACTCAACAAACCAGAAAATTGTTGCGGACTTAGAGAAAGTCAGATACTTTCTTTACTCAGTGATACAGGGTCTGGGATTCGTTATTTGCATGAAAATAAAATTATACATCGAGATCTAAAAACCGAAAACGTAGTTCTTCAGGATGTTGGTGGAAAGGTAATGCACAAAATAAATGATCTGGGATATGCCAAAGATGTTGATCAAAGAAGTCTCTGTACATCTTTTGTGGGAACCCTGCAGTATCTGGCCCCAGAACTCTTGGAGAAGAAGCCTTACACAGCTACTGTTGATTATTGGAGCTTTGGGGCAATGGTGTTTGAATGCACTGCTGGATATAGGCCTTTTTTTGCATCATCTGCAGCCATTTACCTGGCATGAAAAAATTAAGAAGAAGGATCCAAAATGTGTATTTACTTGTGAGGAGATGACTGGAGAAGTTCGGTTTAGTAGTCATTTACCTCAGCCAAATAGCCTTTGTAGTTTGATAGTAGAGCCTATGGAAAACTGGCTGCAGTTGATGCTGAATTGGGACCCACAGCAGAGAGGGGGACCTGTTGACCTTACTTTAAAGCAACCAAGATGTTTTGTATTAATAGATCACATTCTGAATTTGAAGATAGTACACATCCTAAATATGACTTCTGCAAAGATAATTTCTTTTCTGTTACCACTTGATGAAAGTCTTCATTCACTACAGTCTTGTATTGAGAGTGAAAATGGAATAAATACTGGCTCTCAGGAGCTTCTTTCAGAGACAGGAATTTCTCTGGATCTTTGGAAACCGGCTTCTCAATGTGTTTTAGATGGAGTTAGAGGCTGTGACAGCTATATGGTTTATTTGTTTGATAAAAGCAAGACTGTATATGAAGGGCCATTTGCTTCCAGAAGTTTGTCTGATTGTGTAAATTATATTGTACAAGATAGCAAAATACAGCTTCCAGTTGTATAGCTACGGAAAGTTTGGGCTGAAGCAGTACACTATGAGTCTGGGCTAAAAGAAGACTACAGTAGGCTCTTTCAGGGACAAAGAGCAGCAATGTTAAATCTTCTTAGGTACGATGCTAATTTGACAAAAATGAAGAACACTTTGATCTCAGCATCACAGCAACTGAAAGCTAAATTGTAATTTTTTCACAAAAGCATTCAGCTTGACCTGGAGAGATACAGTGAGCAGATGACTTATGGGATATCTTCAGAAAAAATGCTAAAAGCTTGGAAAGAAATGGAAGAAAAGGCTATCCACTATGCTGAGATTGGTGCCATTGGATACCTTGAAGATCAGATTATATCTTTGCACACTGAAATCATGGAGCTACAGAAGAGCCCCTATGGAAGACGCCAGGGAGACTTGATGGAATCTCTGGAACAGCGTGCCATTGTTCTGTATAAACAGTTAAAGCACAGACCTGCAGATCACTCCTACAGGGACAGCACAGAGATAGTGAAGATCATTGCGCATACTGTTCAGAGTCAGGATCGTGTTCTCAAGGAGTTGTCTGGCCATCTAAGCAAGGTTTTGGGCTGTAAACAGAAGATTATTGACCTACTCCCCAAGGTAGAAGTGGCCCTCAGTAACATCAAAGAAGCTGACAATATTGTCATGTTCATGCAGGGAAAGAGGCAGAAAGAAATTTGGCGTCTCCTTAAAATTGCCTGTACACAGAGTTCTGCCAGGTCCCTTGTAGGTTCCAGTCTAGAAGGTGCAGTGACTCCTCAGGCATCAGCGTGCCTGCCTCCAATTTTAGCACAACGTGAACATTCTCTTTCATGCATGGTAACTCAAGATGGGGAGAGTTTAGCACAAGTGATAGAAGAAAATTTGAACTGTCTTGGCCATTTAAATACTATTATTCATCACAGAGTTCTGCCAGGTCCCTTGTAGGTTCCAGTCTAGAAGGTGCAGTAACTCCTCAGGCATCAGCGTGCCTGCCTCCAACTTTAGCACAATGTGAACATTCTCTGTCATGCATGGTAACTCAAGATGGGGAGAGTTTAGCACAAATGATAGAAGAAAATTTGAACTGTCTTGGCCATTTAAATACTATTATTCGTGAAGCAAATGAGGACCAGGACAATAGCATGATGAATCTTGACTGGAGTTGGTTAACTGAATGACTTGCCACGTGTTCACTGCCCTCCAACCTATGGAAGTTGTTGATGCAAATTCTTCACATAACAGTCAATGGAAGAAAGGGTTATATACAGAAATTTCTCATGCTACGCCTGGCTTTACTCTTGATTTTGAGTAATTTTAACCACCAGATAGGATTTTATGAAAAATCAATGGACTTCCTTAAATATTTGTTTTAATACTGCAATTACTGGGCCATGGATTTAGCTCAGTGGTTCCACCACCTGCTTTTAAACACAAGATCCTGAGTTCGATCCCTGGTACCAAAAAAAAAAATACTGCAATTACTTAGGAGCATCATTGTGACCCATATGTTTTTAAACTTGGTAAAACATTACTTATTTACCTGACTGAAAATACCTTTAAAGTTTTAACTTTTAGGCATAAAGCCAAATGTAGTATTGTACACAGAGAAAAGTCATCTAACGTGCATTTTAAGTAATGTTGCCTATTTGTGTTTTTATGAGATTACTTACAAGTAAAATTGTACTTCTTGAAGAATAAATCCTACCTCCTTGTGTTGCACTCAGCAAGTGATCTTCCTAGTATCATAAGGAGTTGACTTAACCCTATTTTAATTTTATGTCACACATAATAGTATCCCCTTCTTACAGAAGGGATTGTATTTCCAAGCCTTCAATTCCTGTTGATTGTCATACATCATGTATACTACATGTGTGTATGTATTTAAGATGTACATTTAAAAATATCAAAAAGAAAGATGTCTGTTAATTTATAATGTATTTGAAAGCTTATGTGTTTTTTCATTTGTAAAAAAGGATCATTTATTTTTTTGTGTCTTACCATATAAGAGTATAAAATCTGCATTCCTTTATCTGTAATTGCAATTTCAAAATTCAAGAAATTCTGAAAACAAGGTTTTCATAAGCTTGGTGACAAAATTAATTTGCTTATATATCTAATCTGACAAACCATTTATCCTATTTTGTGTGAATATTCATTTATTTTGCTGCAGAATTATTAACACGTTTGATTACTGGGGAGGGGCTGCTACCACATTTTTAAAGGGTTAATGTAGTATGGTATATGCACATTGCCTTATTAAAATCTGAGGGCCAGGGATTTAGCTCAGTGTGTCTCCACCTGCCTCGCAAGCACAAGGTCCGTTCTGAAAAATTTCATAATTCTGAAACATCTGCCTCCCAGAGCTTTCAGGTAAAGTATTGTGGATCTCTTATCTTATGTTAAATAATTTAGAAGGTATTATTTGTTTAAAAATGTGAAATGCTTTTATATTCTAGTTTTTCACTTTATGAATTAAATGATTTTTAAATTAAAAAAAATCTTCTAAGAGGAATCTATTTCAAAAACCTTAGCTTTTATGGTAATATAAATCTCCTTCCTTACGACCTCATTAAACCAGTTTTCATTCCATATAGTTAGAAATGTCATTCATGATTATAATTATGTATATGGTGCTTGAGTAAGACTTAGTAGTTTATAGTCTCCAAGACATGACAGTCAATACTTTCTAAATCCACATATTTTTTTCTAGACCACAAATAGAAAAAACAAAGGGGAAAGGAACAAAATATCTTCTTCCAGAAATTATAGTAAATATTAACTTGGTGAAATTACTACACTGTCTTAATGAAATTAATGGCACTGTCAAATTGCCATCAGTGGGGGTTGTACTAATACACCGATCCACCAATCATATCGTCTGATACTCCAAATTCTTACCAAGACGATGGAGCTTGTAACTTTTGGATTTCTGCCAGTCTTGCTGATGAAATGATATCTTATGACAGTTTCAGTGGGGCCATTTTTTTTCCTTTATTTTAATTTTTTTGGTATCAGGGATCGAACTCAGGACCTTGTGAGGCAGGCAGCGGCACCACTGAGCTAAATCCTGGCCCTCCTTTATTCTTGAAGAAACATTTGGTATCTCTTTTATATGAACTGTTTATTTTGTCAAATTTTCTATTCATTACTTTTTTATTCAGCTTCTTAAATCCTACAGAGATTAAATGTCAGTACTAAGAATTGCAAATACACCTCCCTCTTTTTTTCTTGGTTATGGATTTTTTTTATTATCCAAAAGTTGGTGGCTAAATTTATCAATTTTTTGTGATTTCTGGGACCAAAGTCAAATTAAGACTCACTATCAACTCCAGGATTAATAAATAATTCCTGTGTTTCTTTTGGTACTTCTAGGATTTTAAAATCTTTGATTCATTTGGAATCTAATTTAGGATGCAGTATCTGGATCCAACTCACATTTTCTTCCTGCAAGATCACCCAGTTAACACAACCATATTCATTAGACGATTGATCTTCTCCTTACTGATCTGAAATGTGCTTTATTTTATACCAAATCTCTTAAGTATTTTGATCTACTGTAACTTTTTTACTTAGGAGCATCATTGTGACCCATATGTTTTTAAACTTGGTAAAACATTACTTATTTACCTGACTGAAAATACCTTTAAAGTTTTAACTTTTAGGCATAAAGCCAAATGTAGTATTGTACACAGAGAAAAGTCATCTAACGTGCATTTTAAGTAATGTTGCCTATTTGTGTTTTTATGAGATTACTTACAAGTAAAATTGTACTTCTTGAAGAATAAATCCTACCTCCTTGTGTTGCACTCAGCAAGTGATCTTCCTAGTATCATAAGGAGTTGACTTAACCCTATTTTAATTTTATGTCACACATAATAGTATCCCCTTCTTACAGAAGGGATTGTATTTCCAAGCCTTCAATTCCTGTTGATTGTCATAAATCATGTATACTACATGTGTGTATGTATGCATTTAAGATGTACATTTAAAAATATCAAAAAGAAAGATGTCTGTTAATTTATAATGTATTTGAAAGCTTATGTGTTTTTTCATTTGTAAAAAAGGATCATTTATTTTTTTGTGTCTTACCATATAAGAGTATAAAATCTGCATTCCTTTATCTGTAATTGCAATTTCAAAATTCAAGAAATTCTGAAAACAAGGTTTTCATAAGCTTGGTGACAAAATTAATTTGCTTATATATCTAATCTGACAAACCATTTATCCTATTTTGTGTGAATATTCATTTATTTTGCTGCAGAATTATTAACACGTTTGATTACTGGGGAGGGGCTGCTACCACATTTTTAAAGGGTTAATGTAGTATGGTATATGCACATTGCCTTATTAAAATCTGAGGGCCAGGGATTTAGCTCAGTGTGTCTCCACCTGCCTCGCAAGCACAAGGTCCGTTCTGAAAAATTTCATAATTCTGAAACATCTGCCTCCCAGAGCTTTCAGGTAAAGTATTGTGGATCTCTTATCTTATGTTAAATAATTTAGAAGGTATTATTTGTTTAAAAATGTGAAATGCTTTTATATTCTAGTTTTTCACTTTATGAATTAAATGATTTTTAAATTAAAAAAAATCTTCTAAGAGGAATCTATTTCAAAAACCTTAGCTTTACTATGGTAATATAAATCTCCTTCCTTACGACCTCATTAAACCAGTTTTCATTCCATATAGTTAGAAATGTCATTCATGATTATAATTATGTATATGGTGCTTGAGTAAGACTTAGTAGTTTATAGTCTCCAAGACATGACAGTCAATACTTTCTAAATCCACATATTTTTTTCTAGACCACAAATAGAAAAAACAAAGGGGAAAGGAACAAAATATCTTCTTCCAGAAATTATAGTAAATATTAACTTGGTGAAATTACTACACTGTCTTAATGAAATTAATGGCACTGTCAAATTGCCATCAGTGGGGGTTGTACTAATACACCGATCCACCAATCATATCGTCTGATACTCCAAATTCTTACCAAGACGATGGAGCTTGTAACTTTTGGATTTCTGCCAGTCTTGCTGATGAAATGATATCTTATGACAGTTTCAGTGGGGCCATTTTTTTTCCTTTATTTTAATTTTTTTGGTATCAGGGATCGAACTCAGGACCTTGTGAGGCAGGCAGCGGCACCACTGAGCTAAATCCTGGCCCTCCTTTATTCTTGAAGAAACATTTGGTATCTCTTTTATATGAACTGTTTATTTTGTCAAATTTTCTATTCATTACTTTTTTATTCAGCTTCTTAAATCCTACAGAGATTAAATGTCAGTACTAAGAATTGCAAATACACCTCCCTCTTTTTTTCTTGGCTATGGATTTTTTTTATTATCCAAAAGTTGGTGGCTAAATTTATCAATTTTTTGTGATTTCTGGGACCAAAGTCAAATTAAGACTCACTATCAACTCCAGGATTAATAAATAATTCCTGTGTTTCTTTTGGTACTTCTAGGATTTTAAAATCTTTGATTCATTTGGAATCTAATTTAGGATGCAGTATCTGGATCCAACTCACATTTTCTTCCTGCAAGATCACCCAGTTAACACAACCATATTCATTAGACGATTGATCTTCTCCTTACTGATCTGAAATGTGCTTTATTTTATACCAAATCTCTTAAGTATTGAGATCTACTGTAACTTTTACTCTGGCTCTTTGGTTAGTTTACTTATTCATGCACCAAAACCAATCTATTTATTATTATTAATTTGGTACTGGGGATCGAACTCGGGTCCTTGCGTTAGGGAGGTAGGTGTCAGAACCACTGAGCTAAATCCCCAGCCCAAGACTAATCTATTTTAATTACTGAGGCTTTATAATACTAAATGTTTCCCTGTCCAGTGAGACCAACCCTCTTTTGCTGCTTTGTTAATTGAGGTTTCCTAGTTGTTTCTGGCCATTTATTTTTATACACTAACTTCAAAATCATCTTATCTTGTTTAAAAAAATTTTAAATGCTACTTGTTGGAAAATCGAAGTAAGTTTACAAACTAATGAAGGATGTATTAGTATCTATCACTACGATGTTATTTTTAGTTTCCCTAGCCGAGAACTTGGTTTTTCCATTTGTTCAGATCTTCTTCTGTGGCCTTATTTTAATATTGATCTTATATATTTTTAAGTTAATTTCTAAATATTTTATCTTTTGCTATTAATACCTTTTTAAACTCCATTACTTTGTAAATGCTAAATACAATGTTTGGAGAGTCTTAAATGTGGTATCTTCTAGAAACGAATTTCTCTCCCACTCCAAATTCTACCATATGATTAAATGTCTTCATTTAAAAATGTTACTAATAAACAACTTGAAAGAAAAATGGACACAATTCACATTAGATTCTTCTTGAAAGCTGTGCATCTGCAATGTTAGTTTATAGCCAATTATATTTTAACACCTCAACACACATACTCAGAGTCCTTCTCATAAGCAATTAATTAGATTTATCTTTGCCATCACTGCAAAGATTAAAATAATACATCTTCAATAGACTTATAAGATCTTTGTAATCAAGAGCCTAATTTCCATCCTTCCTTGACAAAGTACTTATATATTTACTTCAAAGTACTTAGGAAGGTATGAAGTCAAGGAATTTTAATGACTCTTAACTGTTTGCTTACAGGACTAAGATCTCCAGAAGGAAAGGAAAAAGGAAGTCAGGTGTGGTGGCACATGCCTATAATGCCAGCACTCCTGAGGTTGAGGCAGGAGGATCACTGAGTTCGAGACCAGCCTGGCCTACATAGTGAGTTCCAGGTCAGTCTCAACTATACAGTGAGACCCTGTCTCAAAAAAAAAAAAAAATCATAATTTTAAAAGCTGATTGAGACAGATACTTTTGTCAGAAGCTACTGACCAGTTAGAGGTCTCTGAATACCTATCAGATTATCTTGATCAATTGACTGGGGATCTTCAGTTCATACTCAGTGTGAGGGCCTTTTTTGTACTGTTACGGAGAACAAAAGTAGACAGGAGCTGAAAAGGAGATTTTTTTCCCCTTAGGACAGAGCACTGTCAGCCTTTCCGAACCAAGAGATTGGGTCCTTGGCCCATAGTATTTAAGTAACCAGCTTCCAGAGAGAGCAGTGAGGATGTATAAGGTACTCCTTGGTTTTTATGTTCACAAAGAAAGATATGGGTAAGCTCAGAAGTATTTTTAAAAGTAGTTAAATATGGCTTGTACAATAGCCCTTGAAAGTGAAAATTTAGCACATCTGACAAGTGTTATGAAGAGTAAAGAGAGAGGCAAAATGAGAGAACAAAAATATTTTAATCAGCAATAGTGGTAAATACCAACACAGGGTTTGTCTACAAAAGGCAAGATAACTTCTTAAAGGTAGGTCGCTTTAATGTCCTATGGTTGGCAAGGGGTGACTGAGCAAACACACAATAGCTTTTACTCATGAATACCATCACTGACTAAATGATTACAAAATATTCAACTGTACCCTCTTGGCACCTTTATTTATAATTAATGTCTTCTATTAGGTCCACTTTAAGGTCATTTTCCCTGTAAGTCATTCTCTTTTTTCCTTTCCATTTGTTAGGGCTTTGACAAATATTACAATTTGAAAGAGAAAAACAACCATATGGTAGTTCCCAACAAAAACTGGCAATACCCTTCAAACAATTTCTTGTGACTATCCTGTGTAAGCAGACTGGCAGGCAAGAAAAATATGAAATATATCTTTCTCTATATAATTTAGAAGAAGATCCAGCAAAGAAACTCATAGGACAAACTATCATTTTCCCCCTGAAATTAACGATCTATAATCAGTACGAAAAGAAACAGTTGGGAATCTGCCCTGTCACTAGTTTTATGTTTGGAACCGCACCATCTTTGGAAGAGTACTGCTCTAGGCCTGGGTTCCACATAATCGAGCAGTTACTCTTCTCCCTTGTTTCTCTGTAAACAAAATGACAAAATTACTCCATAAAAGGATCTCCGGAGGTTCTTTTTTGGCTCTATGAAAACAGAAACATTTACATATTCTATAAATCCCCAGTGCTTTCTGAAGGGGGATTTTCTTTGTGAAATGCACATGGGTCTCTAAAATCAATCTGTAGCCGGGCGTGGTGGCGCATGCCTGTAATACCAGCACTCAGGAGGCTGAGGCAGGAGTCTCGCTGTGAGTTCGAAACTAGCCTGGGCTACACATGAGTTCCATGTCAGCCTCAACTACATAGCGAGACCCTGTCTCAAAGAAAAAAAAAAAAAATTAATCAATCGGTGAGTAAGATGGGGTAGTCTTCAATAAGGTTATTTGGGAAGGACTGGAGGAAGGAAATCATGTACCAGTATAGAGTACGAATTTCTCTCCCACTCCAAATTCTACCATATGATTAAATGTCTTCATTTAAAAATGTTACTAATAAACAACTTGAAAGAAAAATGGACACAATTCACATTAGATTCTTCTTGAAAGCTGTGCATCTGCAATGTTAGTTTATAGCCAATTATATTTTAACACCTCAACACACATACTCAGAGTCCTTCTCATAAGCAATTAATTAGATTTATCTTTGCCATCACTGCAAAGATTAAAATAATACATCTTCAATAGACTTATAAGATCTTTGTAATCAAGAGCCTAATTTCCATCCTTCCTTGACAAAGTACTTATATATTTACTTCAAAGTACTTAGGAAGGTATGAAGTCAAGGAATTTTAATGACTCTTAACTGTTTGCTTACAGGACTAAGATCTCCAGAAGGAAAGGAAAAAGGAAGTCAGGTGTGGTGGCACATGCCTATAATGCCAGCACTCCTGAGGTTGAGGCAGGAGGATCACTGAGTTCGAGACCAGCCTGGCCTACATAGTGAGTTCCAGGTCAGTCTCAACTATACAGTGAGACCCTGTCTCAAAAAAAAAAAAAAATCATAATTTTAAAAGCTGATTGAGACAGATACTTTTGTCAGAAGCTACTGACCAGTTAGAGGTCTCTGAATACCTATCAGATTATCTTGATCAATTGACTGGGGATCTTCAGTTCATACTCAGTGTGAGGGCCTTTTTTGTACTGTTACGGAGAACAAAAGTAGACAGGAGCTGAAAAGGAGATTTTTTTCCCCTTAGGACAGAGCACTGTCAGCCTTTCCGAACCAAGAGATTGGGTCCTTGGCCCATAGTATTTAAGTAACCAGCTTCCAGAGAGAGCAGTGAGGATGTATAAGGTACTCCTTGGTTTTTATGTTCACAAAGAAAGATATGGGTAAGCTCAGAAGTATTTTTAAAAGTAGTTAAATATGGCTTGTACAATAGCCCTTGAAAGTGAAAATTTAGCACATCTGACAAGTGTTATGAAGAGTAAAGAGAGAGGCAAAATGAGAGAACAAAAATATTTTAATCAGCAATAGTGGTAAATACCAACACAGGGTTTGTCTACAAAAGGCAAGATAACTTCTTAAAGGTAGGTCGCTTTAATGTCCTATGGTTGGCAAGGGGTGACTGAGCAAACACACAATAGCTTTTACTCATGAATACCATCACTGACTAAATGATTACAAAATATTCAACTGTACCCTCTTGGCACCTTTATTTATAATTAATGTCTTCTATTAGGTCCACTTTAAGGTCATTTTCCCTGTAAGTCATTCTCTTTTTTCCTTTCCATTTGTTAGGGCTTTGACAAATATTACAATTTGAAAGAGAAAAACAACCATATGGTAGTTCCCAACAAAAACTGGCAATACCCTTCAAACAATTTCTTGTGACTATCCTGTGTAAGCAGACTGGCAGGCAAGAAAAATATGAAATATATCTTTCTCTCTATAATTTAGAAGAAGATCCAGCAAAGAAACTCATAGGACAAACTATCATTTTCCCCCTGAAATTAACGATCTATAATCAGTACGAAAAGAAACAGTTGGGAATCTGCCCTGTCACTGGTTTTATATTTGGAACCGCACCATCTTTGGAAGAGTACTGCTGTAGGCCTGGGTTCCACATAATCGAGCAGTTACTCTTCTCCCTAGTTTCTCTGTAAACAAAATGACAAAATTACTCCATAAAAGGATCTCCGGAGGTTCTTTTTTGGCTCTATGAAAACAGAAACATTTACATATTCTATAAATCCCCAGTGCTTTCTGAAGGGGGATTTTCTTTGTGAAATGCACATGGGTCTCTAAAATCAATCTGTAGCCGGGCGTGGTGGCGCATGCCTGTAATACCAGCACTCAGGAGGCTGAGGCAGGAGTCTCGCTGTGAGTTCGAAACTAGCCTGGGCTACACATGAGTTCCATGTCAGCCTCAACTACATAGCGAGACCCTGTCTCAAAAAAAAAAAAAAAAAATTAATCAATCGGTGAGTAAGATGGGGTAGTCTTCAATAAGGTTATTTGGGAAGGACTGGAGGAAGGAAATCATGTACCAGTATAGAGATATTTTACCTTAAAGTCATTTCAAGAGAGGAGGAGGATATAATGATGCTGACTAGCCAGTAATCATCTAGATGCTGTGACTGGACTGAAAAGTCAGAAATGCCTACTATTTACTGATTCATTGAATCTACTATTTAAAATGTAAATATTCCTTGTAAAGTTAGACAAATAGATTCAGTAAGACACTTAAAAGAAAAAATAATCATTTAGAAATGATAACAATTTGTTGTAAACCTTATTACAGCAGACATTTTTTAAGGTAACATCAGCTATGCATAGAATCCAGGGGTTGTTTGAGAACACTGGCAAAGTCAGGAATGATTCCCTTCCCTGGGCTAAACTTTACTGAATTCATTCCTTGTAAATGACACGAGTGTTGAGAAACAAAATATAAAAGATCAGTCAAAGTTATTTTACTATCTCTTTTAGTCTGTAACGAAAGGCAATATTCCCTTTGCTACTGTACTTTTCCCTTCAAGAACCTAACCAGTTCAGGAATACTGACAGTTTGTCAGGGGGTGAAAGCCTAAGAATTTGCATCACACAGCCCAACGCTATGGGCAACAAGGGGAAATAGCTTCAAAGAAATCATCTTAGCCTTCTTGAAACATGAGATCTTCATTAGCACAGCAGCTCACTACCCTTGGAAGTTTCCTTAACTCCCTGACTCTCTTATGTTTGCTTTCATTCCTGCTTCATCCACTACACATTTAGCCAGTACAATTACATACAGGCATTATACTATACTAAATTCTTGCAATATCACAGTGAACAAGGTAAAGTCTCTACTCTTACAGCATTTACATCCTAGTGGTGGCAGAAAAACAGTGCAAAGGAAACAATGAAATGAACTTAATTTTAGACAATGAAAGATGCTGTCAAATGTGGCTAAGTAGAGGAGGGCAGATTCGGACTGGGTAGTGACTCTCTACCTAAGACTAAAACCAACTGTGAGTCAGCCATGGCTGGGAACACAGCATTCCAGGTAGACAAAAATCTCATGGCAGCAAATCAAATCTGGATGGCTTAAAGAACATAAAGAAGTGTAACTAGCGCATGGTGAATGGGGAGGGTAGTTGGAGATGAGGTAGTAGTAAGAGATGAGAAGTAGGTAGGGTCTGGATTATCTAGTCTTGAGGGCCAAGGTAAGGAGTTGGAATTTTTCATGATCTTATTTCAAAACATAACCTGACTATTCTCAGGAGAGTGGAATCTGTCTTTTGTTTTACCTCTTGCCTTTAAACTCCTCAAGTTGGGCTCTCCACACCTGCATGTTCCCTAGTCTCCAGTCTTTATCATTAACCACCTTATTCCAACAAGTAAGACTATACTTTAAACTACATCATGTCAAAATGCCAGTCCATTAAGGATACAATTGTGTGTGTGTGTGTGCATGTGTGTGTGCGTGTGTGTCTTGACCAAAACTGGGTAAATAAATCGCAGAGCTCAAAATAAAATGAAAATGGAAGGTCCTATGTTGAGTAATTACTAAGAACTTCTCAATAGTGCAGGGCCCATCTAAGTAAGGGGGCCTTTTTAGAGCAGGGTCTTGTGTGACTGTATAGCTCACACAGCCATGAGGCTGGACTTGGCCCTAATAAATGTTAATTGAATACCTGAATGCCTTTTATGAATGACTATTGTTTCATTTCACCTTACTGGCTAATCATAACTTATTCCAGAACTTTTAAATAGATAATCACCTCTTAATGGTGGCACAACAGCCAGCTATCAGAGAACAAGAAACAAAGACACCAAGACTTTCTGAGGCAACTTCAGGGCATTATGTACTAAGTGGATAACAATGATTCCCCAGCCTGTTCTCATGAAAATTATAATTTATTTGCTCCTACTTCTTATGCAAATATATTGCTCCTCCTCTTGAATGCATAAATATTATTAAGAAAAACAACTATCAGTAAACAGCTGCCAATACTTTTGCAATAATACTGATGTTAGGTACCACACATTGCTAAATAGATCCAGCAGCTTTACTGACAAACTGGAAATACAGAACAGTGACTGTTAATATTAAGACTGAGGTTTCAATTTTATTATTTTACATTATGCTTTAAAAATGCTAGAAAATGTAACTATAAACTAAAATTTAAACTAAGACATCTGTATAATCCTGAAGTCCTCAGAAAGCCAGAAACCAGTAATTATATAGAAAAGCATCAATATCAAAATATTATTTATAAAAAATGATTTAGTTAACCTCATATGCAAAATAGGACACAATCATAGCTAACTAGAAAGCTAATAAGGTTTAATTATTTTCTGAAGAGTGATATTAAAAATTAAACGTGTCAAGACTTTAATGGCAATCTAGCTCTTTATATTTTAAATGCGTAGTCAACACTTCTATCTGCATAATAGGGTTGGATGAGGCTTGCCCTGAGAAACTCACATTCCATTTCATTCATGACGGAAGGAACCCATTATTTAATCATTAGTTATTATGGTGATGTATGCAATATCACAAACACACTCAGACTCAACCACTGTAGCCCAGGGTTATGCACTCATTTAAAGCTTTAAGGAGAAACCTAAATCCAGCATCTCTCAGTGCTGCATTATTATTATAGTTATGTACATTGGTGCATAGGTCTTTTATTATTCGAAGAACTCCTTCCACTCAGATTTCAACCTGGGTCTCTAAACTCAGTCCTATATTCAATTCTGTCTAAACAATTTGTTCTAGCTCAGAAATAATTTTAAAATGTTCCATTTACACATAGGCATACAGGCATTAACAGTGATTTTAACTGAGGCAGAAGATTTCCTACTATGGGTTATGAAATATACAGCTGATGTTTATATCTAAAAATGTTACTATAGTAAAAGACACACTGCCATTCAGCCCCCTCAAAATACTCTCCCTCACTTTGAACACACATCATTTCATTCCTTCCACTTTCTGAAGCAATTCCGGAAATCTTTAATGTCTTTACAAGGTGTCATGATTTATATCTAGATGTTCCCCCAAAGCCTCATTTAAGAGGTGGGGATATTGAAAGGTGATTGGATCATGGGGTGTGTTATGGCTTGTGTCTAGATGTCCCTCTAAAGTCTCATGTGGTCATAGGTGGGGCTTTACAGAGGTGGCTGGATCTAGAGTGTGTGATGCTGGGATTAAGGATGTGATGCTGGGATTGATTCATGGTGCGATGGTACGATTAAGGCTGCCACTCTCTGGGTGTGAAGGGTAGTCTGGATAAGATACAAGGGACAGAAGGAGGGTTGTTGCTGGTTACTTGCTGCTTGCTACTTCCCTGCTTTGCTGCCTTCTGCCTGTCGTGTACTGTTTCTTCTCTGCGATGCCCCTCTGGATCCAGCCAACTACGAACTGAAACCTCTACAAACTGTGAGCCAAAATAAACCTTTCCTCCTTTAACTTTGGGTGTTGGACACTTTGTCTCAACAATGAGAAAAGTAAGTAAGACAGGGGGTTATAGCTAAATATGATGTTAGGAGGTGGGGCCTGGTTGGAAGAGGGTATGACCTGGAAAGATAAATCTCCTTTCCTGATTCCTTCCTTCACACTCTCTACCTCCTGGATGTGACAAGGTGAACAGATTTCCTTTGCCCAGGAGGCCCTTCCATCACGCTGTTATGCTTTCTCTACAAAATGTGAGCCAAACTAAACGTGTCCTTTAAATTGTGGGTGTGGGGTATTTTGTCTAAGCGATGAGGAAAGTGACTAAGACACAAGGTAGATTAAGAAATATAGTGACTAGTGCTGCCCAGTGCCACCTAACACAATGGCAAAGGTGTTAAAAAAAAACAAAACTACAGTATGTCCTCATCTATCTTATTTACAAGATCTGGCACCATGCAGTTTCTAGCTTTTTCTCAAAGTTAAAACAACTATGACAGGTAAATGTCTGAATGGATTTGGGACACTGAAATAGTCACAACAGTGCGACTACAGACACTCAGGAGGGCACTTCCAGAACTGCTTCAGGAAGTGACGAGATCCATAGGATAAATGTGTTCAAAGCAAGGGGGAGCGATCTGGGGGAGATTAATAGCGATGTGTCTTTTACTATAACTAAACATTTTAAAAATTTAATCATTCACTCTATTTTTCAATCACACTACATGGTGTCACGAGAAAGGTGCTGTGTCTTTGTTGTTGTCGTTGTCCGTGACACTTTCTACATGATACAGGAAAACTAGCAAAGTGCCACAACTGAGAAAAAAAATTGCAGCTTGAGCTCCAGCCTTGCTCCAGACCAACTAAATACCTCAAGCAAGTCACTTCATTCTAAACTATTTTCCTCTTCTGCAAAATTGGAAGATGGCCTTCTGTGAGGATGGAGCTTAGGAAGGATCAGGGGAAAGGGACTATGTTTATAGAATCAAATTTCCTTACTGACTTTTTCTACTTCCTCCTAACCCTTCTAAAATGCGTGGAACTGAATTTCCTAACTAGACGTTCCTCTTTCTTCCTCTTTACTTTTTCTCCTGTTGAGCTTTCGGATGGCACTCAGCGAGGAACTTATCCAGTGCCTAGCTTAAGGTGGATACACCAGGTAAAAATGATCTTGCATGTGTGAGCCAGGCTTTCACTATGGTAATATGCTTATATACAGGGAGGATTGAGTAAACACACACACACACACACACACGCACGCACACACACACACATAATGGTAGCCGGAGTTCTCACCATTGGACAAACATACATACATCCATAATTAGTTATTCACACAAATTGTCTAGTTCTCTCTGCAAGAAGGTCTAAAGGCAATGACATTCAAATAGCAATGGACTGCCTCTGGTGCTCAGATTTTTTTTTTTTCTAAATAGTACTCACCACTAAAACAAAGCAAAACAAAACAAAACAAAAAAAACTTTTTTGCAGAAATGAATGACCCAAGGTTAGGATGAAAAATCACAATATAAGCCTGGCACCTCCTATGCTAGAAAGTAAGAAAGCGATCAAAGAATGAGGGGAACAGATCAAAAGGGGGCCTCTATGGGCGAAGTCAACAGAAGGAAATTGAAAATTAGAATTAAAAAGTTGACATCAGAACAATAAATTTAAAAAGACAACTAAAGAAGAAAAAAAACAGAGAATTTTGCAAATAGGAAGGGAAACAAGAATTGGAGAGGGTAGGGAAGGAGGGGAGAAGGAGACAAAAAAAGAACTAAGGTGTGTTATGTATATATACAAATTCACCTACAGTAAATATAATCATTTTGTACTGCAAACGTACTAAGAAAAAGTAATGATAAAAAGAACAAAAAGTGATTTATCCTCTGAGTAACAGGAATCTGTACTGACATAAACAAATAAATGAGTAAAAATACATGAAGGATAACAGAAAGCTCTATCACGCAATTGATTTCAAACTTAGAGTGATAACATTAGAAAACTGTCGGCTGGAATCCTTCATCATAATAACAGATGTAGGCAAGAATCATCAAGGAAAGCAAAATATGACGGGATAAAGTTTGATTAGGAGCAGGATATTTATACAGTTTCAATGTTCCTCCCCACCAAGCTCATGTTGTTTATTAATTAATAATGAGTCTAACATTTATTATGGATTAATTGTAAATAGAGAGACCTGGTCGACATATCGTAATAAACAGGAGTGAATGTTACAGTCATGGAATAAATTGAGACCAAGTAACTCCTAAGGGCATTCACCAAGAAGAGCACAGCATCACCTCTCTGGTGTTCCGCAAAGGCTCATAAGCTATGACGACACAAAACAAAACCCAGACTGAGCGAAACTATACCCAGTAGCCAGCCTGTATTCAGCTATATCAAAGTCATGAAAGTCAAGGAAAGACTGAAGAACTATTCCAGAGGGAATAAAACTTAAGAGAAAGTGACAACTAAAATCACCAGCAGCTTTGGATTAGATCCTAGACCTAAAATAAAAGTGATTTGGATGAGAGGTGTCGTTTTAACAATTGATGGACAACATGGTGTTAAAGACTGAATGCATATATCCTCCAAATTTAGGATGCCAAACCCTAGCCTGCAGTGCAGCTGCTGTACTCGAGTTAGAATACTTAAGATTAATGAGGCCACAATACTGGGACCCTGTTCAAAAGGGATTACTTCCTCATAAGAAAAGACACCAACAATGTTTCTCACTCCTCTCAGCCATGGGATGACACAAAAGAGGTCAGTCTGTTCCAGGTGAAGGAGAATGCCACCAGAAACTGAATCTGTCAGCACCTTGATCCCAGATCAAGACAAGTGAGAAATAAATCTCTTGCTGTTTTAGCAAACTAGTCTAGGTGTTTTGTTATGGTAGGTAGTCCAAGGTGACCACACATGGTAATAGTAATAATAGTAATCTATTACTAAGATCTATTATTGTCCTAATTTTTGATACTTGTATTGTGACTATGATGCGGAGGGTGTCTTCAAAGGGTGCCAAAAATTTTAAAATTCAAGAACGTAGGTGAAGTGTATGTAGGAAATTTGTGCATTACTTCTGCAACTTTTATGCAAATTTTAACTTTTTTTAAAAAAAAAGAATTGGTGATTGAACTACATGATGTTCTACCCACTACATTCTCAATACAAGTGAAAAATGCCAAAATATTTCAGTTGTCATCTAGAAGTATTTCATAAACATGAACTGTCATTTTATATTAATTGTACGATACAGATTTTATTTTATTAAAGGACAAAGCTACAAAGAAGAATGCCCCTGTATTCCTATCAACATTATAGTACCTGAGAGGAACAGTTTCATTTTGCAATTACAAAAAAATAATACTAGAAAGTCAAAACAAAGATACTACAATTGATGTATTTATCCTGCTACCTAAAGCTGCATGGAAAAGGTGCCTGGAGAGAAAAAGTGGTAGAGGAATATGTATTGTTGGCTTCAAGGACATTGATATCTAAAAAGGATTGACGTCTATGCTGTAAGAAAACTAAAAAATGAACGATCTTGTCCTGAAAGTGCTGACAGTTTGGTATAAGACAACCAAGGTACATTTCCAAACACTATCATAACACAATATGAATAAATCCAAAGCAAAAAGGAGTCAGAAATACCTGAATTGTATTCCCTCTGTGAGTCTGTGGCCCTGTGACCACAGTTAATCAATTACTCGCTCAAGGTGACTATCGTCACTAACTGGACTACTACAATAACCTCCTACCTGTTGTACTACCCTTCCAGGCCTCCAACCTTAATCCATTCTCACCAAATAACCAATATCCCTTTCACTGTAAATGGAATCAGATCATATCATTTTTATGATTCAAATACTCTCAGCAGCTTCCCTTCGACATGGTTTAAAAGGTTTTGTATTCTCAAGCCTCTGCTCTGACCCCATGTCTTTTCACGCTGTTCACCCTGCTCACTATTGTATACTGGCCTTCTTTTTCTTCTGTAATCACATCTAGCTCTTTCCTACCTCTGGAGTTTTGTATAACCCAGAATTGTCATGTAGGTCCTTGTCATGGTTCAGAACTAGGCTCAAATGTCACCTCTTTAATAGAACCTCACTTTTACCTCTTCAGAAAGACCTAACTTTACTATTGCTCCTCGTCAATCTAGATTACTTAGGGCCAGTCCCCTGTTTTCACTGCACTGACTGTCTTCTGAAATCCTCTTAGTCAAGTGTCTGTTACTTGATTATCTCCTGAAGTCAGTAGAAAACATGTGCCATAAAAGAAGGCATCTTGTCTGAATAGTTTTGTGCAATAGTCCCAGTACATTGAAAACATCTGGGTCACACTGAGTGCAATAAACAAATACATGTTGAAGGACAGTTTCTCAGGACTTCACTTTTCCTCATCCACAAAGCGGGAATAATTAGACTGCTGTAGCCATTAAAAGAAATAAAATCTTTTTCTACATTCTTACTGTGGCTCAGGCACTGTAAAAAATGACTCTATATGCATAGTCTTACTAATATTATGATTGCCGTTTTATAAATAAGGCCACGAGGTCAAATAACTGATTTAAGGTCAGAGCCATGGTGAGGAAGAAGGCACAGATGTCTATCCTCAGAACCTGAGCTCTTAACTATTGATAGTTTCTAGAAGCATTACAGGAAATAACATCAGAGATGAAATATGAAATATTATATCTCCCAACCTGCTAAATGTATGATACACAAAGTTCTTGTTCTCTAGAAATCAAAGAAGGAGTCCTAGGAACAATGGAGGTTAAGAGTAGGAAGACATTTACTGACAGGAAAGCTCCTGAGGGGCAGGAGGGATCCTGAATGAGTAACCCAAGGACCCCACTTTACAGGGAGGAGTTTTATAGGGTGAAACCCACGTGGGTACAACGTGGGCCACAGCCATGAACATCCAATAAGGTTACAAGGGTCGTCACTTGGGTAATGGTGGTCCAATTGGGAAGCAAGTCACGGAAGAAGAGTGGACGGAAAGAACCCGAGGATTCTCCTAGGAAGCGGTGAGTTCCCAGGTGTCAGGCCACCCACTCAGGGTGGCTAATGTCTATGTAGACTTCATCAGGCCCAGTGTTTGTTTTTGGAGGAAGTATGTAGGTCTGGTCATCTCATCTTTATCTTGAGGCCTGGTTTTCAGCCGATATGTCTCTCCGGTGCAGCTGTGGTGTGTTTCGCGTTTGTCCTAACCCTCTCGAGGACCTAGTCCTAGCTAACTGTCGGTAATATTTCCATCTAGCTCATCTGTTTATCATAGAAGGATTCTCCCTTCTATTTCAGCAAAACCGGCTTTGTCAGCTACCCCCCACCCTAGTCTTACTTTGTCCTCTGGGACAGCTGGAAAAAAAAATCCTATGCCTTTATGATACCCCCCCATGCACATTCCTATCTCCTTCAATTCTTTCTTAAGTGACCCTCAAACCCTGGTCACCATCTTCTGAACAAACTTCAGTTTGCCAAGTCTCTCCAGATGTGATTTTTATTGGGCAAAGGGTACGGGGCGTCAGAGCAATGGAATCTCAGGGTCTGAGAAAGTGCAGATGCCAAGCGCCGGAGGGGAAGGGCTGTGGTTAACTCAGGAGGAGTTCAGGACAGAGGCGATCCCTGAGCAGATACTAGGGCGGGCGACCCGCCAGGGAACTCGACATAGAAGTCCCGCGGGCGATCTGCCTGTGGGGCCGCTAGCTCGAGAAAAGGATGGTACTTCAGATGAGGGCTACAATCTGAAGTAATGATACGCTTGGAGGCGGAGGAGTGAACCGTGCTTTCCTCAAGTACTACAGGCAGTGGAGGGACGCAGTGATGGAATAGCCAAGAAGCAAACAACGCGAACTTACCCTCACTCTGGCAACCCGGCCTCCGTAGCCCGACTCAAGCGCCGCCACCTGAGGAGTCTGGTAGCCGAGGCAGCAGCAAGCTCGACGCAGATAGCGCGAGATTGAATAGGCCTCGCGAGATCTGAATTCTCGCCCCTGACAGGGGGCTGTTCGGTCCCAGGGTTATGGGAGGGCTCTGGTGTCCGCAATGGGGGCTCGTCGCTTTTCATGGCTGGCGTTGGAGCCACTGGATCTTTG
>NW_022900925.1:30101712-30139402 GCF_012274545.1 Fukomys damarensis
TGAGGCGGCTTGGGACGTGGAAGCGGCCGAGCCTGGCCCGGAGACCGAGCGTGGAGCCGCTGTGGCGGCCGAAGAGCAGCAACCCCTTCACGCGCTCGCAGGAAGAAGACTGGCGGCGGCGGAACAAGACGGTCCTCACCTACGTGGCCGCGGCCGCGGTGGGCATGCTGGGGGCCTCCTACGCGGCCGTGCCCCTCTATCGGCTCTATTGCCAGGTAGGGGAGGCGCGATCAGGAGGGGCAAGGTGCTGGACAGGCTCCGGTCAGCCACCCCTGTGCGGGATCCTTTTGGAGGCTTGTCTCCGGTTATCCCCAGAGAGGAAGCGGGCTCAAACTGTGACTTCCCCCAGGTCACCAAGGAAGCAAGTGGAAAGGCTGCAGGTGGATCCCTAGGCCCCATAGTGATCGAGTTTGCACCACGCTGCAAAGAAGATCTGTGGCTGCACTAATGCATTCATTCTGCGAGCCACATATGGCCTATGTGGTAAATTTAATCCTGCAAACAAGTGTTCTGTACTCCTACTTGTGCTACTGGGGTTATACTTTGGATGGGTCATTTCATCCTGAGGCTTGAATTAGGCTATTCCTGTTAATATGTAACTATTATGTACTTACATTGAGCACTCTTTTAGGTCAAAAGTTGTAGTGCAGTGGTTCTGAGTGTGGTCCCCAGGTCATGTTGATTAAAGAGGATTCAGATTCCTGGGTCCAGCTCTAGAATTACTGAATTAGAAACCCTGAAGGGCGGGAGCCAGCAATTTGTAGTTAAGAAAGTACTCCAGCTGATTTAGAGGCTGACTGATGTTTTAAAAACACTGACAAAAGTCTAGTTTCCCCAACTTTATGGATTCCTTTGTTCTTTACTAGTGGTATGCGGCCTCGATTGGGCACTGGGTCACCTGTGAAGCTTCGTGCCCAGGTCACCTATCCTAGAAATTCTGATGAGAGTCTTCTGGGACCTGGAATTGCAATTTAATAGTCAAACCACAAGTGAAAGCTAAACATTGTGTCAATTCAGCGAGTATTGAAGATAGCGATTCCTAAATATTGTTCCACACTGGAGTCAGCTACAGAGCATTGAAAAATCCTTATGCCCAGCTTTGCATGGTGGCACATGCCTGTAATCCTGACTCTGAGGGAGGCAGAGGCAGGAGGATGCGAATTCAAGGCCAGCCTGGGCAACTTATCCAGATCCTATCTCAGAATTTAAAGTGAAAACAGCTGAGGATGTAGATGTAGCTGTGTCAAGCAAGGCTTTGGGCAGAATCCCCAGTACCCCCCATACCCCTCCAAAAAAGGTCCTCATGCCCAGTTTATAAAAGGCCTTACCATGTAAATCCCAAAGTTGAGTATGGGAGCCAGGTATCAGTGATTTCTCGATGTGCAGCCAAGTTAGGAAATCAATAGTTTTTCCATGACTGATATTTATAGCAGGGATTGACTGTTTTTCTGCCTGGCTTATTTCCCCTATCTTTATGGAGACCTATTTACTGTTCTTTTGGATGGTGAAGCAGTAGAAATCAAAGGGGCTTTGAAGTCCCCTAGTGTCAGTATTTATGTGGAATGTTCAATAACTTGATTTTAGGAGGAAGAGTGTGGAATGTGAGTTTTCTCCTTTGAGGCTAGACAGGACCAAATATAAACACCAAAGCTACTAGTTGGTTAGATGGTAAGTAGAACTGAATCCAAATCAAGGGTAGATTCTACTCAAACCACCATGAGCTGGAAGGAAGTGATTCTGTTCCCTCAGGGATCACTGCACAATGTTCGAGGACAATTTTGGTTGACAGAGCCTAGGGAAACAGAGGCATAGGGTGTTACTGGCATCTGGTGGAGAGTAGGGATGCTGTTAAATATCCAGCACTGCACAGGATGCACCACCCTCCCACACCCTCCTAACAAAGGATTATCCAACGCCAACTGCTGAGGTTGAGACACTGCTCCTAACTATTACAGTGAAGTTGTGTGTTTCTGCATTGCAATTGTAGGGCAGAAATTTAAGAAAAAGAATGTAACTTGTACTGCTAAAAATCAAATTGGATGCTTTAACAGTGATATTTCCATAAGAACATGTCTATTATTTCTGTAATCACAGAATTTTAACCCGGAATACAGAATTACTTACATAAACCACTTCATGCAGTGATTTCATTTTATGAGCATGTAAAATGTAACCCAAAGAAAGTAAGATTTATTCAATCAGTGGTCAGAGCCCCTTTCTGTTTGTTAATTTTAATTTCTTGAAGCACTTACCTTAGAAATTTGAAGATCTATATTCAAAAAAATACATAGTAAGGAATCTTGAGGAAGGGACAGTTACAAATTTTGTTATTCAAGTAACTCAGATTCTTCACAAAAAGGAATTACATCTCAAACATTGTAACCTTCTTAGGTAAAGGCATACCTACCTGTTAAACAAGGATGAAGACTTGTCCTCTGCATCTTCTAGGGTTGTACTATTATTCAGTAAATTGCATGGCAGTTGAGTGAAGCAAGGCGACTTGTGCAACAAGCAAGACAAGTAACATGTATTTTATTGGGAGTTTTCCCCTAGCCTCAAATTCTTTTTCCTACTTTGCTGCATAATAAGAGGTAAATTACCTGGAAATAATCAACAGTAATGAAAACAAGCATGAAGTGTATGGCACAATTATTCTGATCCGTTGACTGTGACAGGCAGTGACTGAAGGAGTCAAGTACTCCCTTTACCTGGTGATACTATAAAAGTTGCATTATGTAAACTAGTAAAGAACATAAAACATAAAAATACCTATGTGGAAAAATACTTATGCTGCCTCAGAAAAGCAAATATAAAAGTGAAACTACAAACTAATTTGGATGTTAAAAGATATAATATGGCAAAGGACCAGGCAGGAACATGGAAAAGTGGATACATTTTAAGTATTTTCATTGAAACGATCAGGTCATGAGTAAATTTTGTAGTGGTGTTTTTTTTTTTTTTGTGGTATTGGGGATTGAACCCAGGGCCTTTGCACTGCACTACATCTCAGCCATTTTTTGTTTTCAGAAAGGGTCTCTTTATGTCTCTTAAGTTGCTCCCTTTTATTTTTTATTTTCAGAAAGGGTCTTTAAAGTCTGTAAGTTCCCCAGGCTGGGCTCAAACTTATAATGCTCCTTGCTCAGCCTCTGAGAGGGCTGGGATTACAAGCATGTACCATCACATCTGGCTATATTTTATTGCTTTTAATGAGTAACAGTCAATTATACAATATTAGCAATAAAAAGGTATATTTAATAAAAAGCTATGCTTGAAATTCTGCATTCTATTATCAGTAATAAACTATTCATCTAAAGATTCTGCTTCTCCCAAATGTCTAATTTTTAACTCATTTTAACCAAGGGATTGCTGAAAAGTAGGAATCACTTTAACAAATATAAAATATAGGCCCTTTACACTGTAAAAGTAGGCAAATCGTTGACACAGTTATAGGAAATGGTGATAGTATGTATAATCGGATTATTTAAAAATTTTTGTTATCCAATAAACAGATCAGTGCCTGAAAGCCTTTTCACATATTTAGTATCTTTTTTTCTAGACTACTGGACTTGGAGGATCAGCAGTAGCAGGTCACAAATCAGACCAGGTTGAAAACATGGTGCCTGTTAAAGATCGGATCATTAAGGTTACCTTCAATGCGGATGTGCACGCCAGTCTCCAGTGGAACTTTAGACCTCAGCAAACAGAAATATATGTGAGTGACTAAAGCAGCCTCTGGAAGATTACTTGTTTCAGTGTAAAAAATGTTTTGTCACAAACTTTTTTCACTCCTTGAAAGTGAACTTCAAAATACAGATTCCATGAATAATTTATCTCAAGAACCTTAGATTAATCATGAATCTATTAGTGCTTTGAAATGACTACTTTTGATAGTGCTATGATGTTACAGAATATGTCCTTTACCCTAAGGTAAATGATCATATACTTAAACTAGTAAATGTGTTTGAAACAATGAGAAAGATCATGTTTTTATTATGGCTTCCCAGAATTCTCAAGTATAGATGATATATGAAGAATGTGAAAATAACTGAAAGGAAGGAAAGGAAATGGGGAAAAAAAGAGGAATTAAAATATATTATATACAGGTACAAATTCCCTATGATGAATATGATCATTATATCTAAAATGTACCAATAAAATTAACTTTAAAAATAAAAAACGATGACAACAAAAGTGTTCCTGTCCTCTCAAAAAGAAAAAAAAAATCAGAAGACTTTTTAAGCCTTTTTAATACTTACCTAGTATTAGTAGATGCCATATACCCCAGGACCACCTAATCTGTAACTTTTTTGGTACCAGGGATCGAACTCAGGACATCCTGCTTGTCAGACAGGCATTGTGCCACTGAGCTACATCCCTGGCCCTAATCTGTAATTTTGACTAACTGTATTCCTGGGAGGATTTTTAACTGAAATACTGTCATTAAGTGAGGATTAGCTGAGAAGTCTTAATTTAAACCCTTCTTGGAAAGCCTGTATAAATTATAGTACTTGTCAGTTTAGTAAATGTGACCGAGTCTTTAATGATTAATTTTATGAATTATGATTTTGCTTGTTAGGTCTAATTACCTGGTAGTATGTAACAGTGAATTAGTATAAATAGCAATATTCTTTTTTATTTTTTTACACCTTGTTATTTTTCTCGAAGCATTAACAGTTTTTGGTTAAGTGAAGATTTCTGCCCAGTTAAGTTTACTCATTATAAATTTAATTTACTCTGATCAAGTAAGTTTGATATTAGTATTCTATAAAAAAAAAAGTCAGTCGTAGTTATGCATAATGGTACACACCTGTAATCCAGCACGCTGGGAGGCTAAGGCAGGAGTGTCCTAGCCTAGGCAGTTTAGCAACTTAGCGAGACCTTGTCTCAAAAAGAGAGAAAAAGAAAAAAAAAAAAGGTCAATCTAACATTTAAAATGTCATAAAGAAGCTAGGCCTGGGCTATGCTATGCTTGGCTTGTCCTTAGACACATTTTAAATAACTCGCACATTACTGCTTGAAGACCTCAGATATGCAGGAGGATAACCTATAACTATGCATAACAGAACCCTGGTTCTTCATTGACAGGCAAATAAAATTTGAAACTTAGGTTTGTGGAATATTCACAATTTATTCTGTCAGTCTTTGTATTAGTTTAGATTATATGTTACAGACTGAAGAACAGGAAAAGAAATATGGCTGTAGTTTATTAGGGGCAGAAAAGTGAACTGTATGAGATTTAAAGTCTGATAATGGGTATATGTTTAAAACAGGTGGTACCAGGAGAAACTGCGCTGGCATTTTATAAAGCTAAGAATCCTACTGACAAACCAATAATTGGAATTTCTACATACAATATTGTACCATTTGAAGCTGGACAGTATTTTAATAAAATACAGGTAAACACAACATAAACATTATGTGCCACAAACTTTGACTAAAATCAATAAAATGAAAATGGGGAGAGGAGATCTAGAAATGGAGGGAAGAGAAAATAGAGGAAAGGGAAGAAAACGAATCAAGATATGTTAAATACATGTACTTGCTCCCTAAAATGAATGTAAATCTTATATACTGCAAACGTACTAATAAAAATAAAATACAGGTAATTCGAATGTAAGCTATTTAGTGTGAAACTAGAATGTCTTAGTAGACTTATAATTTCTGCAAATTCATTTCTTCTAAATTTCAAGCCACTTTCATCTTCACTGTTTATATTTGCTATACACTGAGAGCCAAGCCAAATTATTCTCTGCTTTTCAGATTAGTACTGATTTTTCAATCCTTAAAGTAAAGCTCGGTCAGAGATGAAAATACGATGTTATTCTGTCACAGAATTTGACCTCAAGAAGTGAGCTACGATTTTGTTACAGGTAACAGAAATGTTATTAAATGAGTACCTTTCTATGACTTTTAGTGCTTCTGTTTTGAAGAACAAAGACTTAACCCTCAAGAAGAAGTAGATATGCCAGTATTTTTCTACATTGACCCTGAATTTGCAGAAGATCCAAGAATGGTGAATGTTGATCTCATCACTCTTTCGTATACTTTTTTTGAAGCAAAGGAAGGACACAAGCTGCCAGTTCCAGGTTATAACTGAACCGGCATCCAAGTCCTGCATCAGCTTTGTGAGGTTTGAAAAATCATGTGTCTTGAATTCTCAGTGGAGAAATATTCTACAGGATGAATTGAAACCTGCTGTGTTAAATGGTTTTCTGGTGACTTCACCTCATTCAAAATTGAGAGAAAAGATTCAGCTTTTATCACAAGAAACCCATAAGCCTCTGTAAAGTATGTGATTGTTTAACAACATACTTAAAGAGTTTGACGGTTCAAAATAAAACAAAACTGGTGAAAACTAAAAGTGGAAGAGGAATCACTAAGCCCTAATGACTTGCTCAAAGATTACAAGCTTTTTTTCAGATTTGATATTGTTTTCCTTTATGATCTTAGGCTATTGTCCATTCAAAATACTGATTATAATTACTTGAAATTGCAGTATCATGAAATTGAAATAAAATGTAAGGCTGCTAGCATTTACCATCATAGTTCCAATTCGCTGGATGTGAAAATGTAAGGATAGGATTGTGAAGGTTTACTGATACAGAAGTAAAAATTCTGAGAACAAAATCCTGTAAAAAAAACCAAATTTATTAAATTATTTTATTAGTAATTTATTTGTCATTGCAATTTATGTAAGTGAATGCACAGTTTATTCAAAATGTTTACCAGTAGTCTTTGTTCCAAATAGAAATACTAATTATACTAAAAAGGAAAACATTTAGCATTATAAAGAATCCTATTTAAAGGCCATCTGATGCAAAGTCTAGTGATGTTTAGGGCACTTGAAATATAATCAAGCTACAATCTTCAAGTCTTTGTAACAATTCTAAATCAAAGTATTATTTATAAAGAAGTGCAAATTGACTTTTACATTCAATTTTAGTTCAATGAAGGCACTCAGTATTTTTCCTGAATAACACATTTAGTTTCTCACATTTCCGGCTTACATCTTCATCTACTTTTATCACAGCTATGGGATGATTTCTTTTCTACAAGCAAGAAGGCCTATGCATCGTAAGATACTGTGATTAAACTGGTTGGCCTGAGTACTAAGCCATTTTTCTTCTGTTCGAGTTTTAAGTCAGTATTTGTTACACCCATATGCTACTGAAGTAAGAGTGTTGTCAGGAACCATAACTATTACCCTGGAACTGTTTACACTTGTTTAAACCTCATGATGGCAGAAGGGAGGTGGTCAGCTGTTGCTTTCACTTGTTGGTAGGTCTTGTGCTTCAGGCTTCAAAGCTGGACAGGGACTACTCTTTAGGAAGCTGGTACTCCTGTGCTGTAGTGAGCTGATCATCACTTTAACCTAAAATAAAAAGAAAAATTGGCCAATCTCCAGCTGTTCTTTTGCACTCCTTAATACCTTTTCTTTGTCTTTCTCTACTCAGGGGCTAGAAAGTGGTAGTCAGGTTGACAAAGGATGGGAATGTGCTTTTTCTTCCATAGAGGAGGATGTGAAGTGAATAAATAAAATGAATAGCTCAGTGGTGACCAGGTATCCATTAGTTAATGAGATGACCAGTGCAAAGCAAATGTGAAAACTCAGACTTCTTTAGAGCACTAGCACTTATAGGTTCTATTGGTCGTATTCAACAGGTATTAACTTCATATTAAAGCCAAATGCCTGATTTCCATAATAAGGTCTTTCTGTTCATCTTTTTTTGTTTGCGTTAATATTTCCATGCCATAAATCAGTTTATGCATTCCCAAGCTTCATTATTTTTACCTAATAATTTCTAGCAAATAAAGAAGGTATTTTATTAGTTCACAATAGTAATTCATGACAGTTTGAGTGATTCTGTTTAACAATCTGTCTGATTCCGATGTCCCTTATGTATGAACCATAAATAGTGAGTACAAAAAAGTGATAATTACACTAAAATTATATGGGCTGTGGAATGAAATTTGTATAAGTTGAAACTTTTACCTCAACAGTCACTGTTATTTTGAGCTCCTTTGAGGAGATGAACATCAATTTCTTCATAAATAGCTCTAAAAGAAACAGAGTTATGTATCAGTTTCAAAGTTCTGAGATGCTTTGTAATTGCCAGCACGATAAAGAAAACTTTAGGGTTCTATGGGGAGGTCAGGTCAGGTGGCATCAGTGAACACAAAGGTCTTTGTGGATGGATTCTAGCTTTCTTAAATTCTGTTACCTTCCCATGGCATGTACCTTTCAAGAAAGATTCATTTGGGCTGGGAATTTAGTTTAGTGGTTCCACCGCCTGCCTCGCAAGCTCAAGGACCCGAGTTCAATCCCCAGAACCAAAAAAAATATTCATTTTCACTTTTGATTAAAGGAAAATTGAGGCTCAAATTTCGGACTCTTGGCTTCTTGCTTAAAAAAAATCATTCAGCTTCTAATTTCACAACAGTTTTTAAAAATATTCACATTCTAGTATATTTAACCTCTTGATAAATCTAGACTCCTGAGCAACCTTTAGACTGTAATTATCATCTTTGACAACCTACATTTTTTTCTGTAACACCACTGAACTCTTTATACTCGAATATATCTTATATAGGTCTGCAGACAGAAAACAGCTATACTTGAAAACATGACATTCACAGGCTTGTATGCAAAGCATGGCTGAAAAAAGGTCTTATAAAAATTAGAGCACTTTGAAAATGTAGTCACCAACTTCGTAGGGCCTCAGCATCATCTGCAATTTACTGTGTGTCTCTAAAAAGTTCTGTCTCTCATTCGCTATGAAATGATTACAACTTTCCCTCTCCTTAAGACCCTGATCTCTCTCAGGAAAAAGCTCTTAAAAAAATTAAACATCCTAAATGTGAAAACCGTCTCGTTTTACCATCACCAAATCTTCAAGTCTGTTTTCCTCTGTACTCTTCAAGCTTCTATTGCCTTATCTACCTGTGACTCCTTAAACACTTCTTTAATCATTCCTTCTTCCTGAATTTTCAGCCTCTACCTCTTAACTATATCCTGGCCTGCAGCTTTCATAGGTGTTCTAGTATGTTTCACTTACTTGTGACGGCAGTACATTCCTTCACCCTGTGTCTCCTTGCAGTAATCACATCAATAATATTCCAGTTGCCAGAGAGTGCTTCCTATTATCTCTTCATGTTTAAATTCTAGTAAGTTATACCTGTGTTTTTTGCCTCTAGTTTGGTTCCTTTTTGGGGGGGTGGTTACCAAGGATTGAACTCAGGACCTTGTGCTTGCCAGGTAGGCGTTAGGCTGCTAAGCTATATTCTTCGCTTTGAATTTTTTAATTCAAGTTCCTCTTTCATTAAATTTGGCTTCTGTCCCCATCAGTTCACCAAAATGACTTTTATTAAAATCACCAGTGATTTCCATGTTACTTAATCTATTATCTATGTTTAATTCTCAACCTACTTGTTCTCTCAGCAATGTTCATCACAATTTTACATTTACTTATTGCTTCTAAATTAGTTTCGATATCTGGTAGCACATTCTCTGGTAACTTTCTTTGCTCTTGGTTTTGGTACTTCCAGTTCTTTGAATCTGCCAAAACTCTTTCTTCTGGGTCTCTGTACAAGCTGTCTGCTCAGTCTACCATGCTCTTGATCCCAAACTTGTCACTTGACCAACAATGTCACATTAACCTTTCTCTAATCCCCACTTGAATTAGTTCTGTTATATACTCTTAAGTCACTATATTCTTTTATACCATTACCACAAGTTACAAATATGTATTTGCCTACCAATTTGTAGCCCAGGCTGACCTCAAGCAAGTTAGAAACTTCTGCCTCTGTCTCCTGAAGTGCTGGGATTATAGGCATGTGCCACCATGCCCAGCTTAATTTGCTTACTCTGTGATGACAGGGAATACAGTATGTCTCTTGTCCAGCATTATGAGTTAGGCAACAGTCATAGTAAGTATTCAATAAGTGACACTTGTGTGTGTATGTGTTCATGGATATATGTTCTACTGAAGCAAACTCAACCTGGAGTTCATGGACAGCCCGTTAAATGAAAACACCAGACTTTTTCAACATGTTCCTGTGCTTTTCCTCAGAAGTTTCCCAGATTTCATGAGACTTTCAAAAAAACAAAAACAATTAAAAAAAACCCCACAGTGGTAGAATTCCAAAGCTTCACTTCTCCACCGTCTCTACTCTACTAGCCCACTCTTTTTTTTTTTTTTTTTTTTTTGTTTTGAACTCAGGTCCTTGCGCTTGCAAGGCAGGCCACCGAACCGCTGAGCTAAATCCCCGGCCCTACTGTCCCACTCTTAGCACCTGTGATAACCACAGCTACTTAAAGCTATCTCTTAATTAATTTGGACATAACTTTCCCATTATCTGTTTGGATACAAAAACATAAACATGAAGTTCTAAAAAGCATACTTGTTGAGTACCCCTTTCTTTAGCCACTCAATGATACATCTACTTTATCAAGCAGAGGTATCTAGGAAGTTTTCATTATCTTGAGTTAGGAAAAATACCTAACAGACTCAAGTCTATCCACATTCATAAATTATTCCAAAACTGATGACTACATTGAGGATTTAAACTTAAAACATCACACGCCTACACATGCCGGGCAATGGCCACCTGGGGATCTGGTGGACCTAGTATATGGCAGAGGACACCTTGTGTAGAGGAGACAGTTACTACTCACCCAGACACTGCTGGCATGGAAAAAGCCAGGTCTGCTGCTGTCAGAGCATGCAAAGGATGGAGAAGTCTAAACTTTTAAAATTTTAAATATCTCAGTTTTTAACTGTTGGCAATTGTTAGAGTATACACGTTAAATTCTACAGAGGGAAACCAAAACACAACTTTGGGCAAGATACAGCCTGCAGGCTGCCAGTTTCCAACTTGCTTTAATTATCTAACAATCAAGGTTAACCTCAAGCCATTCAAGTATATTAAAGCATTAATGAGCCTACTCTGCCATATACTCAACTGATAAGAAATCATAAAACAATGATACTTTAAGGATTTCAGGTTAAAAAGCAATTTCTACACTAATACTTCATTAGTCCACTTTAAGTACACTGTTGTGGTGAAACAAAAACGTTCTTATGTGTAAGTTATCTTTTGATTTAGTTCTCCAAGGAGAGTTAAAATGTCCTATCATTGTGGCATTAACTTATTTCAGCCATCAGTAAACAGTGCTCTTCTCAAGCTAGGGAGAACCTGATTTTTCTGCCAATATATCTATAAAGACTCCATGAGTACACATACTGGTTCCAGTTTTTTAATGTGCAATCCTAGCATTTTTATTTTTTCAGTCATAGGCCAATAGCAGTAAGACCATTAAAAGAGCCCCGCCGCCAAAAAGCTTCATGAATTGTTTGCAATAAGACCATCAATTTCTGCTGAGACTTTAATAAAGTTAAATGTATAACCAAGACCTGAAAGCTCTTCTATCAAAGGTAACCAAGACACCAATTAATCATTCTGTAAATGACTTACTCTGTAGTGGCAGCAGGAGCTAAAGGATCAAACTCCATTACTTCATAGTAATTGGGTGGCTGATCATTCTTTGTTGTCGCTTGAAAGAGACCATAAACACACATGCTTATCAAGGTGTACACACGGCACTTTCTTATACTTAATATAATAACACTGAATTTAATTTAGACTTCAAATGCAAGAGTTTAAGAAATACAACCAAAACAAGCAGACTGGTGTTCTGATGCTTGTCCCAAGTTCACCAAATGCAGGTATAACGAAAAGATTTCCAAACTTCAACTAAAGGTTCATTTACCTTAGTGTTTCTTAGTGTAAATACATTTCAGTTCAAAGCTGGCCTTTTTATAATGTTGACCACAGCAGTATCATCCTTGAATACTTGGTGTAAGTTGAAAATACAATTGAGCTCCTCTAACTTCAATTTTTGATTACTAATAAATCACTTGCAGTTTCATATATTCTCCTGAGTTTCCTTATTGGATGCAATAACAAGGTCTAGTGTACCTTGTTGGTGATTAGGCAGGGATGGCGGCCCGTGGTTTGATGGCGTGGTTGTGACGGTCTGCAGACTAACTGGCTGTAGTAACACTGAACTTGAGTTCTGTGGCAACTGAAGAAAGCATAACACACATTCAAACATACACTGTGCATTACATGTTCTTTAAGATTACATTTCTAGGCTTCCAAGGGGCACTGTTCCAAGAACCATATACACTCAACTGGATAAGAACTAGTAATTTTAAAGCATTACTGTAAACTATTTAAAAACTAAGGTACTAAGTTCTTAAAAGATTTACTACTTCTTTGCCAAGTTTTTGTTTTTCCTGTTCAAGGTATTCACATTCTGCCTCAATTCACATGCTCACTTTGCTGTATTTCCCATATAAAATGCTTATACATATAAATATATACACATATGAATATATATATGTGTGTGTATATATGTATATATATATATAGTTTTTTTTTAAACTAAAACTATGGCTCAGTCCAGATTCTCTGTTGTTTCACTCAGAATGTGAATGCTTCTAAGAGGAAACAAAACAAAACAAAATCTTAAATCTACAGACAGGTGCACGGTGATACTATTAAATCAGGAGTAATAAAGATTAAACTCTTAGAAGTATTTATTATAATTTCCTCATTTGTTCCCTAAATTTCTTCTGGACAGTTACTAGCTGCAAGGCAACATTAATAAAGCATTAAATAAAACAGACCAAGTCCCTGCCCTCAATGCTTCAAAAACTAACTGATGTAAGTCATCATCAGATAGTACCTTCTATAGTAAAGAAAAGCAGGAAAATAGTGAGAAGAGTCTGGGCTGAGCTCCTGCTCTCATGGGCGGTGCTCAGGAAATGTCTTCCCCTGAGGACATTTAAACAGAGCCCGAACAAGCCCTGTGATATCAGAGACAACCCAAGTTCACAGGCTCTGGAGCGGGGAGTCCAATGTGGTTGGAGCCGAATGAGCCAAGGCAGAGGTGAGAGTGAAATTGAAGAGGTGATGAGTAGTCAGATCAGCATTTCAAGCTTTCACAGAGCAAATGAGGAAGGAAGAAAATCCTAACTGGGTTTTGGGCAGAAGGGTGATGTGCCTTTTCTTATTAAGGAGATTACTCTGGTTCTTCAGAGTAGACTGTGGGGTGGGGTGGGTGTAGGGGCAATGGTGGGAGGCAAAGGGTGAAACAGGGCAACCTTAAGTGCAGTGGCCATTACGGTGGCTTAGCCTGGGATGCCAAAGGGGAGGGGATGAGGAGTGGCTGGCAGCGGACATAATTCGAAGGAAAACGGAGGTCAAGCACTAGTTCCCAAGGTTTTCCACATGAGCAACTGAAAGAGTGGAGTGGCCCTTTACTCAGGCGGGAAGTCTGTAGGAAGAGCAGGCTGAGAGCAAGGACTGGGAAGTAATCAAGAGTTGAGACTTAAGCGGAAAGTGGAAATGTGAGTTCTGAGTTTAGGGAAAAGATCTGAGCCGGGAATGAGGACTTACAGGGTATGTGAAGGCTTATTTCAAAACACGAGACCAAAGTCTATGGATGAATGAATGCAGGAGTCTGAAACCTATGCCCTGAGGTTTCCAACACTGGAAGGTCGGGAGAAGGAAAGGCCAACAAAAGAAATGGAAGTGAGGCAAGACTGAGAGCTGCAGGGTTCTTATCCTACCCCCACCCCTTTCTGCTCACCCTCTCTCCCTACCCCTCCTCCTCTTTGTGTTGCTACTGGGGTTGAGCCACGACCTCAGGCACGCTAAACACATGCTCTATCCCTGGGCAGACACTCCCCTCCAGCCCAGGAATTATGATCTTTCACCATCTTTTAATATTAGTGAAACAACCTTTCTCTCCTAAGACTAAAAAGGAGACAAAACCCCTTCCGAGGGCAGTAGTGACACAATATGAAGAAATACTGAGCAGAAGATGAGAATTAATGACCAAGAAGAGTTCTTGTCGGTCAAGATAATCTGCTAGGTGCACTGGCAGAAAAGGGTTTACTTACATTAGCATATGTATGACTTGAAGTGAGGTTTTGGCTGGTCCTTTGGGGAAACCTAGGATAGTGTGACAACACAGCATGATTACCCTACAGCGAGAACACAAATGCAAAGTGTGAGATGACTTTCCTGGTCTAATATCAAAACCTGTAACACACCTTCAGAGTGCGCAAGAGCGGTAACTTTGCTATAACCATGGCCATCTAGTTTCCATGTTCTCCAGGTCATGATACCCAGGTATCAAAGAAAAACATCAAAGACATAAAGTGCCCTGGTGGGACGGGGTGGCCCTAAGACCAAGGGGTGTGTACCGTACAGTGATAAGCACTTTCATTTTCATACAGAGAGTACCACGAGGAATCCGAATGCTCACTGTGGAAATCCTACTTCATCCTCTTCTGTCTTACATCCCAAACCCGAGTAGTTCCTAGGTGGCTGTGGGACAGCAATGACAACAGTCATCTTCAGATTAAGACTCAGAGAAATCTTCTTCAGCAGTTGGTGGAGCTAGGGCCTTGTTCTCCCTTTTAGGTCTTGCCATTTGATCTTGGACACCAGCATGGCCGAAGAAATACATGGTGCACTAGGGTAACTAAAGCTTTAGTTTGTGACTGGAGAATTGAGAAGGGAGCCCAAAGAAACCAAAAAGTACCAGAGAAATCACAAAAGTTGAAGAATCCAGCAAAAGAATCTCATAAGTTGTTTATGAAATCCTGGGCTTAACCTGTTAAGTCTATGAAGTGGATCTAAAATGAGAAACCAAAAATGCTGAGCGCTGAACACACTGTTACCCAGACCTCAGATTATCCACTGGGTGTCACACAGGTGGGACGGATTTGACTAACACTGCTGAGGCTTTTAAAATTGTGCTGACACTGGAACGACAACCCACCGAAGCAGGCTAAAACTGTGGCATTAATCTAAGCAACTTGTTAGCCCACTACAAAAAAACAAAAAACAAAACAAAAACCAAAACCACAACAATAACAACAACAAAAAACAGCCAGGACAAGATTTAACTATGACTACATACCTCATAATAAAACACTAGAAATGCCCATGTTAAATATAATCTGAAATTAGTAGGCATAAGAGGAACAAGAAAAATTTCAACTTGCATTAAGAAAACAATTAACAGATATGGATGCAAGAGCATACGGGTGGGGTGTTAGAATCATGGAAGCAACAGGGAATGTTCCTGAAGGAAAAAAAAAAAAAAGGGACATCTCAACCACAGAAACAATGCAATATATAAAGAACCAAATGGAAATTCTAAAATTGAAAAAGTAATTGAAATTAGGAATACTAAATCTTCTAGGATGAGCTCAGTAGCAAAACGGAGAATACAGAGGCAACAATGAGCTTGAAATGCACAGATGTTATCAAAATTAGCCATTCTGAACAAAAGAGAAAAAAGGGCTGGAGATGTAGCTCAGTGGTACTGCGCCTGCTTGGCAAGCAAAGGGTCCCGAGTTCAAAAACAGAGAGAGAGAAGCAACAGGTAGACTGATGTGATAAACACCTGAGGTTAAATGTTTTATCAGAGTTCCTGCATGACAGTAATAGTGTGCAGTGCTGAAAATATACATATATTTGAAGAAATACAGGCTAAAATCTTCACAAAACTGGTGAAACACATAAACCTAGATTCAAGAAGGCATTCTTCACATGCCTAGTAATTTTGGATTGTATCTAGTGTACGGCTGGATTAAATGGTAAACCCTCCAAGATATGCCCAGGTCACAATTCCCAGGACTTCTGAGTATTATTTGGGGGGGGGGAGACAGGGGAGGGGGTTCCTCTTGCAGATTCAGTTAAGTTTATAGTTTTAAGCTATAGGCTATCGTCCCATATTATCTGACTGGGCTCTAAATCCAATGATGAGTCATCTTAAAAGACAAAGGCAGAGGGAGCCCTGAAATACACAAGGGAGAAAGCCCAAAGAAGGTGGAGGCAGAAACTGGGGTGATGTATGAACAGGCCAGTGAGGCCAAGGAATGCCAAGTCACCAGAGTCTGGAAGAGCCCCAGCAGATTCTCCCCTAACAATGGAGAAAGAACTGAATTTCAGACTTCTTGTCTCCAGGACTATGAGAGAATAAATGTTTGTGGTTTTAAAGTTGGTGGTAATTTGTTATGGTAGCCCTAGGAAACTAATATACTCAGCCAAGCCCAAACAAATAAACCAAAAGAATTCATGCTCAAACTTCACAAACTGCTCAAAATCAGAAAGGAAAAAGGCAGCCAGAAAACACAACACATTGTCTAGAAAGAAATGACAGCTGAAATCAACGTAGACAGAGTTCTCCATTTAAGCCAGAATAGTGGAGCCACCTTTCAAATCTGCTAAAAGAAAAGAGCTGTGAACTCAGACTTCTGTATTCAGTGAAACCACTCTTTGGGAACAAAGATGAAACAATGACATTCTCACACAAAAATAAAAACGAGAGATCCTGTTGCTGATAAGCCTATTCAAAACTGACTGCTGAAAGAACTTCAGAGAGAAGGTAAATTATATCAGAAGAAAGCAATGCGAATGGTAAATGTATAACAGACTATTCTCCTCTTGAGTTCTTTAAAATGTCTCTGCAAGTTTCAAGCAAAATTATAACATGTTCATTTGGTAGTTTTTCCAATATATAGAGATGTAACATAAAAGATAAATATAAAGAGGTGAAATCTAACTGATGATAATGTTTCCGGATTTCACTTCGAATGGCTAAACATTAAGTAGACCAAAAAGTTAAGTATATTATAATCACCACAATTGGCCTATATAAATATATATATATATTATATTATATAAACTATATTATATATATATAATAAAGATACAGTGAAAATCACAGCAGATAAATTTAAGTGGAATTATAAAAACATTGTAATGATCCAAAAGAAGTCAAGTGGAAACAGAAAAAAGACAGGAAGCGAATTAAAAAATGGTAGACCTCAGTCCAACATAAAATTACATTAAATGTAAATGATCTAAACACATCAATTAGTAGCCAGAAATTATAATACAAAAACAATATGGCCCAACTATGGACTAACTACAAGGAGCTACAATTTTGACATAAGTAAAAAGAAGGAAAAAGATATGTGAGAATGTTGATCAAAAGAAAGCTAGAGTTTACACATATAATAGAATCAAAGGCAGAAAGCAAGGAAATTACATGATAAGGGTTAATGCACCAATAGAACATGATACTCCCGAATGCATATGTACTTGATTCCAGAGCTTCAAAATACATGAAGCAAACACCAATTTGACACAATCTCTTCCAGAACAATTACACACCCAATGATTCTATTTAGATAGCATTTAGATACAAACTATATTGACAGGAACAGATTGGATGTTGCCAGGGATTCAGAGATAGGGACAAGAGGGTGTGACTATAAAACACTGCATGAGAGAGTTTAGGGGGTTCACCAGGGATTCAGAGATAGGGACAAGAGGGTGTGACTATAAAACATTGCACGAGAGAGTTTAGGGGGTTCATGAGGGGGTAGATTGACTTCTATAACCTGACTTCAATGAGTTACATGATTTCTTTATATATGTTAAAATTCCTAGAACTGTGCACCAAACAAAACAAAAAAACTCCACAAGGTCCATTTTACTATATGGGAGTTATTAAAATGAAGTTAAAGTAAAAAAACAAAAAGCAAAACAAAAAAAACAAATGCAGGTACTAATATCAGCTCCATGGGAGGGGCAGGAGGATTTCAAGTTTGAGGCCAGCTTGGGCTACACAGAGATACTGTCTCAAATTACCAACAAGAACAAAAAACATCAGATCCATTTGAATTTGAATCCTGTTTCAGCACTAGCCAGGCAACCAGTGGTAAGTTCAGCTTCCTCTGCCTTGGTTTCCTCAATAGTCAAGTGAGACAGGATGGTGGTCCTATCTTCACAGCTTACTAGAAACATTAGTGAAACATCAGCAAGCATTTCCTCTCAGTCTGTCGCCTGATGCTAAGTGGGTATATAACCTATGTCTTTACCCCATTATCATAAGGACCCTTCCTGTTTTGGATAATTATAAAACTCACTTGTTCTTGGCATGGTGAAAAAATTAAACTACAAACACAAGAGGAGTAGACAAATCTCAGGACCACATAACATTTTAATGGCGGATTCTGCCTCTTATGTTTAGTCTTTCGCACATGCTTTGGCTCAGATATCTGATGCTATGTGTTTTTTGTTTTTTTTTTTTTTTAAGCCAGACATGGTGGCACAAACTGTGAAATCATCCCAGCATTCTGGGAGATTGAGGTAGGAGAATCCCAAGTTCAAGCCCAGCCTGGGCAATTTAGTGACAATATAGTGAGAGTCTGTCACAAAATTTTTTAAAAAGTTCAAAAGGCTGGCTGGGGGTATAGCTCATTCCTAAGATGCTGAGTTCAATGCCAAGTATTGAAGAAGAAAAAAAAAAAAAGAAATCCCTAATTATAGTTTCATTTTATCCATCTATACATTTCTATAAATTAATCTAAAAAGATAGTCCAGAAAGCAAAAATGTTAGATTCTGCAGATTGTCTTTCATCATAGTGAAATCCAAGAACCATTGTAACTGTTTTAACATCTGCATCTTGGGGTAGAGGCTTCTAACAGGGTTTATGATTGAAAAAGCACTGCTTTGCAATTTCCTGGCATGCTTATTAAAACTAAAGATTCCCACTACTGAATCAAAATTCCTAGGGGCTAGCAATTTCACATTTTAACAGTCACTCAAGTGATGTTTCTGCATAGCAAAGTATGAAATCTACTGAACCAAAGATTAAAATAAAGCACTACTGGGGAACGAGGGCAGGAACAGGGGATGGAAAAAAGAATTAAGATGTGTCATATGCATGTACCAAATTCCCATGATGAATGTAATCGTTATGTAGTACAAACATGCACTAGTAAAAGTTAAAGTTAAACTAAAACAAACTGCTATTAACTAGAATTATTTTCTTACTGAGTTTTATGGAGACATTTGTTGTAATTCAATGTTTATCTGTATTACTCAGTCCTTCTCATAGTGTCCAGCTAGATTAGCAGGATAACCAAATTGCTATTTTAGACATTTTTCGGCTTTGCTTTTTTGAATTCCCAGTGTAATTCTTATTTCTTATTTTGGTTCCTATGGCCCATCCTCTTTGAAAAATAGAAAAGTGAGCCAGGGATTGAGCTCATGGTTCTGCCACCTGCCTCCCAAACACAAGGTCCCGAGTTCAATCCCCGGTACCACAAAAAAAAAAAAAAAAGAAATCCTATGATTGGGTATGTAAGTGTTTAATAAAACACTAGGCAACTTTTTAGAAGATCTGTATTGATTGCTACAGAAACACTGCCAATGTGTGTTAAGTGAAAGACAAAAGCAAAATTTAGAACAGTGTAATCGTATGCCACATTTTATTTGATAAAAGAGAAAAAATAATATTCACAATTACCTTAAGACACTTTGAAAGGAAAAATAAGAACCTAGCAAAGTGATTACCCAGATGGAAGTAGGGTGTGAATTAGGGGAAGGGAGACGGGGGCGTGGGTGAAAGGGATAAGATGAAGAAGTGATTTATTTATATGGAAAAGAGGCTTTGTCATAGGCAAACTCCAATTGTTTTTTGTTCTATTTATTGTCTCCTGCCTCACTCTAAACTTAAATCACTGCTCTTTTTGGTTTCTTCTGCAACCTTCCTACTTTTACTTATGCAAACAGAGGCACATATTAACATATATGCCTTTTTCTCATTTTCTTACACACATGTATTATCATATTCAGACTGGAAAAGAGGCTTTGTCATAGGCAAACTCCAATTGTTTTTTGTTCTATTTATTGTCTCCTGCCTCACTCTAAACTTAAATCACTGCTCTTTTTGGTTTCTTCTGCAACCTTCCTACTTTTACTTATGCAAACAGAGGCACATATTAACATATATGCCTTTTTCTCATTTTCTTACACACATGTATTATCATATTCAGACACTAATTTGTATCATTTCCCCCCACATAATAATAAATATATTGGTGGTGATCTCTCACGCAGCCTATTTCTTTCCCTGACCTGTACAGTAACACATTACAATGATGTTTATTTAACCAGGCCCACATCAGTGGAGTCATTTACATCTATTTGCTATTGCCTAAAATGTTACAAAGAATAATCTTATACATATCTGATTTTGTGTGAATGCAGTGTCTTAGAAATAAGGCTGTAGGTACAAAGGTAAAAATATAATTTTAGTAGATGCTTTCACTCGAGCATATGAGAGTGGCATGACGTTGTGACAGCGTTGTGTCTGTCTTTCCATAGCCAACAAAACCTACTATCAAACATTTGGACTTTGCCAGTCTAAGCGCTAAAGACAAAATGCTTAACTATAAGGAAAGCTGAGTATCTCTGCATAGGTTTGTAGGTCATTAATATTTCTGTTTTGGTGATCTATCAGTTCAGACTTCCTATGTGAAGTCTGGCAAGTTTTCTTCTGTAAATCTCAGGCTCTCCTCCTGTACACTACAAATAATGATTACAACACTGACCCAAGTACTCCTATGGGGATTATATGAAATGAGCCAAAAAATTATGGAGCACTTTGTATGTGCCAGGAATTTCATGAAACTGGCGTGGCCATCACTCTTAATGATTTTGAACCTTGCTTATCTTCCTCCACCTCTGTCATTATATCTCCCCTCTGTCCTGTTGCCCACTAAAAAAATAAGAGAGACAATTTATTGAAAGACGATTATATACTAAGTCCTGTACTAGGAATTTTATATACAGAGTTCATTCTCCTAGAAAGTATTCTGGAAGAAAAGTGAAGATTCACAGTGGCTAGGTATCTCATCCCAGCAGAAAGCAGTGTTGAGGTCCTAACTCAGGTCTGACTGATTCTTAAATCTCTCCTTTTTTGCAATATGTCACATTTTCTTAAATATAAGGAATCAGAATGCCATGGTGTTAGCTCTGCTGTTGTTACTGGTATACTTACAGGGTTATTTCTGTATTTTCCAAGGCTAACAAGTCCACATGTGGATAAAGACTGGAATTTGAGTTGTTTGTTACAACAGGACTTGGAGAGCTGAAACCTAAAACACAAAATGGCCTTTTTCGGTTTTAAAACATTTCTTTCAATCAGTTGTTATAATGAATTTTCCACGGTCAAAATCAGAATCAAAGGCATTAATTTAGATATTTCTGTCACCATATATAGAACATTTCCCCTGAGACAGACTTAAAAGTAGTATTTACAGCAGGGGGAGACACACAGACATTCCTTTCCATAAAAAGAGGTTGTTGTAAAGGAAACAAATAGTATTGAATTGGATTTTCTGAAATCTCAAATGGATTCAGAATGGAAAGGATTTTGTAATTCAGCACAAAAGTAAAAAGTTGTGGTTTACACAGAGCTCTACCCTCTCCTCAGAGTTCTTAAATTCCCATTACTTAAGTGAAATACCAAAAGGTAGTAATTATCCCCTCTATGTAAATTCCTGATGAAAACACAAGAAAAATCTCCAACGCAATTCATTCCATACATCTCACTGCCTTACATAAGCAACAGTCAATATTTCAGAAGTGAAGAAAGCCATTAGAAAAACCAAAAATTTAGTGGTTTTAGTTCTGGAAACAATAGATAATGTAAGACAAAAACAAAGTGATTTTAGTTTGGTACAACTGGAGTTTAGCATTTTTCACTATCCTTATTTTAGAATTTACCAATACTTTTGGGGGAGGTAAAGGTAAAAGATAACAAATAAGTTAGATGAGACAGGTACCCCCAAACCAACAATGTTATAAACATTTTATAAACATTATTTCATTTACCTTCATTGCAACCTATTAAGGCAACAATTGTTCCCATTTTATAAAGTAAGAAAGTATGAATGGTTAGGGGCTAAGAGGTGGCAGAAATAAGACTTCAGTTTTGACTGACTCTGAAGCCTGTTTTTCTCTTTACATTTCATCACTGCGTGGATTATGCCTCATAATTCCTGAGTATCTCTATCTGCATCAAATATTCCCTTACCTGATCCTGTGGGATAGCAGAGAAACCCAAAGATAACAACAGATAGTGCGTGGGTTCAGAAGAGATTTAGGTATTGGTTGGCAAGCTGGAGAACTTCTGCAAAGCAGGCCAGCTCAATTCCCTGAGATTCTAAGACAGAGGGATGAGTTCCAAAGACTTCCTCCCCCAGACACACCCTGTTCCGTTTCTGTGCTGTTTGACCCCACCATTAGCCAGGAAGTAATTACGTCTACTGATAGTGTTTTCTGATAGTCAAACTGATTTCTTTCCTTCTCTGGAGCCATTTCATCATGAAATCAAGGAGAACTGTTTCACATAAAACTCTTCTGCTGGTCTGAAAAGGCCCAATTACTTATTTACTTAAGTCTGAAAGCTGAGCATTCATGTTGTTGAAGTATCCCTGAGTGGCTGAAGGCATCAGGGGGCTAGGACTCAGGTCAAGGAGATCAGGGGATGGAGCAGAAGGCTCCCTGGAGGTCTGAAAACAAAGCAAAGAAAAATGCAATTTAGGAAAACAAAACAAAACAAAAAACAAGTCATCTAATGTATCACAGTTTTCTCCCCAGAGACTTCACTGGAGAGGAATGGATCCTATCCATATACATTTTTGAGGAAGAGCTCTCCATTCAACAGGCAGTAACAGTTTGTTACATCTTACCATCTACATGGCTTCCTTAATTTAGAGACCTTAAGATATCTTGAGACAAACATTCAAGACCATCAAGACCACTTCATATTGTCAAAGCATGTATTTTCTCTTCTACAATGTATGTATCTTCTCTCTTCTTTCAGGTAAGCCTTTCTTTTCCTATGCAATTGGTAAAACATTTCATTGTTTCTAACATTTCTAGTCACTTACATTGGTAGCTCCATTCTGGCTCTTATTTTGCTCCAAAAGTCGTTGTTGGTTTCGAGTAAACCTGTTGGATTTAGCAAAATGCATATTCTTAAAGAAGACAGACAGGAAAATGCTACAAAATTTAAAAAATTTTAAATACACAAATATTTAGGAATGATGATAATGGGCCTTGTCTCAATTCAGTATCTGGTGAAGTACTATTAATAACTTTGTCCAGGCTATAGAACACTAACACTCTTAAGAAAAAACTGAGGAAACAGTGAAGTCTTTTTTAAATTAATAATTCATCACTCAGAAAGTAATACTGTGTTTAATAACAATGTTTATTTCCTTCCACTAATACTTGTATAAATTACTCTGCTTTTAAAATTTAGTTGAAATTATACTTTATATAACTGTACACCCTAATTCAATGATGTGAGCATTTTTCTATTCCAAACTACAACTTTTCATGGCTATTTTTTTAACCTTATGAATCTCTTACATCTTTAGCCATTCCTCTTATTCTTAACTAAGTTCTCAAATGATAAATTCTTACTTTGCCTCTATTAATAATTTTCCATAAAAATTTGGATACATCTTTAGTAATTTTAACGCTTCACTGTTTATCTTCTTTTACTAGGCTTCTTGAGACCTATGAAAAACATTGGCCCTTTCCCCCACTGATTTAATTTTACACGGCTTGCCCACTAAGCATAAAGGCAGAACATTTAGATAAGTAGAACAGTTGTGAATCTGAAGGTAGAATTCCAAGGTTCCCGACACAGCACTATCGCCTAGCAGCTACATGACCATGGATACAAATTCCTGAGTCTCAGTTCTCTATCTGCTAAAGGGGAATAACAGCACCTGAGCCATTTCTTCAGAAACTTATTTTCAGGGAGAAAGACAGATCTACAGATGGTAGAGGGAGATGGATGTGGAAGTGCTTTGCAAACTCCCAAGTTTCTTCAGAAACACAGCGTTACTGTGTAACACACTGGCTCCAGGCCTCTAAATACTAAAGTCTAAAAGCTTATACTATACCAGAACATGCACTTGGGGTTTAAGAATTTTTCTAAAACATGCTTTTCATTTACATCTACTTACAGATTGGCTCCCTGTATGCTTGTCAGTTACATGGCAGGTGGCATGAACGACCTTCCCACATCAAGCCCCAGGTGACCTCAAATTCTATTCTTGATTTACACAGCTATTCCTTGTGTGTGATGGTAGAGATTCCTGGAAATGTTGGAATCAGGCGAGTATATTTTGTTTGGGGGATAGAGGTGAATCTTTGGGGACAAGAGGGCAGACTAGGATGGGCAGAGTAATGCCCCCCTTGAAAGATGTTTGTATCCTAGTCAACAGAGCCAGTGAATGCATTAGGTTAGACGAGAAGAGGGAATTAATGTTTACAAATGCAATAAAGTCTGCTAGTGAGCTCACTTTAACAGAGAGATCATCCTGGACAGTGTAGATAGAACCCAAAGCAGCCATACAAGTTTTTGAATATGGAAGAAGACAGAAGAAGAGTGATCATATATAAGAAGGTCTGAGGCAGACATCGGCTTTGAGCATGGAGAAAAGGGGCCGTGGAGACAAGGGAAGTGGGAGTTCCTCTTGAAGCTTCAAAAGGTAAGCAGATGGAATCTCCTGTGCAGCCTCCAGAAAGACACGCAGCCCCACTGACACCAAGTTTAACCCAGCGATACCACTTGAGACTTGTCCGGGTGAATTTAGTTTATTATCTTATGATAATAAATTTTGTGCTGAAACCACTAAACTTGTGGCAGTTTGTCGCAGCGCTTACCATAAACTAAAATACCATAAACAATTATCTTTTCTAACGGCAAGAATTTCTCTCTGAATCTCAGGAATTAAATGTTTCTAACACAGGACTTACCATGGTCACTTTGGCAACACATTGTTTAACGCTGCACTAGAACAAGCCATTCACGGAAATAATCCAATTTCCTGATGTCTCCCCTCTCAGGGGAGGCCTTTAGGCAGCGGTCTTATGGTTTGCAACAGTATTGCCCCAAATGAAAACCAGAAGGCAGCATTATACTGAACAACATGTGGTTTTCTTGGCTATTTTTCTCCTTACAAAGATTTATACCACAAAAAAGAGCAGCAGAGATTGTGAGTTTGTTCACTGCGAAGAAAGAGCAGGCCTACTGGGCTCATATCAGTCAGTGCCTTCTCTTTTTTCCTGAAAAACAGTTTCTGTCCATAATAGGCAATGAATATGGGATAGTTAAGGAAACATACTACATTTTATAGCTACGGGTTTCATCTCATTGGTCCTCCTGGTTCACTCATGATCAGCAGAAAACCAAAAACCGAAGACAAACCAAACCAGCTAACTAGTCATTTAAAATGATCAGAGGAACCTTAGTTGGGAAGAGGACAAAGAAAGTAATTTTTAATGGGCATTGATATGCTAGAATCTGTTAGGTATTTTCAAGCACATTATCTCATTTAATCCTCAAAAAATATTTTTAAACCCATAACCCCTCCAAATAGTTATTTTCTTTAATAAAAAAAACACTAAGTCTTAAAGATATTGTGCAACTTATGAGAAACCATCAGCTAGATTTGAATCCAGGCACTTACACCTTTTTCCTCTTACATCTGACTGGTCTCACTCTTTATCCACCTGTTAAAATGTAGCTGCTATGCAATTCAACACATCCAGTTATTCTCAGCAGGGATGGTGGTTCTAACGATGTCTAGTAAGTCACTTTAGAATGAACACCTCTGGCTTTCAGGGAGTGTAGCCCTCACAAGGGAGAACTGTACCCCAAATGCCACTACTATGGAGGAAAACTAATCTAGGAAAAGCATTCTTTGTGGGCATTCTGTGCTAATTAATCTTAATCGTCAACTTGACTAGATTAAGAAACTCGCATAGGAGTGACTGGGATCATGGGGATGCTATGTGGATTAATTCACTAATGCTCATAACTGAGTGTGCTATCAGAAGGTGGGGCCAAGGTGGATATGGGTCACTGCGGACATGCCTTGGGACAAGTAGATCCCTCCTCACCCTGTTTCCCAGCTCTGCTTTCTGGCCTTCATGAGCTGAGCAACTCCAGCTTGCTATACCTTTCCAACACAGTGTTCCTGCCTTAAGAGTGAGCAGACCATGGATGGAAACTGCTGAGACTGTAAACCAAACTTCTCTCTTCTCCTTTAAGTTGCAGGCGTTGGGTATTTTGTTCCAGCCACGAGAAGCTGATCGATACATACCCTAGCAGAAACACAACGAATGGTGACACACCAACTACTCACCTCTCATAGCCAAGAATGGCATTGTTCAAATCTTCATTCACTTGAATTAGCTCAATGGTTACATCTTCATTCTCCACCACCACAAGCAGGTCCATGATCCTCTCCTGCATCTCCCGACCCGTCTTATAAAGTTTCTGTCAAGAAAGGAGAGACGTTTCTTCTTCCATGTTAAGAATGCTTTTTAAGACAACTGACTCTCCGGTCTGGGTACATCTGAAATCACCTCCAAGCTGATTCACCTATAGGAGACCACCAAGGAATTCAACTGTGGCAGCTGATCTTCCCTGTTGGAAGGCAGTGAATTACACATACTCCTGTTTTTCTCTATATGTGGGAATTCCAAAGGTCCTGCTGACTAGCTGCACCACACTGGGGAAGAAAGTCATTTGCTTTCTAAATCCGTTTTCTCACTGATAAATGAAAAACAACCACTTGCCATATCCACCTCAAGGGTTGACATAAAAATCAAATGGGATCTACGTAATGAGGGACTCCACAACTACAAAGCATAAACGTAAAATGTTACTGTCATTAATTAGTGATGGGTAGAAGGAGTAGCTTAAAAACTTTGACAGGGGCCTAATTTTATTCCCAGTTATGCTGTACTTAAACATTTAAAGTTTATAGCTATATCACATTCCAATGTAAATGGAACCAGGATTTAAAAGCTAATCATGGATAATAACTTCTTTTGGTCTACTCAGAATCACTGCATCAGGCCAGGATGCCACCCCAAAAGCTTTTACTCGTAAGCATCAGAGGCCCCAAATGATTCAGAATCTCCAGGGATAAGGAATTGGGTGCCTACATTTATTAAACAAGCACCCTAAAGTGCTCTTATGTACACTGACAGTTGAAAACTGTCTCCTTACAACTGACCTCCTTCCAGGCAAACCTCCAATAAACTGGAGGTGGGTCGAATGAATATTAATATTTCCTCTACCCCATCTAGCCTTCAATTTGTCCTTATAATAGTACACTAGCATAAGGCAAAAGCACAGGGACATTTCTCTTCTCACAAGGAAAGCAGTGGAGCTCGCTGGAACCTCACACAATTACATTATCTGACTTTTTTCCCTTAAGAAAGAAAGGCTCGCTGAAAAATTCATGCTGCATGAAACCATTTAGAATCTAAACACTCTCTTATGAGACTCCTGACAGGAAATCTCTAAATAAATAAATCAAACCATTACTAACTGGCATTTAGACTCAGAGGTAAAAGCCACTACACCTCCATGAAATCATGAAAATATTTAAAGACAAAATGAAATAAAGAGGGTGAAAAAAAGGCGAAGTAGGAAAATAGATGACAGACTAGGTTTTTACACTTGCAACTAGCGTCGAGGAAAAATGGTTCTGTCTGCTAAGTACATGGCCATATCAGCAATGGTATAGAGGGGAGGTGCAAGGATCAAAGTTTGTCTTACAGCTCCAGATAATAAGTCTTTTCTGTTGTGTGCGCCACTCACCACTGTTGCAGCTACTCAACTCTGCCACTGTAGTGTAAAAATAACCTTAGACAATATGTAAACAGACAGGTGTGGCCAAACATTAATAAAGCAGACAGGCAGAAAGCTAGGCAAAGGGAAGAGACCTTGGACTAGGTAGAAATGGTGCCTCCAACGTATGTGCGTACTTGCTAAAGGACAAAGAAACAAGGCTAAAACTTAACCTTAGGCTTGATTTCCACCCCCAATCTACAGTACAATAATAACAACTATCTTTCAGGGTTGTTGTAAAATAGGAAATGGTGTTATCCGGAAACCCCTACGATGCCTAACATCCAATGCGTAATCTATAAAAACACTGAGCTATTTAAGGAGAGGTCACCCCAAGCTCATCTAGATAATTAATATAATCATGGAATACTTGCACTATTACTCCGGACCCAATATCATGCAAAGGAAAAAAAAACAAACAGTATTTTATACAACTCCCCTGATGAATGAGAACATTTCCTTTATTCTCCTTTCAGAGTGTACAGAAATTATTCCTCTTGTTGCCCACTGGCAGCCTTACTGGAAAAGGGTCAAGATCAAGGAAATACAATAGGTGTCAGATATCTGTGACCAAAATACAGAAATTAATTCAAAATGAATTTGCAGCCAACATCAATAACCCACGGTCACATAAGACCTTCCCTTTGCCCTTTCAAGAGACGGATGGAATGGAAACATGAAAGAAGCAGCACATCTTTCGGCGGGCTTGCGAAGCAGAATGTGAAAACTCTTCAAAAGCCAGCCCACTCTTATCTTTGCAATTGATGTCTGTCTCAGAGGAGGACCACACCACCTGGAAACAGTGAAGATCAAGCACTGAGGACAAAAAGGATGGGTCAGAGTTCCCCACAGCAGGCACCTGTGAGGCTGTGGATGTGGGGAGCTGTGGGAGGCTGGGAGGAACAAGTCAAAGCACAGTGACAGCTGCTAGTGCGTGTGCCCATCACAGAGCCCCGGAATTGCCTCCCGTTAGGCCAAGGCAGGCTTCTGCATTAGAGAACATTTAACAGTCAATCCAGAAGGCTCTGGAGCAAAATAAAGAGGGGTTCATTAAGAGTGAGCTTCCTCCTCCTCCACCAATATCTGTATGACAATACTCCTATTTCTTGGCTTTCACATTATTTCCTCTCTTCCAGTTCTCCCCACCCTTACTGCACAGGGACAGTCATGGAAACCCATAGAATGGCTCCATCCCCTCAAAATAAAAAGCATCTCCTCCCCACCCTGAAACCGAACATTTATCATTGTCTGTCTCCGTACACACACCTCTGATGAAGAAGGAATCATCAACGTAAATCTCCAGATCATTAACTTATGAGAACCATTCATTGACTTTTTTCTCCCCACTTAATATTGTCAACATTTTATTCTCCTCATGCCGTTTTCAGTAAATTTTTTTTGTCATAAGTAAACTCTTTTGCCCTAATGTTAATTCTTCAATAAAAAGAATCAAACCATTTGACTTAACAGACCTTTAATAAACTCATTCAGTGTGCAAAGCATAGACTATAAATATGCATAATTGTATGAAGAACTGAGAGGATTTAATTGCATGAAGAACTGAGAAGATTTAAAAGGACAGGCTTTGGTGACTGCCTTTATGTTGCTTCCAAACTAGTGTTAAGGGCTAATTCACACCTGGAGGAAAAAACAAGAGAGTAGCCATGGACACTAGGTTGGCCCTGGGTTTGCAATGAGAAACGAGTTGGTACTTTGGGCAGAACATAAACTTAGGGCAGCAAAGTTCTCATTCCAGCTCCATTACTTGCTACCATATGGGCAAATTACCCCTTTCTGAATATGCAGCCTCATCTGTAAAGGAGAGAGGAAGGACTCCTCCATGACATTCAAAGATCCTTCTATTCTTGGTACTGAGGTAGGAGATTAAGGCATGGCCAGGCAGATGGGCAAGTGGGCATGACCTGTCAATCACAGAGATCCAGGACACATGACCAGAAAAACACTTCCCAAGGGCTGTACTGGGACCCATCAGAAAACACTACCTTCAATTCTTGGGACATGAGATCAAGCAGGGTTTCATTAGGGCAACCTAAATCTGGTATCATCCCGAGGAGTAGGGGGATGCAAAAGAACTCCAGCATTAACCCCACTGCCACTGTGCTTTTTCTTCAGTGGCCCATTCACCCTGCAGAGTGTAATTCTTTTCCTAGTTTAATTGGCCCCCACTCACTCTGCAGAAGATACAGTATTTCTTTTCCTATGTTTAATAAATGTAAAACCTTGCTATGTATATCACATGAAATGGTGCCTCCAACGTATGTGCGTACTTGCTAAAGGACAAAGAAACAAGGCTAAAACTTAACCTTAGGCTTGATTTCCACCCCCAATCTACAGTACAATAATAACAACTATCTTTCAGGGTTGTTGTAAAATAGGAAATGGTGTTATCCGGAAACCCCTACGATGCCTAACATCCAATGCGTAATCTATAAAAACACTGAGCTATTTAAGGAGAGGTCACCCCAAGCTCATCTAGATAATTAATATAATCATGGAATACTTGCACTATTACTCCGGACCCAATATCATGCAAAGGAAAAAAAAACAAACAGTATTTTATACAACTCCCCTGATGAATGAGAACATTTCCTTTATTCTCCTTTCAGAGTGTACAGAAATTATTCCTCTTGTTGCCCACTGGCAGCCTTACTGGAAAAGGGTCAAGATCAAGGAAATACAATAGGTGTCAGATATCTGTGACCAAAATACAGAAATTAATTCAAAATGAATTTGCAGCCAACATCAATAACCCACGGTCACATAAGACCTTCCCTTTGCCCTTTCAAGAGACGGATGGAATGGAAACATGAAAGAAGCAGCACATCTTTCGGCGGGCTTGCGAAGCAGAATGTGAAAACTCTTCAAAAGCCAGCCCACTCTTATCTTTGCAATTGATGTCTGTCTCAGAGGAGGACCACACCACCTGGAAACAGTGAAGATCAAGCACTGAGGACAAAAAGGATGGGTCAGAGTTCCCCACAGCAGGCACCTGTGAGGCTGTGGATGTGGGGAGCTGTGGGAGGCTGGGAGGAACAAGTCAAAGCACAGTGACAGCTGCTAGTGCGTGTGCCCATCACAGAGCCCCGGAATTGCCTCCCGTTAGGCCAAGGCAGGCTTCTGCATTAGAGAACATTTAACAGTCAATCCAGAAGGCTCTGGAGCAAAATAAAGAGGGGTTCATTAAGAGTGAGCTTCCTCCTCCTCCACCAATATCTGTATGACAATACTCCTATTTCTTGGCTTTCACATTATTTCCTCTCTTCCAGTTCTCCCCACCCTTACTGCACAGGGACAGTCATGGAAACCCATAGAATGGCTCCATCCCCTCAAAATAAAAAGCATCTCCTCCCCACCCTGAAACCGAACATTTATCATTGTCTGTCTCCGTACACACACCTCTGATGAAGAAGGAATCATCAACGTAAATCTCCAGATCATTAACTTATGAGAACCATTCATTGACTTTTTTCTCCCCACTTAATACTGTCAACATTTTATTCTCCTCATGCCGTTTTCAGTAAATTTTTTTTGTCATAAGTAAACTCTTTTGCCCTAACGTTAATTCTTCAATAAAAAGAATCAATCCATTTGACTTAACAGACCTTTAATAAACTCATTCAGTGTGCAAAGCATAGACTATAAATATGCATAATTGTATGAAGAACTGAGAGGATTTAATTGCATGAAGAACTGAGAAGATTTAAAAGGACAGGCTTTGGTGACTGCCTTTATGTTGCTTCCAAACTAGTGTTAAGGGCTAATTCACACCTGGAGGAAAAAACAAGAGAGTAGCCATGGACACTAGGTTGGCCCTGGGTTTGCAATGAGAAACGAGTTGGTACTTTGGGAAGAACATAAGCTTAGGGCAGCAAAGTTCTCATTCCAGCTCCATTACTTGCTACCATATGGGCAAATTACCCCTTTCTGAATATGCAGCCTCATCTGTAAAGGAGAGAGGAAGGACTCCTCCATGACATTCAAAGATCCTTCTATTCTTGGTACTGAGGTAGGAGATTAAGGCATGGCCAGGCAGATGGGCAAGTGGGCATGACCTGTCAATCACAGAGATCCAGGACACATGACCAGAAAAACACTTCCCAAGGGCTGTACTGGGACCCATCAGAAAACACTACCTTCAATTCTTGGGACATGAGATCAAGCAGGGTTTCATTAGGGTAACCTAAATCTGGTATCATCCCGAGGAGTAGGGGGATGCAAAAGAACTCCAGCATTAACCCCACTGCCACTGTGCTTTTTCTTCAGTGGCCCATTCACCCTGCAGAGTGTAATTCTTTTCCTAGTTTAATTGGCCCCCACTCACTCTGCAGAAGATACAGTATTTCTTTTCCTGTTTAATAAATGTAAAACCTTGCTATGTATATCACATGTCTTGACCAATTCTTTATTCAAGACAACATGAACCTGGATAGAATCTTGAGAAGGACCCCACGATATCCTAGAACCATGGTAACAGAACCTTACAAGTTCGTGAATGGTAAAGACAGTAAGAGTGGTCAGGAAATGATGACCTGACTTTCCTTCCTATTTTTTCTTTTAACTGTCAGTTTTTTTTCTCTTCACTATTTCTCTAATAAGCTTGAGTAAGGCTTTTTAAAATTATACATGCAAAATTTGAGCCCTTTATCCTATAGAAGGCTAACATAGTCTCTTCTTTCACTGTCTTACAGGAGGTAGGTAAAACATTAAGTGGGAGGTTCCTGAGAAAGTGAGTTATACTGGGTTAGATTGCAAATAAACACTTGTTGCAAGTCTTCATTCCTGTGGCCGGAGGAGACACCCTGAACTCTACCTCATACTCATTAGACCAGCAGTAGCCTCACAATCTTCACCCTCCATGTTGGCTAAAGAAATGCAGTCTCCACCCAGTCAAGTTCAAAGTCCATAAGCAGAAGCATAAGGAAGCCTGCTATCCAAAATAGTTTCGTGGTGTAATTGTCTAACGAAGTACAGGAGCCCTGTGAAACTGTAGTGCTTTAGGATTTAATGGTCAATATGGACTGGAGGAACAGAGAAAGGATTCTAAGAAAATATATTAGATTTCAGATGGAAGGACACAGACAGGGCATGGGCTTCAAAGACACACAACTAGTAAAAGGTAGGCACAAACAGGTAAGACAGGAAGAGGGTCCAAAACACATGCTGGTTTTAATGCTAACAAATAGTATGATAAGACTATAGTTGCTGATTACAAATATGTGCTGGAGAAGCCAAATAATACTGAAGTAGAGGTTTTTTCCTATGTGCCAGTCAACTTCACTTGTTCTCTGGATCCACTGTCTACATTTTCTGCCCTGCTCAGCCCTGAAGCTGGCTTGGAGGAAGCACACCACTAGGTCCCCTTGTTGTAGAATTCCAAGAGACAGGAGAGACCAAATGGGAGTCAGAAGGATTTACTGAAGGTATATGCACTGGCTCAACAGGCTGTGTTCAAAATGGCCGAGCAGTGAACAAACAGAAGTTCCAGTTTTGACACATTTTGTGGAAGGGGTTGTTTTTTTGTTTTTGTTTTTGTTTTTTGTGATGTAGCAAGTGAATTTACTGGAGCAGAACAAGGGCAGACAGTTTTGTAACTTTGCCTTGAAAGAAGCCAATGTCTCATGAATCATATGAGAACAGAGGGTCATAAACTTTGTTTATAGGACACAGTTGTTAATTTTATCTGTACCAGAACAAGGAGTTACAACTGCAGGGGAGAGGGGGTTGATGGGGAAGACTGTCTGAAGATGGGAAGAACCAGTTTTCCTTTAAGTCCTGCTTTATCCTACCTTCTGATTTCTAACTGGTCAGCTATAACAGGGCCAGCTGTCACAAAACAGAAGGAAACAGGGCCATACACATCATCTACCAATACCAACACTGCTCTCAGGGCTTTGTCTTCTCCCTGACTGGCCACCTCAGCCCATGCTGAAGGCCCTGAACAACTGTAGATCCTTGAGGGTAGACAGCCAGGAAGCTGGTACATCATGTGCGGGCTCTACTTCTACTGATTCCAGTGGTTCACACAAGTGTGATAAACCCTTTGAAAAGGTACAAACTACTGAATTACTTTGTTTCTCCACAGCCTGTCTCTCCTGGTTTCATTTTTAGATTTTAAAATCGTCAGACAGGCTCCCTGTCTTTTCTCTCCATAGAAGACCGTGTCACACTACTTTAGATCAGTCCTGGCATTTAGATTTTAAAAATGTATCTTTAAAAGAAATGCAATCAAGACTAGTACTCCCCATATCAGATTTGCATGTGTTATGAACAAAAAGCATAGAAAGAAAAATAGCTATATATCTCTGTAAACAATTTGATCCAATGCCAGAACCCATTCATCTTGACTTGGCTGTGAGCAGTATTCTAGTGTTGATTTATAATCTAAGTCCCTTTACTAGTCAAAGAAGTACCTAGCCCTGAGCTCTGGTATTAAAACAACAACCAACAAATTAGCATCGTATTCACAAAATTAAACTAAACAACTGTACCCAAAGACACTGAAAACAAAAGGCTAAAATTTAAAACTGGATTCACATATTCTAGTGAAATGTCTCAGTGTGTATTTTTACTGAAGGGTTGTTTGCTGCAGGATAGGAACAAAAGAGAAAAGTAATAAATGATTCCATTTTACAGTTCTGAATTGCCTCTGAAGGACAATGTCAAACTAGAAATATTGCTGTGGGCATTTTGGGAAAATACTATCTGCTATGCACCCTTTAACTCTGACATTTAATTTTTAAGTTTTAGTTTAAGATACTTGTAAGCATCAAAGGTCACAAAGTTTATACCTATAAAAGTCTCTTAATGTGGGTTTTTTAAAAAACAGATTACTGCAAATGAATTATGATTAATTTTTTAATCTAGCATATGTTTAATCCTTTGTTTACTAAATATCGTCTAATCACTTCATTTTTTTTCTTTTATTGAGTTTAGTGGTACATATTAGGTATACAATATCATTATATTCATTATTTGGATCTTGTACCTTTACATGACAGGTCTTGGTTCTCATTTTTTTCCCTTTGTCCGTGCCCTCCCTTCACCCTCTCTTCATTTTGTATAGACAGAAACTAAACCCACTGACAATAAGTGATTTTTCCAAGGCTAAGAACCCTAAGAATATATAGCAAAGTGATATAATACTCCTACTTCTTATTCTTTTTTTTTTTTTTCTTTTCAGTACTGGAGCTTGAACTCAGGACCTTGTATTTGCAAAGCAGGCACAGTGCCACTGAGCAGAATCCCCAGCCCATAATCTTCCTAATTCTAAAAATAATATATATAAAGCCAGTGATTGAAAATATTGATTTGTTTCTCAAGGCATCCTACCATTATGTTCTATAGAATACTAAGATATTTAGCAAGTAGGTATTCTTCGGTCAAATAAGTTTGTAAATATTGGGTTAAACAAAGGCACCTAGAGGCTTACCAAAGCAATGAGCTTTACTAACTCTGAGAGATAAAGCAGGCAATTGGTTTTGCAACTTTATTGGACCACAGACTTGATTTTCTACTCACAGAACACAGCATCAAACCAAAAGTCCTATTTTGCTTCCCCAGAATTTATCATCAAAATGACACCAGAAGGATCCTTCTAAAACCTGATCTGGTTATAAAGTAGCTGCTTAGCTTCTATGCTTTCATAGGCTCCCCTTAGCTAGCCTGACCAAACCCCCTGTTTGGCATGGCATGAAAGTCCCCCATAACCTAAACAGATCAGATTTTATGTCATCTGAAACCTTACGCTACGGAGTGGCGACTTTAGATCTTCTTATCCCTACATATCTAAGAGACACCACAAACACATCCATTGATAGCGAGGTAGGAGGTGGCAAGGAGTTCTTTAAAAAGTATATCTGAGATCCCAGTGGTCTCTGGGTATTGATTTGTTCAGATATAGTTTGAGAAAGAAATAATTTCTTTTTTTCTGTTTTAATCAGTATTTAAAACTAACCCTTCTGAGTCCATGGACAGACAGCAAGAAAACAGAACAAAGCCCAAATGTGGCCCATGATCCACATTTCACTACGTCCTAAATAAGAAAAAAACACAATAGGACACAGAGGTAATTCTTTCCTACTACTGGCGGCGTCCAGGACCAAAAAAAAAAAATTAACAGGAAACCTATAATCCAATTAATAGACCAGCTATTAAAGTATCCCACCTCGCACCATCCCATGCTAAGACTCTACTCTGAGAACAGTATCTACCCCAGGCTGCAGCAATTACAGCCTCTCTTCAACAGGGGTGAGCTGGGTCAGAAAATGCAGACTAGCTGACAAAGAATGCCACCCAAAAATTAGCTCACAATTCTCAATTCAGCCAGATATTTGAGGAGTCAAATGAAAGAGGTAACACACAAAAGAATCTGTGAAGAATTTATATGGAAACCGAAAAGAAAACAATGACTACCTCAGAAACATAAAGAGAAAAAATACGACCTTTAAAAATGTTATGTAAGACCAAATATACTTTAAAGCAAAACATAATCGTCAAAACATTTTTTAGAAGGGGTAGCTAGCCAATCTGAATTTAAAACTTCTGTAAGTTTTAAAGAAACAATGTATCAAATAGAGAGATTTTTCCCAGAACTACAACACAAGTGAATGAAGATATGAAAAGTACAAAAGAAATGTTAAGAGAGAGCTGAATCCAACTGGAAGTTTCATTATCTTAAAAAAAAAAAATTCTATAAGAAGAAAAGAGAATGGAGAAAGAGGCAACATCTGAAGTAAGATCTGAATATTTCCTAGAATTAAAAATAAAATGCAGGTTGGGCCAGGGATTTAGCTCAGTGGTTCTGCCGCCTGCCTTGCAAGCTCAAGGTCCTGAGTTTGATCTGTGGTTCCAAAAAAAAAAAATGCAGGTTGATGAGCAAATAAAGTTTACAAACTACCAAACAGGTTAACACCCATGCACACATGCACACATGCACAGACAAATCACCCCTCACATGGTACAGTGAACTTGCAAAAACATTAAGGTAAACAGAAATCACAAAATTCAACCAGGAAAAAAAAAAAGCAGATTATGAAATGAAGGAGAATCACAACAGAATCAAACAGTCAAGATACCATCATACTTCTCATGAGGTCCACAGGATACAGAGAACAATGGAGCGTTGTCTTAAAAGGACTTAAAATTCTAGGCAGTTAAAGTACCTACCATTTAACAGCAACAAAAAGATGTTTTGGGACATGCAAACATCCCAAGTTAGCAGTAGATAGATACATTTTAGCAAGGATAACAAGTGCTTCAAGGACATAGCAGTGATATTTAACAAGCACTGTTGAAGAAAGTTTTTCAAATTTTTTGTTTCCAAAATGAGTAAGAAAAATGCTATTTACTAGCAATATAATGAAGCATAAATAAATAAAAGCAACATGAGAACTGGGGAATGGGAATCTGAGAAAAGAAAAAAATAAGGCATTGTGTTCTTAACCTGCTGCGGAAGAAATCCTTAGAAGTTGAGTTTTTGTTTTTTCTAAGTGCTTCTAAAATTAGTTAAGTATTAAATGGGGTCTGCATATTTTATTCTTTTGTTTTGACACAGGGTCTCACTACATAGCCCAGGCTGATCTGAGACTCCTGGGCTCAAGCAATCATGCTATCTGAGCCTGCTAATCACTGGGATCACAATTGTGCCACCATGCCTGGCTAAAATTAGTTTAAGTGTTGAAATTTAAAATTGATAATTAGATAATCTATCTGAGGGAAAAAGCAAGTGTATCATTGTGTATACTTGGGAGGAATAATGGAGACAGAGGTTTGCTCACATGTTCATGAAACTCCCCAAGTCTGCGAACCTTTGCTTTACAGCCAATTGCTTCCATCTGAATCTGTCCTAAAATTCTCACTTTCCTCCTTGTCTCTTCTCATGATCCCACCACACACTGGACAGATTTTACATGACAGCATCTGTGATACTTTACCATGTTGCTTACGAAACAATCTTGTTCGTTAAACAGACGGTCTGAAGGACTAGGGCACCCTCCTCATATCTACATCCCTACTGCATTAGAGTCAAGCTTGTAGAATAGATGGACAAAGGCATT
>NW_022900925.1:30139415-30153175 GCF_012274545.1 Fukomys damarensis
GGTACCGGGGATTGAACTTGGGTCCTTGTGCTTGCAAGGCAGGCAGTAGAAGCCCTGATGAGTTAAATCCCCAGCCCGACAAAGGCGATTTTTACACACTTAAAATAGTGAGAGACTAGACTGCACATGACCAAGACTACAAATTATGGTACGTTAGTTTGTGCAAGTAGGTAAAGACCATATCCAAGTTACCACTGTATTTCTGAATAAATCATTTGTGGATATTTTTGTTAAGTTTAGAAATCAAATGAGATCAGGATGTAGGAGGATAGACTAAACAATATTAAAGAGGCTTCCTCCTCCAAAGCTCAAAGTTCAGAGAAGAACTTGTGAGACACTTGGCTTGTCCAAATCACACTGCACCTGCAGAAGCTCGAGGTCGTCAGAGTTTTCAGACCCGGGAGAGTTCTCCATCAACACGGCAGACATCACTCTCACGTTCATTTTCACCATATCCAGTTCACTGTGCAGTTTTCCAATCTGCAGAGAGCAACACAATCAGTAGTAAGTGTTACACACAAAGAAAGCTAACACTTATTTTCTGCTCATGGGACACATGCTGGAAGAGAAAATGCTTTTGCAAAATTTGCTATTTTCAAACAGATTTAAGTTTCTACAAATATATATATATATATATATATATAGTTACTTTACAAATTATACTGTTAACTTCTAAATGTACTTCAGATCTCTTGTAATAAAGCCCAAATAATATGACCTGAGACATTAAGGAAATAAAAAGACTAGACCCAATCTGAAGAGGAGAGGAGGGGAGGAACTAGGTGCCAGCAGGAGAAAGTAGGAGGAACTTGGACAGAAGGAGAAGTGGTCTTGGCAATCAACTGGAAGGGGGGGGCGGATAAAAAAAGATTTGATGTGAGATGTTGTTTTTAGATCTAAAATATTCCCCAAAGTCTCATGGAGGGTGATACTGGGGGGGGGGTGCTATGTTTATCTGAGGAATAAGCCACTGATGAGTTCATAGCCAAATGTGCTTATTAGAAGGTGGGGTCTGGTCACAAGGGGTGAGTCATTGAGGGTCTGACCTGGAAGAGTGTATTCTTGCTCCTGGCTTCTCCCTTCTCTGTCTGCCTCCTGGCTGTCTCTTGAAAAGCTTTTCTTTGCCATGGCCTCCTCCCATTCTATTCCTGCCTCAGACTCAGCCAACCACAGCCTAAACCGTCTGACACCATAAGCCAAAATAAATCTACTTTTTTTTTTTGAGACAGGGTCTCACTATGTAGTTGAGACTGATCTGGAACTCAGTATGTAGCCCAGGCTGGTCTGGAATTCACAGTGATCCTCCTGCCTGAGCCTCCAAAGTGCTGAGATTACAGGCCTGTGCCACCACGCCCGGCTAATCTCTCCTCTTTTAAATTGAGGGAGGTGGGTATTTTGTTTCAGTAATTGAAAAGTGACAAATACATCAGCATTCTCATGATATTACAGGGAGAAGGACTAAAAGAGAAATTTTTTTTTCCTTCTTGGATGAAATCCTAAGAGGAATTAATTACATAGATGTTTATGTAAGAAACACTGAATAATATAAATACAAAGGCTTCAATGATAGTTTTTGACATAAATAAGCTTTAAATAATTGCTTATCTGGACCTCTGATAAGCAGATAGAGAGAGGCAAAGGAGCAAATGCAAATCAGTTGGCACAATCAGTACAAGTAATAAGACTATGGTTCACTGAGCTCTCTGAAATGATATGGGGACAGCTTACCAGTACTAACAGGATTCAGCCAGTACACACAAGAGCCATTCCACAGCCAAGGTGCTACAAAATCCTAAAATCCACTAGCCAACCATAGTTCTGCCAAGTGTTAGCTTTGGAATCAGAGAGATCTTACTGGGTTACTTTGGCTTCAAAGTGAACCATGATAAGTCACACAACCTAAGTTGTGGTTTTCTCTACTTTAAAATGAGGGTAATAACGTGCCCATGATGTTATGAACCAAGGAAAAACAAATTATGCGCATAATGCTTAGATCAAGACATCAATACATTTGTCACTGTTATTACCTGTTCTGGGACCAATGTAATAGTTGTGTTCCTGGGAGCAGTTACAGGAGAAAGAACTGGTGCCGTCGGGACAGACGCTGGTGGAAGCGATGAAGTCTGAGGAGTCTACCAGATTGAAATACGGAAATACGATGACGTAATGAACACAGCCACCCTGAGCCCAGTTTCTCCATTCGGCTGACCCAGGCACTCCCAACTGAAGTCTCGAGTATGAGCTGCTGATCTGGAGTCAATCATCAAATGTCCATCCTATCCAGCATTTTGAGAAGAGTGCTAAGCAAATGACATGCCCGTAACAGAGGATGTATTAAATAAAATGCAGTTGCATTTTGATTTATTAATTAAATTATGATTTAATAAAGTGCTCTTGATTTTTACCATGGGTCTGCATGATAAACTGTCACTCGAGATTACTGTTGCCCCTTTGGGCTGTTTAAAAAAAAAAGTAGAAAATCAAGTCAGGTCAACCTGGCAATGCATCTCCTCTACCAGTGAAGGCAAACCTTTTAGAGACCGAGTGCCCAAACTGCAATCCAAAACCCACCGATTTATCACAAAGTGCCAACACTGCAATTAAGCCTGAATACTGAGGTTTTAGTTCAGAAAAAACAATTCGGTATGAATATCCTTTGTCTTAAAAACAAATGACACACATACCACAGGTCTGCTGCTCAACCAATGAACACCTCTGTCCCTTAATCTCTGCCTCATCTTCAGCCTCGGCTGGACAGTCCAATCAAGGGCCCTAGGCCAGTGCTTCTCAACACTAACGTGCAGAGAAAGTTCCTGGAAATCTTACCTAGAAGAATATTCTGACTTAGTCTGATCACACTTGAGTAGCTAGCGAGGTCCTAAGCCTTGGTTATTTGATGAGCTATGTTTATATTCTAATAAACTCATCTCTTCCTGAAACTGCTTGAGCTAGGGTTGTCCCTTGCAATAAGAAAAGTAACATACTGTCTTATTCTTCATGGGTCAAAGACAGAAGCCTCCTACCTCCTGTCTTGCTGCTTCAGCTTCTGCACCTGGGGGAAGAAACTGAACACCTTTCTTGAGCAGGTCAAGGTACACTTCCTTCACTTCGCTGACATCCACACCTCCGGGGAAACCTTGTGACCAAGTCTGAGTTCAAGAGACAGAAAGTTCCAGGGTCAAAGCAACAGCGAAAACAAAAACAGTTCTTCAGTTTATAATGGAAAATGAGACATTTAACAATTACACATTATTCAGAGAAAGTTAAATTTTCGAATATTATGGACAAAGGATAGAATAATACAAAATATCTGAGACTGCCATGCTTTAACATCTTGATAAAACCCTGGGATAGACACTATCAATCATTTTTTGCTCTACTGAATCCAGTATTGATACTATTCTAAAATATTATCAGTAGCTCTTTCGCCAAGTAACCTTGAACTAGTCAGTTATCTACTCCAGAACACAGTCCCCCTATCTGCAAAATGAACACACACATCACTGTCTTGCCTACTTAACACGGATAAAATAGAAACTGATGGGAAAGTAGGGAAACGACTACAAATTCTTCAGCAAAACGCTACCATTCAATGTCAAGAAAGTATTAGTCTCCAGAAACCACCACAGACTTACCTTAATGAAATTCAAGATCCTGTGCTGAACGTCTAATGGCAAGGTATATCTGGGATTCAGCAGCTTAACTAGACTATCTTTAATGAATTCCTTCTTTACAATCAGAGCCTGGAAGCTTGGCCCACAGTTCTGCATACACATATCAATAAGCTGAATTAGGGAGAAAACAAAAATTAGACTTTATATTTTTCTGGCATAGCTAACTCTTAAGTAGAAGACAAAACCTGCTAAATAATAATTTCTATCAGCATTCTATTTGACAAGCTTCATTCACTTTCTACTAAAATGTATGGCGAAATGTTAGATTCCAGGGTGACTGCCTACAGCAGGGATGGCGAACCTTTCAGAATTTTCAGTGACTACTGTGCCTGCTATGGCACGTGTGCCATAGGTTTGCCGCCACTGGCCTAGAGGACAGACTTGATAGAGCAAGGACACAACCGTAAGAGCAGCAATAACAGGATGAGGTGGTAAATGCCAAGTGCTAAGTGGGCACTGCAAACAAAACATATGGGTTACAGTCAGGGTAAATTTTTACCAGTTTATTCAGGGTAGGTCTAGTAGGTTCCTGTTGCCCTGTTCTTATGAATGGTAACACACACTTTCACTCTCAAAAACATCCTGGTTTGGATGGTGAAATGCAGTCAGCCTTTATGCAAGTGTGATTATTTAGGGATAGGTGGTCTTACAAGAATTTTGGAAAGGTCTGGTCCTGAGCTGGACTTCGAAGCATGGCCAAGCAAAGTAAAATGAGTGTAGAGCTATTTTAGAGACAGGTAAACATTTCTATAGTGTGGATCTGGACTATCTCCCAAACAGCTACGTAGTGAAGGTTTGTACCCGAGCTTGGTGCTATTGAGGAGTGATGGATACCTTAAAATGCAGAGCCTAGTGAGATGTTTTAGGTTATCATGAGTGTGCTCTCAGAGGGGACTGTGGGACCATGGTCTCCTTCTCTCTCTTTCACTTTTTGCCCATGAGGTAAGCAGTTCTGCTCTGTTACGTGCTTCTGTGATGACGTGTTGCCTCATCACAAGCCTAAAAGCGATGGGGCCAATCAATCATGGACTGAAATCTCTGGAACCACAAGCCAAAATAACTTTTCTCTTTACAACAAATACCAGGTATTTGATACAGTAATCGTGAAATGGCTAACGCAAATGGCATGAAAAAAATACAAAGGTAGCAGCCTGTCTGAGTTTATGAGGGGGAAGAGGAAGATTGTAGTTTGTCTCTGGTAATCGCTTCTTAATAAAAGCAAATTGGGGGGCTATTAGGGAAATAGAGTGCATAAAGTCTATAAGGGCATCTTCTAGACAGCACAAAAATTTGTGTGGTAGTGAAAACTTCAGACATTGCCCTGAAGGCAGAAAGAAGGCCCCTAAGGGGTTTTTGTCAGTTTATCACCTCCACACCTCTGCGTGGAGCTCAAGAACAAGGTTGGAGCAAGCAAAGAAACACGCTAGAAAGGTTGTAAGGCAGCACTCTACAAACGGAACTGGAAAGCAAAACAGCCAGAATAAGAGGAAGATCCAATATGGGTGTGATGCAGAAAAGGTCTCAACTAGGACAACATGGGCTCAAGGCAGCGAAAGTCAGGAGAAAAGAATGTAGGGAGATCATGGAATGGCTCAATGTCAAAGACAGAGGGGGACTGGAAATGAAGTGACCTTCACTCTGGGTCTGAGACTGAGGTGTCTTCCATGGGAGCCTGGAAGTGGATGGGGTGGTATGACCGGCAATCTCAGGCGGAGAAAGGATGAGTGGAAATTTAGAGATCTTGAATATGAAGGTGGGACCTTCCAGGAGATGTTTAGCAGGAAGCTGTACTCACAAGGACCTTCGCGGGAATCATCAAGGCCAACTGTGTTGGGTACAGAGAAGTGGCTGGGGAACTGGCCTCACCTACGACACAGGCCAGAGAAACTCAGGAAAGGCAAAGAACAAAGTGAACAGAACGAGGCAAGGAGGATGGGGAACAGAAAGGGAGAAAGAATGAGGTGGTATGGAAGTCTGCAGCAGAAAGTAGATCTCTAGAAGTGACCCTCCTAGTCTCCATGCCAACACCTTGAGTTAAAAGAGGTCACAGCAGCCATATCCCGGACAGGACAGGTATCATAATCTGTACAGAAAAGATGCCTTGACTTTCCCCGTGCTGTGTGTTCCAGGTGTCACTTTAATGGCAATACAAAAAGCAGCAGTAGGTATGAAAATGATTAAATTGGGGTGATCAAAAAAGCAATCAGAAAATACAGAAGCTGAGGGCATTTAGCTACATGACACACGGAAAAAAAGCACGTCTTTAAAGCAGAGGAAAATACATGCAGAATCCAACACATAGTAAGATAATTCTTATCCATACAAGATGGCTACACAAAGCTCAAAGGGTGACTAATAAATGACACTGAGCTTGATATGCAGAATCCAACACATAGTAAGATAATTCTTATCCATACAAGATGGCTACACAAAGCTCAAAGGTGACTAATAAATGACACTGAGCTTGATAGAGTATGAGTATGATTAAATAATGAGTTTTTAATTGGTGAAGTGCTGAAAGGACAGGGGCCTCTAGTTCAAGAGGAGTTTATGGAAATACTTCGCCAAATTGTTTGTGCAGACTTAAGCAAGATATCTACCTTCCAAGACCCACTTTCTCTTATGGTGAAACAAATGGTGAATCTCTTGCTAAATATGCCACAAAGCGAATCGTTGGAGCCCTGAAACTGTATGATAATGGGGAACATTCCCGGGAGATTCACGCACAAAATCAAACAGTCAACATGACACTCTGAGAAGGTTAACATCTGGCGATCAGCAATCATGCCCTTTGAGCTTGCCCAGCGGAGTCCTGCATGTCAGGACTAATTACTTCTATATCACTTCCTCTATTGTGTCTCTCATACTACAACCCAGCCCATGTGAGTAGCAATAAAACCAAACTGGGAAAAATACACACGAACTGTTCTTCCTTTGTTTTTCTCAGGAATTTGATCACGATGATGAAAATCTGCCCAATAATCAAAATGATAACAACCAAGTTTCAGGGCTCCTAAGAGCTGAAGACCAGGCCAAGACCACCCGCGCTGACCACACCAAAGTGTGTCTACCTTTACTCTCCTGTGACACTCCTAGGAGAGCTCAATGCTCTTCATGTAACAAGCCGCTGCAAGGACAACATTTTACACGTCTCAGGGACCACCACAGCTCACCACTTAGTGGCTACTCTGCCGAAACCTAATAATTCACTGATTCTCAGAAACCCGGCACCACTTTGCATGTAACAATGATAGTAGTATCTTGCTGAGATGTAGCACAGTGACTCATTCAAGGAAAGGAGAGTCTCTGGCTCAGAGCAATAAAGCCTAGCAGCACTGCTTTTTTGAAAAACAAAACTACTAACTTCTTGGGCTGGCGTGTGGTTCAAGGACCCTAGCACCAAAAATAAAAACAAACTACGGGCTTCTGGATAAAACTGCACCATCAACTGATGGCAGGAAATCTCAGTACAGTCAGATTCCATGAAAGAGCTAAGTGAGGCTAACAAGTCCATGGAGAACCCAATATGACAGATAATATAAAAAACACTCATAATTGACTGTGACAGGCTCTTATCACTTCACAGTCATAAGATGGAACTGTCACATATGGGGATTGCTTTTTAAAGAGTTTATTGGTAAACTTGTAATTGCCTCTGACAGACATTGGGTGATTCCTTCTGTGACTAATTTCCCTCATAATTCAGACTGGCTCAAGTGAATCCTGAAGTCAGTCCTGAGGCCTTCTGTATACCTCTGCAACATGACAAGTAGCCTGAGGTGAGGGGCCTGGCCTGTTATATACACAACCTAAGGAAATCTGCACAAACTATCGAGAATCAAAAGGTTCCTTACAGGAAATTCGAGAGACAGTAGCTATTATGATCTCCATGAACTCGGCCCCTGACAAGGAAGTTGTACTCCAACCCCTAAGGACTCCAACCCCTGTCTCATGCTTAGTTAAGCACAGGTTTTAGAATTTCTTACCCTTAGATACTGGTATGGAAATCGGTGGCGGGGGGGAGAAGTTACAGCTGTGAGGTGGACAGGTACTGGAAATAAGCAGCTAGCTGGTGGTGATGTCTGAGAGATTGGACCAACCAAAGGGCAGGGAGAGGGGGAGCCCAAAGAGAAATGGAGAGCCAGAGGAACAATACTCTGGCCTAAGCCAACTCTACAGGGAAGGCCACGCTCAGAGGGAAACAACCATGGTAGAGGAAGACATGGGAATGGAGAGATGCAACCACAGGAACACCTAGTAGGCTGGACATGACAGGGAAAGAGGCAAACCACTACAAAGGGTCACCCGCAAGATGGCACCATAATACCCCATGCTGAATTAGACACAAAATCATCTTCCTCTCTTAACCTTCTGCAGCTTCAAGACAGCCCGGGTACACTTCATTTTAGGGCAAATCTACCCTCCTTTTTCCCCTAACTCCGTATTTCTTTTCATCAGTGCTTGAGTCTTCCTGGATAGCAGGAAATGAGATGCGGTGTGTGCGGAGACACTTCATCATTAACTGAGTTCACACCTGGCCTTCGCCACTACAAGATGCAATGAAATACAGTTGCGTCTTCTTTTAAAAAGGCGACTGATTCATTCTGAGAAGCAAAGTGGAACGAGATTTAGAATCTGAGGACTAGGTTCAAATCCTGCCTGCGCCACCTAAAACCCAACTCACTTAACCATTTAGTCTGAGTTTCATCACCTGTGAAATGGGACAAATAACACAACTATCTCCACTGGTGCCAAGAGCACCAGTCAGGTGGGAGGCATTTCTGTCACTGCCCCAGTGTTCTGGTGTTTCCACACAAGTGTTTTACTCCTTTTTCCATCGTTTCCTTCCTTCTGTGATCTTCCCGAGGTGGCTGTCAGGAGTCAAACACAGCAGACTGAAGGAGGCAAACGCCTCTGAAACTATACTGAGATCCCAACGGATGGGTTTCCTTATTGATGGCATTCCTGAAGACTGTTCATTCATTTCTTCTCATCCCGTTGGTCTCCAAGGATGCGAGATGGGATACATTTTGTTTTGTGGCTCTAGACACAGGGAGGTAAGGTCCCATCTTCCCTACAGCCCTCTGGATAAACACTCCCAGAGCTCTTAGGAGCAGGGCGAAGCCGGCCATTGATGCAGTAACTACGGGTGGTCCAGGACTAGATGAAGAGAAATAAAGGCATGCAGAAGCAATCAGAAAGCCACACAACTAACTCTCAGGTGGCACACAGGGCTGATCGCGCACACCAAAGTAAAAAGGGCAACTCACCAAGGGGACGGGGAGGAAACAGGAACATGTCAAACAAAGAGTCCACATGCAAATCACAGACGATATGGTACACAGGGCAACTGCTTAAATCAACAGAGAACTTTCTCCAAGATGTACCAAGGAGCTGACCTTGGATAACCATAAACTGCCAGCAACTCAAGATTCCACAAAGATACTCAGGTGGAGTAGAAAGCTAAGAGGGAGGCATTTTTTCCAGACTTTAATTCTCAGCATCTTCAATGATGCTTAATTAACACACACACTTCTTGACTGGCTCTGTAGCTACAATGTTTAAACCACCAGATCCCATTTCCTGACCAGAAAAAAACAGATCCTTCAGGAATGCTTTTTTCCACAAAAGGAAAAGCTATTATTATAATCAACGAAGCTCTTACTTCTCAAAAAGTGATAATCTTAACTCATACATTATGTAACTTCTGCTGACCTAGTAGTTATCTCAGAATTATTTTTTAAAATATGTGATGATAACCAGGCGTGGTGGCGCATGCCTATAAATCCCAGCTCTCAGGAGGCTGAGGCAGGAGGATTGCTGTGAGTTCAAGACCAGCCTGGGCTACATAGTGAGCTCCAGGTCAGTCTCAACTACATAGTGAGACCCTGTCTCAAAAAAACCAAAAAAAAAAAAATAAATAAATAAATAAATAAAATAATAATAAAATAAAATATGCGACTATAGCTTGGGAAGTTCTGGAGTCTTAATTATTAACATTAGGGTACTTACTGACAAAGCAAGTTGGATTTCTTTATGATTGTAGTTTTTGGAAATCCTTTTCTTCAAAGCTTTCACTGCATCTTTTGGCCTATGGCAATAAATAAACTGAAATCACCAACCCAGGCACACCGGCAATATGCTTTGCACAAAAAAATGAGTGGCTAAGGAGCAAAAACAAAACCTGCATTCTGCTCTGACATCTTACCTGGATCACTTAGCTTCTTCACCTACATTCCCTCCTGGACATAAGCAGACAATACTACCTACCCCCTTGTGAAAAAATCAAACGAAGCATTTACATAAGAGCATTAACTAGAAAGTACTACCCACAGGAAATGTGCTCACCAGACCTCCTGCCAGTGCATACGACCAATTTACAGCAAGTATAACCCAAACCCATGAAGGAGACCATCTTTACTAAGACCACAAGTACTTCATGAGCAACCTATAGGCCTGGGGACCTAAGAAGAATCACAAGGCGAGCTCTGAAAGGCTACAAAAGAAATAACTGTAAGTAGAGGGTCAAAATTCCTAAGATTCCTTTTTGTATTATCAATGAAGAAATTGGAATTATCAGTGAAAAGGTTTCGAGGGTCTAGAGACAATAAATGAGATTACAGAGAAAAATGTATGAATACTTAAAAGTGCTAACCATAAGCACGTTTCACTGACATTTAATCAATAATTAATTTGCAGTATTTTCTTCATTAGCATAAATTAGACTAAATCTTTTACTGTCAGTTATCAGTTCAATAGGTACAGGAAAAAATAATAGAAGTGTATCCTTTATATTAAGCTACAGTTGTCTAAAGTCAAACTAGTAGGACCTTCTTAATGACTTAAAAAAATTTTTTTTGTACCGGGTATCAAACTCAGGACCTTGTGCTTAGGAGACAGGCATGGTGCCATTGAGCTAAATCCTTGGCCCGTTAATGTCTTTAATCACTTCAGATCTCTGAAATTTAAAATGTACATCAAAAAATTGCACACCGTTTACGAGTACGGCATGAACATGACTGAGTTACAATTAAGGGGGAAAAAAAAATCTAGTAAAAAGGAGGAAAAGACTGCTTCATTGCTTTCCAATAAAGGTGACTGCCCAGAGAAGCCATCACCACTAAGAGTCGACCAGCTTCGGGACAACACTTTTCAGTTACATAAAATGTTGGCAATCAGAGCAGGAAAAACATCCTAAAGAAGGAGACAGTCTATCTTTTTCTTAATCTTCTGAGTACAAGGAACTCGCTCCTCACAGAGAGAAAATTTGAAACTTTATTAAAAAAAAAGAAAAAAAAAAAAAAAGGCAAAGATACTTCATAGGCTGGAGCAGGCAGCTGCCCTAGTGCATCAACCGGCACCTCCAAAAGGTAGCAGATGGCTATGGGGCGCTGAAAACAATCTTTCAAGACGAAAAACAAAAGTTGTGCAGAAGAAAGCATGGTGCTTTCTGGTGTTTCTTATCAGGGACAAATCCATGGACACCACACTGAACTCACCCATCCTGAGTAGCGTTAATTACGTCGCAGATGTGCATGAACTGGCCCCAGTCTTCCGTCTGCGCACCAGCAAATGTAGCTTTTTCTGCAAAGAAAAAGCTGTTTGTGTTGAATCTCAGCTACAACATAATAATAATGATAATAATAATAATATAATAATAGTAAGTCTGGTCTCTCTGAAACAATCTGCTTCAGATGTAATAGCAAGTACTATTACCAAAGGGCAAAGGGGTTTATTTTTTGGTTTTTTTTCCTTGAACAATTTCCACTCATTCAGGAATCAATCGGAACTCAAGCTCAGAGAGTGGCTTTTGCAAATGTAATGAGTGACCTATTAAAAAAGACTGCAAACACGACACCTGGCCACTGGGCTTGAACAGACAGGATGAATCGCCATCTGTCCATCCTTCACAGAACAGGAGTACGGCTCATTGAGCACCACCTATTAGGTGACCAGCGCAGTGCTACGTATTTTATCATACGCAGTCCCACCGAACCCACTGTTAGAGGGGATGAAACAAAAAAAGCAGAGGTTAAGGAAACTGCTCAAGGTTACACAATAGGTAGGAAGTAGAACTTGAATTCAAATGGAGGTTGCTTGACCTCAGTATTTGCTTTTAAAATTTATTTACTGGGAGAGGGTGAGAAAAAGGGAAGTGATTTCTTCTGTTACCTATGTTAACCAAAGCTACACCAGGCAGACTTGCACCTTCTTACACCTGGAACTCTATTATTAAATAGCCATACTGTTAAGTGAAATAAGACACACACATGTAAATACCAAATAGTTTCTCTGGTATGAAAAACTAAAAGTATAAATAAGATCCCAACAGTATAACTGATAATGTGAACTAGGAAGAAAAGGGTGTAGGGGAAGTGGGAAGGGTAGGGGAAAGGAAATAAGGGGAAAGAAAAAAATATGAGACAAGGACAAAATGGAAAGTCTTTGTAATGGGAAAAAATGAGAACCAAGATCCGTCATGTAAAGGTACAGGATCCCAATGATGAGTAACTATTGTATACATAAAAAGTGCCAATAAACTCAGTGAGAAAAAAGAATAATCATCCATCCCCCCTCCAGGCATCCTCTTTAATAGTATAAAATATTATCTGGAAAGTATAATACAACTGTCAACAGTTTATCTTCCTACAAGAAGGGAGAGGACCCCTACACATGAAAACACAGGGTCCGGGGAATGGAGACAAAATAATGAAAAAGTTAGAGAACAGGACTAAGGCAGAATAGGGCTTCGTGTGAGGGAACCCCAATGCTTAGCTTGCTTCCCATCTAGGAAAAGAGCTGCTGAATTTGGCACTGGGTGGCTAAAGCTGGCCAACGGGTGCTTTTAGAAAGCTTCTGGCAGGGCCGGGGATTCAGCTCAGCGGTTCAGTGGCCTGCCTTGCAAGCGTAAGGACCTGAGTTTGATCCCCGGTACTAAAAGAAAGAAAGAAAAAAAAAAGCATCTGGAAGTTCTACCTGTTCAGATGTTCCCCACCTGTCCGTTTTTCTTCCTTCTGAATCTTCTCATCTTCCTAGAAAACCCACAGCAGAGTCCACCTCTCCCTTTTCCTAAGTTTTGTGTGTTTTATATTGTTTTTGTGTCATAAAGGTTTTGTCCAGTATCGGCTTCCCTGAGAGAAAGCGAGTTCCCTGAAGTCTGAAGCCATATCCTACCCGTGCCTGGCAGGGGTGGCCCGGTGCAGGTCCAGGTAATTAGCAAACGTTTGCAGAATAAAACAATCCATATGTGGGCATTTCTTCTGCCTAGGGCAATTCAATCTGAATCTTGTTATGCCCAGGGTTCCTTCTAATTCCAAAAACCAACAAAGGTATTCAAGTATCTCATGTGTAATAATTAACAAGACTATGGACAGTTTAAGAAAGCATTTATCCCCACCCCCCATCCTACGAGAAAGTGGAAACTCAGGTCCTGGACAGTGATTTTGCCTCACACAGATGTCAACTGAGCTGTGACTGAATCCCTTCAGTTCGAGCCTCCTTACTGCTGGAACTACAGGGTTCTGGGGATGTCAGCACCCGACGGAGTTCCCAGTTCGCCTGGAATTAGTAACACTGGTGCCACACCCAGTTCCCAAGGGAGGAATCATGAAACAGAAGGAGGAAGGAGCTGCTGTGAAGAGCCTACTCACTATCTCCTTGCACAATTCAGAATACACCACGGGCAGGAGAACCGAGTTAGGGCGATGCTGGCCGTCCCCCACTGGCACCTTTTAAACCAAGCATTCTCTTTGTCTACCCAGAAAGGCAACCAAGGGTGTCTGGAAAATACGGTTTGGAATCTCACAAGTCATTTCATCGAACTCCTCTGAGCTCTTTATTTTCTTCTTCCACATCTGTAAAATGGGCATAACACTAAGAACAACGCACTTGATGAAGGACCCAACCTCGGCCAGAAGTTTCCCGGCCTCTCTTTGCGGAGGCGGAAACGCTCCACACCTGCGTGCCGCGGGTCACCTGTTTGGCTCCCCACGGACAGGGAGGTGCATTTTAAGAAGCGGGTCGCAGAGTGGGTCCACCCGGGAAGACCCGGGTGCTCCGGGAAAGCCGCGCGCGGGGTTGTGGGGG
>NW_022900925.1:30153792-30210917 GCF_012274545.1 Fukomys damarensis
GAGACCGCTGAGGGCAGAGTCCGGCTCCCACGAACTGTTCAAACCCTGAGCAAACCGAGGAGTACAAAGATTTGCCCCACCCCGCCCGGAGGTCCGGGAGCACGCAGGTGGAGCGAGCCCCGGCGGCTTCCAGGGCCCGCACCTCCCCGGGCCGGCGCCCTTAGTCTCGCCCCACTTCCTGGAGGGACCCCGGGGCGCCGCCGGGAGCTCTTGCTTTCTCGCCCGGTCTCCTAGGAGCGGTGATTTCCAGCCGGGTGGAGAAAAGGGAGAGGGGCTTCCCTGGGGCTTTGGCTTGGAGCTTTGCTGGGCCTGAAGGCCGCTTTGAAATGTAAATCCGAATTTGAGAAGCCCAACCCCCTTCTCTCAGCCCAGAATCTGTAGAACCAAAATGTATCTCTTTTTCCTTTGCCTTCATTTAACGTCGAATTAGTCCTGTTTACAATCTCCTGCCATAGGGAGCCTGCTAGAAAGCGGGGCGGATCCAGGCGATGTCAGCCCCAGGCTGGGGTCCCCATGCCTGTAAATCTGGCTTCCTGGGGTAAACTGACGGCCTAGTTCCACCGTCTGTTTTTTGGCCTTGGAAATGATGACTAAAACCTGCAAAGGGACCCGACCTGACTTCATGTCCTTGTTCTTATTTATTGGAATACAGAGGTCAAAACCTATTGCCTTGTGCTGTGAGGAGGGGCTAATTTTTTTTTTTCAGTGATCTCTGATTTTATCGTTTCTTGACAAAAATGAGTCAATACCTGAGATTCAAAAATCCAGAATGAAGCGTCCCTGTTCTGAGACCTGGTTTTTCTCATAATGAGATCCTGTCCTACCTTTAACTAAAATACCCCACCTGCTTGTCTGGGACAAGCAGCTGATTTTCACACAGTGCCCTTTGTCAACTTCCTTAGCCATCACTACAGCCTCTGCTGACACTACCGAAAACCTCTTTTGTGACATCAGCCTAATCTGTATTTCATGTCATACCCTCTACATTTCGCCTTCCCTGCAACCTGCAATTGAGCGACCTTAAAGAGGAAGTCCGTTTTAGCTTGGCCCCTTCTGTCGGGGAATGAGAAATGGAAAGGATTTTGTTGTTGTTGTTGCTTTCCTTTGCTGATTTCCTTATTCCTTATTGCTTACGTGGCAGGAGTGAGACCCCCAGAAAGGGATAAACAGCAGCGGGGAACGTATCCGGACAGATGGCTGCTGGGGACAGAACCAAGTTGGTGAGTGTTACCTGTGTCCTGTCTCACCTATGTGTTGGGCAGAGGCTTTTTATTAGCAACAGCTAAGTTAGGTAGAAATATCCGAAGCAGCTAGACAGGGCCCTCGAGGGAGTCGGTGCAGAGGGTGAGAACACACAGAACTGTAGCTAGAGGAAGCGTCTCTCTGAGGCCAGGCCTTGGATGAGGATGGAATGACCAGGCCTGCGTGCCTCCCCAGGGGATAAGTGTTAAACTGAAATTGTACTGTAATTCATATCACCTGATCCAGTAAAGTCCAGATGAATACCAGTCACCCAGGTGAGTGACCGGGATGTCGCATCCATCCCTTTCTCAAAACAACTTGGTTCTTTCTGTGTACCCTCGCTGCATGACCTGCTTCCCTACTGGCGGATCAATAGTACTTGAGCGGCTATACTTGTAGTCTTATTGGTTGATTGTAGTTTGACTGATGTTGTACCCACCTCAATATTTTGTTCTATAAAATATTCTTAGAGAAGTGGTCTCAGTGGCAACCCACTTCAAGGTCCCCTCCTGTCTCTCAGGATCCCTCCTTCCTCCCCCGCCCCCGTTCAATTTTTCCTGCTCTTAACCTCCGTCATTCCTTGGAATTCATTCTTTGATTTAGGAAGAACATGAACCCAGCTCAGTTAGCTCCATATCACTTTCATCTCTCCTTGTGCCCTCCAGCGTCTTGAGGCCACAGCCAACTCTTCTGTACCCTGCCACTTTCTCCATGATCCCTCTCCTCCCCAGGGATGAGAATCAACCCAGTCAATATTAGTATGGTCCCAGAGCAGAAAAGCAGAACGCAGGGCCAAGATAAATTCAGTGAACGAGCAGACTCTTTGACAAGAACAAAGGTAAGATGTATATCAGGAGCGAAAGCTTACCATTTCTATTCTAAGAACACTTACTAAGTATTGATTTGTAAGTCGTGATGCTAGGTAGAAACAAACAAAATAACACTGATTTAAAATGTGCTCAGGGCCTGGAACTGTATCTTAATTTAGTCTTTGCAATCTTAGGAGGTAGGGAGCATTCATTTCATTTTTATAAATCCATAATATGAGATCCAGAAAGATAAAGCTGATAGAATTTGAATCCTGGGTGTCTCCTTTTATAGTCTACTTTGATTTTTAACCACCGAAATATGTAGATTGTCGGAGCTCGACATGGCCTTGGAAATCACACAGTCTCTATTCTCATTATTTTGTAGGTGAAAAGTGATTGCTCGAGAAGGTAGGTTACTGGCCAAAGGCCATCCCTAGCCATCTCAAGGCAGACAGTAATTTCTGTAGCTCTGTGGTCATTAAATCTGCAAGCCAGCCTTTCCTTCTTTGACTTGTCTGTTCTCTCTATTGCCCCTCCTTGCCTTCAGGACACCTCTCTGTCCTACTTTCCTTTTCTTCTGCTGCTTCCCAGTGATTTTTATTTATTTAGTTGCATTTTCTTCTGCGCTTTGCTAAATCTAAGTAAGTGTCCATACATTTCCATAGCCTCCTTTCCTGTTTTCTCCCTTTCCTTCAACCACTTCTGTCCCTTCTTCATGAAGCCTTCTGGCCACTCCTAAGGGAATCAAACCCTTCTTTCCTCCCAACAACTTTGTGCTATTTGTTCAGAAATCTGTACCCTGCCTCCTAAATACGAGTCCCTCAAGGGACTAGGACCTTGTTTGTTGGATTGTAGGTCCTGGTCCGTAACATCCCCGAAGGGGTGTTTGTTGATGCATGACTGACTCTCCAAAATCTTGAGCTGCTCAGTCCTTCCCAGGAGTTAGTGCTTCCTTCCCTCCTGTTGCCTTGTTGGAAGCTTGAACTCAATATAACTAGAATCACACTCATTCCCTGCCTCCGTGCTGTGTCCTTCCAGGCTTCCTTGTTTTAACTGTACCAATATTCTCAACATTAGTTCATTGAAATTACCTGGCTGGTTGTAAAGAGTCATGATGCCTGGGGCCCTCCTTGAAATTCTGATTTAACTAGTCTGGGATGTGCCAAGGGATGGAGATTGAGCTCATTTGAGCTAAGGGTGTCGTAATTTCTCAAGTAGGAAAACTGAAGTTATCTTCAGCTTTTCTTTCCATCAACTCTGGATGTCTCAGTGTTCTGCTCTACCTCTTTCTTCTCCCTGTTTGTTTTCTCCCCCTCTGTGGACACTGTTCAGCCCAGCTTTCTTAAATGTCCTACATCTTAACACTGTTTAAGGATGAAATTGGATGGAAGTTTGGGTTTTCCTGAACATAAGCAAATCCTCATGAATCTACAGAATATCATTTATACTAAAATCAACTCTCTTTGGCACGATAAATCTAGCCCCTTACTTTTGAAAAACATATATACATAGAAATGTATTGATTTTATTTCTAGTCATTTTTAAATGTACTTAATCTTTGCAACTTGTGGTTATGGAAATGAAGCCCAAGGAACAGCCTTTTCCTTCTTTTCAATTCTTAAGAAATCCTTCTATCAGCCTCAGTAGAGGCCCCTTCCACACCTGTACCTCTAGGATTGTTTTATCCCATTTATATGGGGTTGGGGCTGAACAGAGTCCCAGGAGAGAGAGGACAAGGCGAGGGAAGGATGCAAAGAGCCAACATTTGTTGATTTCCTCTTTCAAATGCTGCTCAGAGCACTTTGCTATAGCCAAGAAAACATAGGATCATCTTATGAAGAATCATTATTCTCATTTTATTGTCCCTGAGAATGGGGAAGTGAATTTGAATTTTCCCCATTCCCAAGCTTTTTGGGTTATTTTTCTAGAGCAAGGACTTTGTCAGTGATCGTGGGGATGGTCTGAAGTGCTGAGCCCAGCGTTCCTTGGGAGGCTCTGCAAGTAGAGCTTTGTTGGCTGATTTTAAACCTTTAATCCGCTCCCAACCATTAAACCCGTCTAAACCATGAAAAGAATTCCTTGGCTTCCCTCATTGTCCCTGTGATTAAGAAACTTCACTGAGAGCAGGGACTAAGGCACCTTTTGGGTAAATGTGTCGTCTCCGTGGATTCCTGTGAAGCTTTAAAACCGATGTCTTATCTAGAAAATCAGGGAAAGGAATCAATATTTTCATAGCCCAAGCCAAGTAGCCCTCTATGGGTTTTACAATATTATCTATTCACACTTAACTCATTTAAAGTTTGTCATTTATTTTGTGCGTGTTCTTTTGGAATTCTGTCTCCAGTTTGCAAGTCAAATTAACTGGGTTCAAGTTGCAACTCTCAGATAAAAAAGTAATGTGTTACCTTCTTCTGAAAAAGTATGAGATTATATGTAGCACTCTAAAGGGTTCCGGGCATATAATAAAGTACAGTAAATATTAACTAGTTATCACCATCGTTTTCTCTTTCCAGTCTCCTAAGTGGCCTGAAGTTGCCACTATTGATACATAGTCTATGATTAATGTCTCCCTAAAAGCCACTGTGTATTTAAAGGTACAGGTGTTACCTGCTGGGGAAAGAAGGTCCAACCGGCAGCTACCAGAGTTATACTTTGTGTTAGCATGTTACGAATAATGTGTGATATGGTGCTTAATTTGCTTAAGAAATGTCTTGAGGGAATGGGGTTAGGAGAGGGTTAGAGCAGGTCCAGTAGGATGCTGGCTTTGCAGGTTTATTCTGCAGGGCAGTCTTGAAAGACAGTTGGACAACAAGGGAAACAGATGTGCAATTTAGAGGCCAGAACTGGGCTCAGATTCCAGCTCTGACATTGACCATCTGATCTTTTGATAGGCGTGCCATTCTTTTGGCACATCAGTTCTTTACAGCAATGGAGCACGTTCCACCCATCTTTAAAAGGTGGGTTCCAAAATAAACCAGACACAGAAGGTTAAATAGCTCATGGTTTCTCTTATAGAAGAAACCCAAAGCATAAATAATTTAAAGAAGAAAACCAGAGGTGGAGATGGGAAGGCCATTGGGCTGGAGGAGGGGAAAGTTTGGGACGGGGAAAGTGTAAATAATTAAAATATGATATGTCTGTGTACCAACTCCCCAACATCATTGTAATTATTATGCACAGCAAACCTATACCAATAACTATATATATTAAAATGTGAGTCTCAAGATTAAATGAGATAATATATGGTTTATTTTTTTCAGTGCTGAGGATCAAACCCAGGGGTGTTCTACGAGCGACATTCCTAGTTCTTTACGCTTTTATTCTGAGACAGGGTCTTGTTAGTTTTTTCCCAGGCTGGCTTTGCACTTGAGGTCTTCCTGCCTCAGCCGCCCAAAGTAGCTAGAATTTTCAGGCATGCACCGCCACACCTGGCCATTTGAATATTTTTCATAAATGCCTTGCATATAACTGGTGCTCCACAACTATTAAAGCCCAAAGCCTAAAATAGGACACTCTTCCCTCCTTTCCATCTCATCGTCTTGGCAGCATCCTTTATAACATGGGTTATAACCTGAAATGGCTTTCTACAAGTATTCATTTGCTAACTGCCCGTTTGCCCCCCTGCACGGCGACGCATACCTGGCCTATGAGTGCAGCTGCCTGCCGGCTTCTCTCAGCACCTGCAAGGAGGCCTACCCAAGAGTGCACACTGCTCCCCTACACCCACACCCCATTCATCCTATGAGACCACTTTAGTGTAGCTGGAACATAGCATCCTTTTAAAAAGGCATCATCTTGTCCTCCGGCCTCACCTTCCTGCCTTCCCTGTTACCCTTTCTCATTGTTGTCCTCTGCCCTCTCCTTGAACGCGTTTCTTCTCTTCCCTCTTGTGATGTGATATTCACTCTCCTGTCCCTGCTGATTCTCCCCTTCAGTGCTGAGTTAAGTCTCCCCCCACCCCCGCCAACCTCCTCCCCTCTCTTTCTCCTCTTAACTCTTTTTTATTTACTTTTGTACCATTTACTCGCGTTAGAACCGATCTCATTTCGTTGCGGTGTTTGTAGTTATCTCCCTCTCATCTGGCTTTGTGCAGGCAGAGAAGAATCTGGTTTGTTCACCACTGCGACATTCTAGGACCGCAACTCTGTTTAGTACGTTCTGTAGTTCCTAGGGTCTAAAACTCTGGTAGTAAGTTACACTGTTATTTTAAGGACTATGGAACTAAGAGAAAGAAAACAAAATCTTTCAGTAAAACTGTGAGATCCTGCTTTCTTAAGGCATAGGGTTTAAAGTTATATTTATTTAAGTAACACTTGGAGAGTTATTAGACTTTTTTTTTTGGCATGGTTAACTCCTATATATGTGTGAGAAGGAAAGTAAACTAATCAAGAGGTTTCTTCTTGCCCTAGAATCCAACTCTCCTGACTCCTTGACTCAACAAGGCGTTAGTGTCTTGACCCCAGTCTTCTTCTGAGCCATCACGAGCCGTCACCAGCGCGGCCTGTCTGTGGGACACTCCGCTACTGTCCCGGGACGTTACGCTCTACTCAGAGCTTTTGACACCAGTGCAAGTTCTAATGGTGGCATTTATTGGTCTTACCAGAAAGTGTCAGGAAAAGTTTTTCAGACCACAGAAGAACTCGTTTTTCTTCCTCAAATGGCCCTTACGTGGGTTTCTGGCTGAGACATCAAGGGATGGTTATGGTTGTCCTGTGAGCCACCAGAAACGATAAGCAGGTTGCCTGTGTGACTCTGTGTATGTCTCTGTCGCTCACTGCATGATAGGGCTGGTTGCATACCCAGCGCTGTAAGATACTTTGGAGTATAAAGATATGGGGTAGTGTACATCAGAACTTTTGAAGCTCTCCAGTAACTACCCTGTAGATACCCACCACAAAGACTGATACATCAATCAGTGTTGCCGCCGTGTAAACCAGCTAACGTCTCAAGTAAATCTCCTGTGAAAGAAATCCTGTATGGTACTTTAGATTCTGGAATGTAATGAATTGTCGATGATGACTGTAAGTGTAGAGCAAGTTCTTAAATGATGGATGTACTTTTTCACTGGCAATTTTATTTATTCATTGTGTGTTAGAGGCTGAGTGCCGTGTACGTCTTCCAAAAAGATTAGCATTACTCAAGTTTTAGTAAGATGCTCTGGGCTCTTACAAAGAGAAGAGAAAGCATTTTATTTTATACAGGTGATTTTTTATTTAACCATGAGAGGGCAGCCTTGCTTAACTTATCAAATTCTCCCAACCGCTTATCTGGGTGGTGACTTTCTGGTAGATTTTCTTTTTCCCACTGGAGAGGGAAGAGGGCTCCAGGAATTTGGCCAGAGACCAGCTTCTCACTGATTTTTCTTCCAGGGGGAGAAAGAGTCAGGGTGGCAAGGAATATCTTACACTGGCAGTGAAAACTGCTATTACTGATTTAGAGGGGGCGCCTAGGGGAGTTTGTTGTTTGGGAGGGTTGACGTGTGTGTATCAGGAATTAGGGGGCTGGAGGAGGAGATGATTTAGAGATCACATCTGTATTTCTTTGGGTGACATACATTCCTACAGTTGTGCAAACTTTGAAATACATGGTGCTATTGACGAGGACAGTGAATGTTATTGTAGCGAAGGACACATTATCATTAATCCCCTCAAAATCCCCTCCCTCAGTTCAAACACACCCTGTCACTCCTGCCACTTTCTGGAGCAGTTCCAGAAGTCCTCTTTCATGAGTGTCTTTAGTGTATGCTATCATGGCTGCTGTGATGTCTTGAATTAATTTAAAATTCTTACTTTCCATGGTCATTTCAACTTTGGGGAAGAGCCAGAAATTGCTGGATCCAGTCAATGAAGTGGATGCTGTAATATTTCTACCAGGATGAGCCTGCCCTTTCACAGAATGGCACCTGGCCCAGTTTTCACTGTATTTTTGGTCACACCTCTTTTTTGGGGGAAGGGTTGAGACAGAGCCTTGCTAGGTAGTTCATGTTGGCCTTGTACCCACTGTGTAGCTCACACTGGCCTCGAACTCACATGGTGACCCTCCCGCCTCAGCCTTCCAAGTGCTGGGATTACAGGCATGCGCCACCACACCTGGCTTGATCACACCTTTTAAAAATGTGCAAGCTTTCCTGGCGTGCTTCAGAAAGTGGCAAGAACAGTGGGATAAGGGCCTGCAGCAAGTTGAGGAGAATTTTGTGGGTGATTAATAGAAATGTTTCTTTTATTCTAGTACATTTAAAAAATTTAAACATTCACCACCTTTCTCGATCACACCTTGAATAGTTAAAGGCTACCTGAAGAGTTCTGAAATGTTTAGTAAGAGTGTGAGGTTGAAGTCGGGACCAGCAAGGAAGTGTGTTACAATCAGTCATCATCAATGATCGGGAAGAAGGAAGGGGTAGTGCCTTATATTTTATTTCCTTATTAGATCGTTTGTTCCTTCTTTCGTTAGTCATACCTTAGTGAATTTTCCCACACAGAGGCACTGTCAGATGAATTTTGTCATATGGAGGAAAACTCCCTCGTCAATAGACAGCTGCACTTCAGGCTAAGTGGTGAATAAGTATTTGGACACAGTATCACAGGGGCACAAAAGGAGACCTGACTTTATGCGGGGGACTGAGCCCTGGGTTAAGGTCCAGGTAGCATGGAGTTAGAGGTGGGTCTTGTAGTGTGGACTTGAGTCCAGCTATTGCAATAACCAAGAAGAGGAGAGAGCGTCAGTCAACCTTGAGTAAGCTCTGCACCCTACAAGGGAGGACTTCTAAGTGCTTTCATTCCTGTCTGTCTACAGGTGATAACAGTTTCTAAATTGTGCCTAATTTCCCTCACAGCTAGCATTTCTCCTATGTCAGCTTTTGGAACCTGAGCTGTACAGACACGTGGCAGCGTTCACTCATTCATTCTACAAATACCTAATCAGGCTCCAAATGTGCCACTTACTGTGTTAGGAATTAGTGTTATACAGGAAGGGGACCAAATTCATTCTCTGCCTTTGACGTGTTCACAGTCGAGTAAGAAAGAGCTCATAGAATCCAGTGAGCGAAGTCAATTTCTTACGCAGATGGCCCCAAACTTCCCTTTCCAACTAGTCCGTGAACGCAGTGATCGCACAGCGTATCCTCATTTGTTTTTTTAATCCTAAAAGGATCAGGATAAGCTACAAAACAGGCAGGATATGTGTGGTACGTGTCATAGTATTTCACATGGCTCTTAGTTCCAAGTTATAAGGTGAAATCCCTATCATGCTCCTTACCAGGACATAACAAGAACAAGAATGTCAGTTGCGTTCCAGACCTAAGTAGGGCTGCTTTTCAGATCATGGACTGCTTTGAAATTATGACAAAAAGGATATCCCTAGCATAACTAGAGGTGTATTCCAATTTGTGGAGAAAAAAAAAAAGTAGTTAAGGAGATAGTATGGGATCAATACCACTTTTAAATGAAATAGATGATGTTTCATTTGTGGCAAAATCACCTATCTATACCTGTGTGCGTGTTTATTCAGTCTTCTACTCATATGGACCAGCAGCCTTTGGCCTCAGAATACCTGCCACATTCCCACCCCCAGTCCCTTTTCTGTGCACATCCTGCCTTGAACATTTAGCCGTGTGCTCAGTGAGAGATGAACAAGCCTGTAAACGGCTGATGGTAAATGTTTTAAGCTTGGCCTGCAACTATTCAACCCTGCCTGCCACTGTACCACAAAACAGCCATAGACAACATGTAAAAGAATGTCTAAAAGTGGGTGACAGGACAGACCCGGTTTGGCCTGCAGCCTGACTTGGCTAATCCCTATTCTAAATCATTTGAACTTCACTAGGTCAGCTGATGGCACTAGGAGGAGGCACTCAGAGTAAGGGCAACAAATCTGTTAGCCAGTCTTAAGATGGTCAACAGCTTCTGAAGGGACCTGGCACAAGATTTTTGTCTCAGCTGATGTGCCCGAGTGGGCAGACAGACAGAGCAATCATTGGTAGTACCAGTTGCAGCTAGAGCCCAGAGTAACCAGAAACTAGTGGGAGAGTAAAATAAAAAATTAGAAAAATGAGCCGGGCGTGGTGGCGCACACCTGTAATCCCAGCACTCGGGAGGCTGAGGCAGGAGGATCGCTGTGAGTTCGAGACCAGCCTGGGCTACATAGTGAGTTCCAGGTCAGTCTCAACTACATAGTGAGACTCTGTCTCAAAAAACAAAACAAGACAAAAGTTAGAAAAATGATATCCAAATAGAGGGAGGAGTAGTTGGTGGATAGTATCAGGACTAGAGAATGTGAGAGAACTAATTAACATCGGTGAGGGCTGTCCATGCTGCAAAAGCCCTGACATCACGGGTCTTGAGAATTGTGTGTCCTCAAAGAAATACTCAAAATGCATTCCAGGTTCAGCCTGGTCATTCCTGTAGGATTTCATGGTAGCCCATGCTGTGTTTCAGAGATGCAGCATGTACTTTTTCTTTGGGTACCAGGGATCGAACTCAGAACCTTGTGTTTGCAAGGCAGGCACCAGAACCACAGAGCTAAATCCCCGGCCCTTCCTGTAGGAGTTCTATGGTTCTGATTTCCACATATAGCCACCTAGCTAGAGGTTACCTTGGTGAATATCACTTTCTGAGAAGTTAGGTGACATTCTTCCTTGTCTGTAAGTTGGGGACTAGAGTTCTGTGTCAAATATTCATCAGTCAATATTGGCTAGGGAAGGAGGTTTCTTTTTTATGCTTTTAAATCTGGTCTTTGAATGGGTTGAGTAAGCTAGAGTAGCTTTTCCTTGAAAGCATGCAGACATGTGCTCGGGGGGCATTCGGTGAGGAGTACGCAGGATGTCTAACCCCTTCCGGCCCCACGATCATGCTCAGTGAGGCGTTAGGGCTCCATACGGTGAAAATTGCTTCACGACCAGTCTAGTTTATTCCAGTTGTTGCTTCTGTTGAAGGATCTCGGGGGAAACCTTTTTTCTATTTCTCACTTGAGTGCTGTGAAGGATTTGGGGCTGCCTGGGAGCAGGTTTAAACGAAGGTTACATTATTCATCAATAGGCTTTTTAATGTCCCGTTCTCCCTGGCCAGAGACGAGTCTTTCATAATGCTCTTAACAGTTCCTGGGACTTAATTCAACCTGTGTCATCTCTGACTGTTTTATGGTCCCCTTCTGTGGCCGCCAATCTTAAAATGACTTGGATATGAGAAGAAAATTTTGTTCTTTTCTTCCAGAGTCTTGGGAAAAGAAGGTGCAATTTTGTAAATACTCAAGGTGGAAATACATTTTATCATGGAGGGAGGAATTCTTGGATTAGTTAACATACAGTATCTCCTTTTACAGCTACATGGAAGGATATTTTATTTCTCAGATTCATTCTTATCATTAAAATAAAAAGTCAACTGACAACTGTTGCATAAAACAGGGCACCTTGTCTTGTGGAGATGGTTTTTTATAGATCAAGGAATAGACCAAACAATATGAATCTCTTAGGCATCCTCTCCTGAGAACAGGCAAAAATAGTCATCATGACTGTAATTACTCTGTTCTGCACCAACTTGCACTAACGATATATCTACCCTTTGCAACTTGCTCTGTAGTAGTCACCGTATCAGAAGAGGAGCTTCAGCTTGCCCAAGGTTGACCAGTAAGTAGCAGATACATTTAGTTCATTTAGGAATGGCTGTAGTGTTCCGTTATTTATGTCCACAAGGTCAGTCCCCAGAAAACGGAGAGGTACTGTCCGTGCACAGAGCTCAGAAAGCCGAAGAAGAACACACAGGTGTGAGCAATGAGATATTTCATCCCTCTGAATCCCACCCGCTCCTTTAGCAGACATAGACTTCCCTTAGGATTGTATTTTAAGTAATAAGTGAGACAGTCACCACACTGTATTGATGGCCACCATGTGGCATCTGTCAATTAGACACCTTGGCAGTGAGGTTACATACAGATCAGAGAGAGGCAGCTGAGGGACCAGCTGATGTGGAAAGAGACCGAAATCTGCCGTCCCTTTGTTTGTCTTTTCTTTACAGAATGCTGTGCTCCATGCTGCTTACGTGGCTGTCTCCTGTGCTAATTAATTTGGGGGAATCTTGGTTGGATTTTAATTACAGACCTATTAGTTCATGGGAAGAGCTGACAGATGTAGGTTTGTCATAGCAAATTAATAGGCGAGTGCTGGGCGGAAAGTCCTGAAGAGTCTTCAGTAATTGATTCACAGACAAGTTGCTACTTGGAAGTGGGAAGGACAGGCAGACTATCTTCAGTTTCCTGCAGTAGTGTTTTTGGGAAGGAAGATGCTGAAGCCAAACGTACAGACCTCAGTTAGGATTTGTATTTTCCAGTGGGGTGGGGAAGCTTAATTTCAGATGCTATTAATAGAAGAAATAAAGATGGAATTGAGCTGAGTCACCTGGAAAAAGTTGAACAAAGTCCCTTGGGATGGTATAAACACAATGGAGGCAAAGAGAATTATCAGGCTTTTTCTTTCTTACTTTTTTCCCTAGCAGGATTTGTCCCCAAAGTTCAACACAAAACTCTATAAAGAAAGCTGAGCACAGAAAGCTCCTTATTTTGCCTCAGTCAAAAGCCTATGACAAGAACTGGGAGAATTGCCAGGGTATTTTTTTTTTTTTTCTGCAGCTAAGTCCACTTCCAACTTTGGGGCTTTGCTCATTGTTGAGAGAAAAAGCCATGCCAAAGGAACTGGAGGGCCCACCAAGCCCTGTTGCTTCAATGCAAAGATGTCCCTGCCTTGGGCTTTGCCCTGCCTCTTTTAGGAAAGGGAACTCAGAAATGACAGCTGATCAGTCTCCTCCAAAAGTAGCCCTGCCTATATCGAGTGCTAAGCAAGAGGAGAAGATTGATACTTTAATGTATTTTAGAACTTTTACCCTTAAAAGCATAGTTGAAGGTCTTAATATGTCATCTGGATCAGTGCTGCTGCCCCTTGATAGCTGAAGTTTCTCCCTCTAACCCTGAGTCACTCTTAGGAAGGGATAAAATGCAGGTAGAGAAGGAGAGAACCTGGAGTTTCCCGTGGAGGTCTGTACATATTTCTGTGGGGAAACAACCCATCCAAACACTGTGTCGATAGAGCAGAGTTTCTGCCGAGAAAAGCATCCTCATAGGAACAAGTTGGAATTAGAAAAGGATTTAGAGCATTCAAGGAGAACTTCTTAATTAATAGAGTATAGAATAAAGATGAAGGAAAATCTCTCTAACACCTAAATGATAAAGATAAACAAATATAATAAACAATTAAAAAAAAATTCTCCCAACCTTTTCAACATAATTCTTACCTATCTTTTAAGATCCCCTTAGGGAGCACAAGTAGGTGCCTTGTCTGCTTATTTCCTGTACATATTTGTATATTTACATATGTAGTCTGATACTGATTCTTGGGAAGAGAATGTAGTTTATTCTGCTCCCAAATATTAGTTGCATTCCTTAAGGAAACTTATTTTTTTAAGTGTCACTATACAGCTATTTAAATAATATGCAATTACTGAGTTATTTTTCTTGAAAATTTTCTATAGCAAGGACCAAGTGTGAGCCGTAATCCCTCAATTTCACCGAGCAGATCCAGCATTTAGTTTTCTCGAGTGAAATGACTTCTTTCCTTTTAACCAACAGCACCCTCATTATTGGAATGTTTTTTCACTCCTTTTGAATGACTTGTTAGATCCACTGTTATTGTAAGACAAAGCTCAAAGACTCTCAAAACAGTAGCTGTCATAGGTCAGCAAAAGCATTTACGCTATTCTATGTGGACAACAGATTTTTCTGTCTCCGTTGGCACTGCTAGCTCCTGGCCATCTTTTTCAACCAGTGCTCAGCTTTACAAGGCTCACAGAGCGTGCCCCCTAATTTTTCAATCTTATTAAAATCAAATCATGTTATAAGTTCTAAGAGAACTGCCTGTTTCAGAGTGGTGCTTTGTACAACTTGCTGCATATCAAAATCACTTGGGGATCTATTAAACACTATAGCTACTCACCTGTACATCATAGGAAGACAATCAGAATCTCTGGGGGTAGAGTCTGGGAATCTATATTTTCAGAAAGCTTCCCCCAGGATTCAGATATACAGCTGGATTTGAAAACCATCGCACAAGTTTACATCTTATAATCTCTCGAGGTTTAGAAATCCTTTAAATGAAAAAACAAAAAATTCTTTTCTCCCCAGTTAAGATTCTTGCAAATAATAGTTACCCAATTAATTAAAATGTATGGCAGGAACGCAATCTATTATTAATTAATTTCTTTGGGGAGAAAATTCCTTAGAGTAAACATCTTTAGAAAAAACTATGTTGTATTCTCTAGAATAACCATGCAGAGGATTAATATTTTCCAATTAGCTCTGAAATGAAAATACCCCAGCAAGGTTGGCCAGGAGTTTGATGAAATAATAGGTGACAGTGTCACAATAAAATTGTCATGTGATCGATTAAAGAGTGTTCAATTAATACTTCCTTGTAGATTTCCATTCTATATTTTCTCATCTTTCTGCCTCTGTCTTTTTTTTGTACATGTACAACCTTTGATTTTCTATAAATGTGGAGAAAAACATGTACAGTAGTTTTAGAATTTGACATTACATGATATTAATTGTTATTCTCTGGACTGTGAGGTTAAATAGAATATCTACACTTTAAGTGGTTCACTGACCCCACTGTCTTAATTAGTCTCTAGTGCACTAGCCCCTTTATATTAAAAGTGAGTTCACTTTTATCTTTCAGTAAAAGAGTCCCAACCCTCTGTTTTTCTTAAAGATTAGCAACTGTTTGGACAAAAATCAATCCTTTTTCTTCTCTTTGATCGCAAAGCACTTTGTACCTCAGCTGCAGAGTTATCACACACTGGCTTTTATTTTAATTACCTAAGTGTAATTTTATTTTCTCAGTTTTGATTACTCTTTGTACCATAGTACCTTGCTCATTGTATATATTCACTGAGTTCTATCGTTCCATGCATTTATCACAATTAGGATTGGTTGGATTGGGGTAGGATTGTGTCTTGGGGTATTAGTTGTATCTTGCATGAGGTTTTCCAGCCATGTGATGAAGCTTTCTAGGGCAGGCCTCTCTATCTTGTGTGGTGTCTGAAGCATGCACACCTACCTCTATCCCCAGGAGTCCTCCAATTTTTTCCCATTTCTCTGTCTCTGCTGCAGTGTTATATATCTATGCTTTCCATACTTCTGTAGCTCACAGTTTCTCTTCAACCCCATTCTAAATGATTTCTTTCTTATCACTGCCTGCAAGTTTCTCTCACCACAGTCACCAATGATCTGAAGGGTCCATTGGTCACTTTTGTTATTGATTCCTTGGTAGCATTAAAAATAGCCGATACTCTCCTTTTTGGAAGCATTCTGTGCCCTTGATGCGTGATTCTATACTCTACAGCTGTTACTTTTGTTGCTGTGATGAATTACCTGAGAGAATCACTTAAAAAGAGGAAGATTTATTTTGACTTATAGTTTCGGAAGTTTTAGTCCATGGTCTCTTGGCTGCATTCCTTTTGAGCCGGTGGTGAGGCTGAATATCATGGCAGGAAGAGCATAGTAGAGCAAAGCTGCTAACCTCCTGACAGCAAGGAAGCAAAGAGACAGAAAGAGAGAGGGGCCGGCGTACCAATATCTGCTTCAAAACCTTAACCTCCGTGATTTAAGTTCCTTCAACAAAGCTTCACCTATGAAAAGTTCCACCACGTTCCAATAAAACCACAGGCTGGCAGTCAAGCTTTATTATGTGGACCTCAAGGGAACATTTAAGACCCAATTCATAGCATTTATTTTCTCAGTTTCCCCTATTTACCAGGTTAGGCTTCTGATGATCCCACTCCTTTATCAGGCTCTGGTTTGGATCTGACTGACTCATTTCCTTGCTTGAATTCTTGCTTTCCTACATCTCACTGCCTCAAAATGGATGGAGAATGACCTTTTAAAAGCACAAATCACACAACTGTGTGAAATCTAATTTTACGCGTTTTGTTTCCATGGCTTCAAAGCATCCCTGGCTTTGACTCCTACCTTAGACAAACCCCAAATTATCATGATCCTCAAAACGCTAAACCAATGTTTCTCATGCTTGAGCATGTGCCATTGTCATGGGAGGACTTACCTATTAAAACTCAGAGCTGGGCCTCAGAATTCCTGATTTTGGAAGTCTGGAGTGCAGGTGGAGGATTTACACGTCCACCAAGTACCAGGAGCATGTTGGTATTGCTGGTCTGGGAATCACCCTTTATGAACTACTGCTCCAAACACTCTGGCACCTGTCTTCTTCTCCAACCTTCACTCTTACTAACTTTCTTTCCTTTCATGGTCCTCTATCCTAGGTCCTCTTTACTTGAAATTCAAACTTTTTAATTAACTGCTCAGTCTTTCCAGAATATTCTTCGTATACTTTTGGTTTAGGTACTGATGTTTCCTTCTTGTTAGCAACATGTCAACCTGTCGCTAATATACACAGTCTCTCCCTTGCCACTCAATACAAAAACCATCCAAACTCTCTATGGGAAACTATTCTGTTGTAATCTTCTGCATAGTACTTATTAACATCTGATTTTTCTTATTTCTTCATTTTAAGTGAGGTTCATGAGACCATTGGTCTGCTTTGCTTGCCACTATAGCTCCAGTAACAGATAATGCCTGGAATATTGCAATTGCATAGTAAGTAAATTTGAATGAAGGTGAGGGGCTCTTAAAATTTTTTAAACATGAAGAAGATATTGAGCACATTAGAACTAAATCACTGGTGAGCTTTTGTGGAACAAATTTTGCAAACAAAAACTGACTAAAACCTACACTCCTCACCTATCTTGCAATGCTTGGCTTAGTTTCCTCCCTTTCTGAGTTGAGGGTTTGATTAAATCCAATTTATGTTTCATTTAGATTAGTGATTCTTGCATTTGGGCATCAAACAAATCCTTTTATTTATTTATTTATTTATTTATTTATTTTTTTGGTACCGGGGATCGAGCTCGGGTCCTTGCGCTTGCAAGGCAGGCCACCGAACCGCTGAGCTAAATCCCCGGCCCTAAAACAATTTTTAAAAGCCAAAGCCAAACAGTAGGACGTTTCAAGTTTGGGAACTCAACGAGACTTCAGATTGTGGTCTCTTTGTTATTCTCTTTCAAGACCTGAATATTTCCTTCACAGTATTTATAGTAGTTCAGATTTATTTTTGTGCATCCCCTCTTTTGGGTCTACCTTTCTCAAGTCAGTGTAAGCATAGTGTTTAGTACTCGGCAAATGATCCATATGCTATTGTGAAAGAATGAATGAATGTTTTAGTACAGTGTATCTCGCATTATCTTCACTCTTTACTGGATCCATCTTGCTTCTAGAATACAAAGTCCTTGAAGGTAGCAAAGTATCTTTTTATCTTCATATCAATAAACTCAGTGGCCCACTGTCTGATATTTGGAAGGCACTCCATAAGTGCTTGCTGTGGTGAATTGTTTTCCCCTTCAGGGGCATAAAGGAATGTCTGCCTGAGAACTGGTAGCACCTACGAATCTGACCTGTTCAGGTGTGGCTATGCAGAGCTAAGCAGGACTCTGTGCTGTGGTGTGCCGGGGCTGATCCACACTGGTTCACAAAAGTCAGTTGTTGTATTTTCAGGGATTCTGTAAGTTGTTGGATGTCATGTTGATAGTTTCATATCAGCCATGGTGAGAACATTTATATCTTAGAAATCAGAAAAGGTTACAAGTCAGGCATTTTATTTCTTGTTCTGTTAGACAACCACTTGTTGTCTCTTGTATAAACATCAGTATACTAAACAAGTACCTATCTTTTTTTCTGCCTGATTTTCCACCCCCAAATTTGCTAATAATAAACTCTGGCTGCAATTGTTAAGAAGTTATGTAACTATTATGCATTTCAAATATCTACTAACTGAATGAAAAAAAGAAATAACTGAAACTGTGTACTTTTTGAATAGCACCTCTCCATTAGCAAGATAAATGAGTAACCCAGATCCAACGCACATACTAACACTTTTGTATAGTAGGTTTAGCGAGTAGATCTTATATTACATTTTCTTACTGTATGTGCTTGCACACACAGTAATAATGCAGGTGGAAGAAACCTTGAGAGACGATGGATATGTGTTTGACCTTAATGGCAGTGAGAGTTCCATAGATGAATACTCATCCCAAAGTCATAGTTGTACACAATAAATATGTAGAACTTTTCTTTGTGTCACCTATACCTCAATAAAGTGGTTTAAAAACAGGTAAACATATGGAACGCGTTGGCTGTTCATCTTGAGCACAGTTCTGTCTAAGGTTCCCAAAACGACTGGGAGAGAAAAGTCCCTATTTCTTATAAATCTGTGGAGATCATATTTGGGGCTGTTCTTAACAACAAGGCCACTCTGTCTTCCCTGTGGTTCATTTGCACCAAGTTGGTAAATTGGCATTACCCGCCAATGCTCCTCTTCCATGGCCCTTTATTTTTTTTAAGAAAATTTTTTAGCTTGTTTGAATTGTATTTTATTGATTCATATCTAAAGGAATTCTGACCAATATAGTATAGATGCTTAGAATTAATATTTTATTAAAAGTATATGTATGAACATGAAACAACACTTGCAGTGAGGGTATAGAATTGGATTTTTAAGCCAAAAAACTGTTGGTTGGCATGCCAGCTCCACCAAATAGTAGCTGCATACACTTGGGGAAACTAATCTCTTTAGTCTCTGTTTCCTCAACTGTGAAACAGGAAGACTACTATTTCCACAGTGTAACTAAATTGACAGAAAAAAATGACAAGAGATGTACAAATGTTTTATAAAAAATAAAGATACCTATGTTTATGATACCATTATTAGTACTGTGAAAAAAGGATGCATTTGTCAAACATTAATTATTAGTATTTTTGGTGTTTCTGAATGTAACAATTTATAAATTGAAAGTTTCTATTTCCCCTGTTATTTAGGTTGTGGTAATTTAATGCATGAATGTTTCCTGAATTTTAGAAATAAACCATAATAGCAAGACTTGTTCTTGTCTTCAGATACTTATTTTTTAGATTAGTTTGTAATGAGAATAGGGGAAAAGGAAGCCTAGAGAACTCTGTTCTTATACTAATGCAGTCACTAATCGATACATGATTTAAAACAAGACATTGGACTTCCCTGGACTTCCATATTCCCACCTACATGATGAAGAATTTGGCCTAGTTCTCTAAAATGCTTTCTAGCCTAATAGATCAATAATCTTAATTGAGTAGACAGGGCATACACACATACAGACAGCCTCTGCTTGATATTTAGGTACTTTCACGTTTATTGCTTCCTTTAATTCCAGAGAACTTGCCAAAGATCAGCCAGTTAATAAGTGGCAGAAGAGAATCTAATGAAAATCTCTGGATTCCAAGTCTAGCCTTCCTGTTGCCCTAGCATTATCACATAATTTGCGCTTGACCTCACCCTTTGTATGCAAACCGATTTGACACTGGATTTCAAAATCCCAGTCATTTGGCTGTATTTGTCTCCCTCCAGTTTGGGACTTGTGTAACACTTTTACATTTAAAAAGTAATTGATTTTTAAGTATGTACATCTCTATTATTTTTTCTATTGCTAAAGTTTAAGGAACGAAGTTTCCATTCTTACTGTTGCCTGTGTATCCTGAAGGACTAACAACCTTGAGTAATCTTCTTTTGGTTCAGTTGCTACCCTCCTCATGCATTCTGCCAACAGCAGTTCCTTTACAGGGAAGCATTCTTTTCAGTTTGAAGGCAGACAGTTCTTTCTGTGTGGGGGAAAAAACATTATCACTAAGTTTCTTTGTAATACTTCTCTCCCGTCCATCTTGTTAGGCTTCGCCATATACTCCTTCTGCTTTGGCCACCGGAGTAATTTCTTGAGTTGCTACTAATAGATGAATGCATGGTGCTTTATTAAGATGTATGGATGTGTTAAGCAGCCGCTGATCTGGTGGGCAGCTGTTCCTCCACTGAAACGATTCCCTCCCTGAGTTCTCTGCAAAAAATTACATGATCAGGCCGCTCTCACAGTGCCTGAAGCAGAGTCCCACATCTCCCCTTGTGAGTCCTCTATGGGAAATATTCCACACGATTAGATGAAAACAAACGGAGAGAGAAATCTATCTATCATGCGCCAGGCCCAATACCCTGGTTTAGAAAGCTCAGAAACACCAATACGAAGTTATATCCTTTCTAGCCCAGAGACAATTGCTGAGTTTCAGATTGCACAAGGGGATCCAGAGCCGGCATGTGGATGGTTTGTGCTTGTGCCCCACATTTCAGAAGCGTTGCCCTTGGAAGCATAACTTCTCTCTCAGTTCTGCTCGTTAGAAGGCACGCTGCCGACCATTGGGGACGTGTCCTGCACAAGGGCTGAAATAATCCTTAAAGCTAGAGTTGTAGAAGGGTGTTCCTATTAACTACCGCACTGTATTCTGTTCACACTGACGGAGAAGACAGACGTGTAGCTGATGGACCCACTTGGTTCGGATATTTGTATTTTATAATCCCTGAGAGGTGTGTACAAATCGAGGCCTTCAGAACAGAAGATTCGGCCTGCTGTGTAGATTCTTTTAGAGAGCACAAATTTTTGCAATTCAATAGCTCGTGGTTATTTTGAAGCGATACAAAAACATATTTGTACAGTTTTGTTTTTACTGTTGTGATGATTCTATTTGGAATACAGGTTTCACGAATATTTTTCTATTACTGGGTTTCCAAGGTAAATCAAATAAATATTATATAGAACAGTCCCCTCTTTGGGATCCATCAGCGTATGCCTGAAACAGAAGCCAGTATTGAACCTTATACGGTATACACTATGTTTTTTCCTCTGCATGCATATCTGTGATAAAATTTCATGGTTTAACACAGTAAGAAATGACTAATGACTAGTGATAAAATAGAGTAATTGTAATAATATACTATAATAAAAGTTGTGTGAGCATAGTCTCCTACTCTCTCAAAATATCTTACTGTACTATATCACCGTTTGCTTGGAAATGACATGAGATGCAAGGCCCATGTGACAAGGTAAAGAGCGGTGAATGATGTAGTTATATAAGATGTATTATAGCGGGAGGCTATTCCGTAAGGGGTTGCCTGTAACTCGAGGCAAGACAGTGCATTTCCTGACCAAGATGGCTGCCCAGTGGCTACCCAGTAATGAATACATGGAGAACATATACAGCGTGGATAATCTGGACAAGGGATGACTTATGTCTTGGTAGGATAGAGTGGGATAGTGTGACACTTCATCATGCTACTCAGAATGGCCAACCATTTAAAGTGTGAATTATTCATTTCTGGAATTTTTATGCAAAGTTTTCATACTGTAGTGGGCTGAGGATAACTGAAACTATGGGCAGCAGCACGATGGAGAAGTAGGGGAAATGCTGTATGAACTTTATTAGAGTTTTCAGAGTTAAGTGGCTTAAGGCATTATCGGGTACAATATGATGAAATTCATCATTGGGAATTTGTACCCTTACATGATATATCTTGATATTTATTTTTTTCCCCATTCCCCTGCCCTCCCTACAACCCCTCTGCAATTCTATGAATCTTGATGACTACTGATCCTGATCTGTTTCCTTAATGATAGCTTTGGGTTTTTTTAACCCCTCACATAAATAAAAGCAGGTACCTTCATTTGGCATAAAGATTCTGAACTTCATTCTTATGGTTGCATGTAACAATAGTTTGTTTCTTTTTATTGATATGTAATATTTCCTTGTATTGATATACCACACTTTTATTTATTCATTCAGGAGTTAATGGACATTTCCTACTACTTTTGGCTGTTACAAATTATTCTTTTCTTTTTTGAGACAGGGTATCCCTCTACAGTTCAGGCTTGCCTTGATCTCACTGTGTAAACCCATGTTGGCCTTGAATTTACAGCAATCCCCCTGTCTCAGCCTACCAAATGCTGAGACTATAAGTGTATACCACCATGCTCAGTCAAATAAATATTCTTTAGAATGTTTATGTGGACATAGCCTTTCATTTATCTTGGATAATTTTATAGAGATAGAATGGTTGAGTCATGTGGCAAATGTAAATTTAACTTTTTGAAAGAATACAAAGCTGTTTTCCAAATTGGTAGTACCATCTTATATTTCCAGTAGCTGGATATGAGAATTAATGTTTTTATATTCTTCTCAACATGCGCTATCGTTGATTTTTTTAAAATAGGCTCTTTTAACAGGTGTCTAGTATTATCTCATTGTGGTTTTACTTTGTATTTCCCTAACCGCTCATGAAGTTATTGGTTAGTTGGTACTCAACACATCAGAAGATATTCAATATCTTTCCGTATACGAGTTTCCCTTCTGTGTATCTGCTTTGGCTGTGTACTTACATATTTTCCATCTTTAATAGGGGTGTTTTTTCTTATTGGATCTTGAGAATTTTTATATATCCTGGCACCCAGTCCATTGTCTGATACATGTGTTTTAAATATTTTCTCTCCCAGTTTGTGGGTTTTCATTTTTTTAACAGTGCTGTTCAAAGAGGGATTTTTAATTTTTATGAAATCAAAGGTTTGTTTATCTTCCTTTCTTTCATACCTTATGCATTTTGTGCCCACTCAAGAAATCTTTGCTTAACCTTCACATATATTATTTGAGAAGAAAAGAATTCTTTCCAAAACCCAGAGACAATAGTTCTTTTCAAAATCTCCATGATTTCAAAACTACCCTAAAGTTCATGGTGTTGCAAGTGTCTTCAAGATAATGTTTCATATATAAAGTAAACCTTTCCAATTGTAATATTTTAATTCATATTTCTTGCCCCTACAGATTTTATTAGTTACCTATAACTACATTAGACCAGAGTTTAATGACATATTTAAACCATACTCCTCTTTCTTATTTTATATAAAGGCTGAGCCAACTCTATGGTGGGCGATGCTATGTGTATTTCCTGAAATGCCAATTTAGGTAAGTGCAATAGTGGAGTTTCATTATTAGTAACAATTATCCCTGAGCCACTGAATATATTCTGTCTTCTTCAGTTTTTTTAAGGACTCCACAGCTTCAGCTTTGGCATGGCATAATACAAGAGCTGATTAAAAACTACAGCGTATGCTTAAACTACAAAATGATTACAGTAAAAGATGCATTGCCACTAACTCCCCATCACAATGTGCCGTCTCGCTTGAGACAAACTTGTCCCATGGCACTTGCCACTTTCTGAAGTAGTTCTGGAAGGTTCCTTCCCATGAGTGTCTTTTCAAGATGTGATTAACAAGAAGTACAGTGGCTTCTGGCGCAAGGCGCCGTCCAACAGGAAAGCGGGCTTGTGAAAACCCTACAGTGTGTCCTCCTCTATCTCATTCCCTGGGTCTGGCACTGTGGGACTTCTGGCTCTTCCCCAGGTCAAAATGATCATGAAAGGTAAACACTTGGGATGGGTTCAGGAGAGTGCAGTTAAAGACACGACGAAGGACTTCTATAGCCGCTCAAAAATGGCAAGAATGGTGGCATAAGTGTGTTCAAAGTGAGGTGAAGTATTTTAGAGGGATTAACGGCCAAGTGTCTACTACCATTATCACTTTTAAAAATCTAAGCATTCACTGTGCTTTGTGGTTATACTTTGTGTATTCCATAAAATATTTTACAATCATACAAGGCTCTACACAAAAATAAATCACAGACAACCTAACTGCAAACTTACTTCATTGAACCTAATATTCTGTTTTCTCTTTAGTTTTTATGTTATGCCAACTGTGAATATTCATAATTGTAAAATTATGGATTAAGCCTACACAGAAAGACCATATTTTCTGAAAAATAATAACATATGCAATAGCAGTTCTATGAGCAAACAACTGAAAGGCATATATATATGTGTATGTGTATATATATATATATATATATATTTAAATTAATCTAATGGTACATTTTAGGTATACAATGTAATGACTATACATATATATGTGTATGTGTATATATATATATATATATATATATATTTAAATTAATCTAATGGTACATTTTAGGTATACAATGTAATGACATTCATCATTAAAAAGTTGCACCTTTACATAATATATATCTTGGTTCTTATTTTTCACCATCCCCCTGCCCTCCCTGCTATTTCTCCACACCTCCCTATTTCCAAAGACTTTGTTTCCATTCTTTCCTTTATTCATATTAATTCCATTCCCTTTTTCCCTTTCCCAAACCTCTCTCACTTCCCCTTCCGCTTTATATATTTTTAAAGCTTTAAAAACTATCAGTCTTTGGAGACAGATTTAAACTAGCTTCACAAGCATGTTACCACCCTTCAGCCAGCCTTTAAAATACCCACCACCCCTTCCAATTTCACACCTCTAACTCCCCACGTGACATTAAGACACTGTGTCTGGGCCATCCATTTTCAGAGTTCTTGTGAACTGAAGATTCCAAGCATGGGAGAGATACTATTTCCTAGGACAGTGTGTTACTTCTAATTCCTCTAGTGAGTGTTCATGCCAATCCTTAGTTTAGATCAATAGAGATAAATACATATCTCATTGCATCTGGTAATTTAATACAACAAAGTCAAGATTCGTGGAGGCATCTGGGCACCCTCTTACACGAGCCTTTGTTTCTATGGAGAGATGGCATCCATACAGAATACTCAGGCTGTTGCATCCTCAAGTCATGAGATTTTGCACCTCATTTTCTGTCTTTGTTCTCTTGAACTCCTTTCTGTGCTTCTGTCCTCTTTTGAAAGGTCTCCCACTGCCCATAAAAAACATCCAACAGGTCTTCAATTCTGCAGTTTTTCTGAAGCCTTAGGCTGATGTTTCCATTACTTTGTCTCGAAGTAAGATAATTGATTTGCCCACATCCAGATCTATGCATTATGTATTAGTAGATGAGAAATCACACACAAATGGCAGGACTTGGCAGGAGGCATCAACATAGATTAGCCTGTGCTGATCCAATAATAACCACAAGTCATCTCTGTTCTTTGCTCGATGGGTCTCTGGAGGGAAATCACGAGAATCTTTTCTATTTTTCACCATGGCTTTCTTTTACTTGTTCTCTTAATAAAAACATTTATTCCCTGGGCATCCTGGGATAAAATTTAGTCCTAATCAGTAACAGTCATCAAAGAATTAAATATTAAAAAGTACAAATACGACAGGACTCTCAGAGTTCAGGAAATAAAGGCAGGAGGATTATACTGGTATTAAAGTACCAATTAAGCACGTTCAAAGCAAAATGTGGGCTCCCAGGAAAACCAGAAGTAACTAAGTAACTGACAGGTTGGCCCCGAGAAGAAGAAAGGTTTTCATGAGCGCAGTGAATTCATGAATAGAACCCGAGTAGGAAGAGTAGCCAGTATTTTCTGGCTGAGAGAAAATGCTTTGTCAGTGGTGGGCTGGAGGCCAGCACTATAAATTTCTCCTCAATGCTGAATATCTAAAAAGGGTCCTTGCTCTTCGTATTTGTCATTTAACAGATAGAATCTGTATGAGTACTTGACCAGGCTAAGTTGTGACTTCTTTTAGAATCAGAGGAAAAAGGGTGAGAAGCTTTTGAACACATCATCACAAAAATGATTTGTTTTGTTTGTTTGTTTGTTTTGTTTTTCTGAGGCAGGGTCTCACTATGTAGTCCTGGCTGACCTTGAACTCATGGAGAGCCTCCTGCTCCAGCCTCCCAAGTGCTGGAATTACAGGTGTGCATCACCAGGTCTGGCACAAAATGTCACTTTCGAGTGGGAATTTCTGCTTAGCTCCCAGCATCCTGGCTGACTCAGGACACTGTGATACCCAGCTTGGCTCTTAACCCTGTCCTAATGGTGGGAGGGAAGGAGCTAAGAGGGAGAGAGTGGAAGGGAACCGTGAAATGGAGCTGGTCTGAAAGCTAAAGTTTTCCATTAGGGTAGTGGGATGGGTAGGTCTTGAAGCAGTCAGGTACAGGAGACCAAGAGACTTTGCTAGCTGAAGGTTAACATTCAAGATAAGAGAATTTACAAGGGTGGACCCATTGGGGGAGGCAGAAACATCTACTATAAACCAAGGAATATGGATTCAAACAAAGGAAACATGAAGCATCATGTAAAAGTAAATGCAATGGCACTAGGACAAATCGTCAATTTTTAGCTGTTAACTTCCTGCCATTGCATGGAATATTGAAAGGCCAGATAATAAGTGAGTGGATTCTTTTTTTTTTACTTAATACTTTTGACCTCTTCTGATGTCTCTAATTCCTCTCTCTGACCTGACCTCCTGTGGACCAGAGGGCTATACGATGGTAAGTACTTGGGTGTAACAAAAATGGCTCAAATGACACCCATCTCTGCCACTTGACAGGGTATGCCACCTCAAACAAGTTTTGAGTGTCCACCCCTTTGTAAAACAGTAACAATGATTCCTTCCTTGAATAAGTGTTACAAGGATAAAACACTACAAAGTATGTAAATTCCTATCATGGCGTTAGACACAGTGAATTTATGCTAGGTGTTAACTTGGCTTCATACCAAAAGCCTGGCAGAACTTGACTTTATGTTGATGTCCTGTAGATGCCCGTTGATTAATTGACTTATTAGTGGGAAGGAACATCCCTAGTATGTGCCAGTTGCACGGATGTTCCTTGTCCAGCATCTTGACACTCCCTGAGCGGAAGGTCATTTGTCACTCTGTGGGTTCCCCCATGCTATTCTCTTTATTTGTCTCAGTTATGCCAATGTTTGTTTGTCCTTTAGCCTTTTGTGAATCGGATGAAAAGGTATAAACTCTTTAGGAAACAATCTTGGCAGTATTTCTTCTCCACTATTCAGTGATTCCTCTTCAACTCAAGGACCATTTCAAGCGTGATTCACATCGCGCTGGATGATCAAGAGTTAACTCAGCAGATCATGAAAACATTCTGACATTACCCATTTTTTTAAAGTACAGCTGTTGAAGTCCAACCTAGTTTTTCTGGGCATGAAGCATTTGGTTAAGTGTTTCAACATCAACTAATCTGTAGGATAATGTACTTTGAATTCAGTACAAATGGCATATTTAAATAGCTAAGCATCATTTAATGCTCCCAGGCATAGAATAGAAAAAGATGTTCCTGGTTTCCTTTTATTCCACCCCCTCTTCAGTCATCTCCCTACATGAAAGAGAGCAGGATCTGTAAACACAAACAATAAGGAGCTTGCTTCAAAACAAATAGTTGGTTGCAATCACTGTGATCCAGGAGGAATAACTGACCTTTACTGGCATACAGTTTTCTTTGCCCGAGGAGACTCGATTTTTCAATGTGATCATCTTCATGGGTAAATCTCCTTTTCTAAGAGTGTTTTTATCCTTGTGGTCTGTCAACTCTTGCCTGGTGCCTCCTGCCCTTTATTTCTGTTTCATTGCAAATTGAAAATATCCTACTCGAAGCACTTCATTTCTAATGCCATTCCATTTCAACCTGGTGGAGGCCAGAGGTGCCCAGTGAATAATGATGAGCACAGGCCAAACTTGAGCGACCCCTCGGCCAAGAATGCCCCTGCTTGACCAGTAGCTGCTGTAAAGAGGTCAGTGGCTCATAACCACAATGTTTCCTCCACTTTGACTTTAAACTTCCTCTTTTTTTGTAAAATAGAAGAAGCTGTTCATGCTTCAAAATCATTTCTTTGAAATGAGATATTTTGGGTCATGAGAGAGTGAAAAGAAGAGATTGGAAATATCAAAGATTTAATAAGGTAAAAATGTGAAGACAGCTGTATAAAATGAATATCTTTTTAAATGATTTTCTTCAAGAATTCCTTTTCATTTGCAAACCAAGTTAAGTTCCACACACGGAGAGGAGAGTGAATACAATCTTTTACCAAAGCAATGTTGTGGGCCTGGAATGTTAGAACCAGGCATTGGACCAATGAGTCCTCTAGGTTTTGGTCCATGGGCAGATACCTGTGACTGCCAGATGGCAGACACTGATTTGTTGGCAGAGTTTTGACTGTGTCAGATGCCTTCTTAGGATTCCTTCTGTATTAGTCACTTTCCCATCACTGGGACAAGAAATGCTTGACACCCGCAATTTAAAAGAGGAGAAGTTTATTTTGGCTCATGGTTTCAGTGATTCAGTCCATGGTCAGCTGTCTCCAAGGCAAAAGTGGCATGGCAGAACAGCATGGCAGAGAAGAGCTATTCACCACATGTAGCTGGAAGCATAAAGAGAAGGGGAAGAGCTAATGGCAAGAATAACCTTCTAGGCCATGCCTCCAGTGTCCCACCTCTTCTGACCAGGCTCCACCCCCTAACAGCACCTTTAGCTACTGAATTCATTGATAGATTAATCCATTGCTACCTATAATGCCACCATGATCCAGTCATCTCCCAAACATATGAGACTTTCTGGGGGATATTTTATATCTAAACCCAAACTCCTTCCACTGTATAACTCTGATTCTGTTTTTGTTTAACTCGATTGATTAGAGAGGTTTTGATTTAATCACATTTCTCTTGATAAAATAGGTCAGATATCTTAGGGAAAATATTTGGGTTGGAACAAATATGGTAATCATATTTTTTGCAGAATGTGGCAGGAATGAAGCCAGGCCCTTGTAACTGTCTTTTCTTTGATCACATAGTCCAAGTGCTTTCCATTCATTGTGTCATTTGCTTCTCAAACTAATTTGGACGTATTTAGGTAAGAAAGCAGAAGCTGAGAGAGGTTAACTGACTTCATTAATATCCATTGGTAATAAGAGGCAGAGATGAGATTTGAACTCTGGAGCGTGTGCTCTTTGTAGCCCATATTGTGTTGGAGCAGGAAACAAAGTGAAAAAAAGTGGAGGAGCTCAGGGAGGTAAGTAGCAACCTGGGTATCTGGGGATTATGGGTTGAATCATATATTTTCTCCAAAGATCATGTGTTGAAAGTTTGGGGTCCAATGCAGCAGTGTTCTGAGGTGAGGCCTCTGAGAGGTGAATGTTCATGAGGGTCCTGACCTCATCAGTGGATAAATCCATCGGTAGAAGTACAACTTAGTGAGGTACTAGGAAGTAGCAGAAAGTTAGGATGTAGAGCCTGGTCTGATGATGTAGGACCCTGGGGTTATGATCTTGAAGAGTATGCTTTGTCCCTGACCCCTTTTCACTCTCTTTGCTTCCTGTCCACCATGAGGTAAAAAGCTTTCTTCTGCCTCTTTCTTCTACCATGATGTTTTGTCTTCTCACAGCCCTAAAGCAACTGGACCAAGCAACCATGTACTGAAACCTCTGAAACTATGATCCAAGCTAAGGCATTCCTCCTTTTAAGTTGTTTTCCTTGGATATTTTGTCATAGCAATGGAAAACAGACTAATACATGAGGAAACTTTCTTATAGTAACAGTTTGAAGGATAGGTAAGACTTGAAAAATATGAAAGTCGAGAAGAAATGGGAGAGGTAGGCTATAAGTTGTAAAATGAGTAAACAAATGAAATGAAGGAAAATATGTTGTTCAAAAGTGGCAGAAATTTCAACATGACTCAAAGGTAGGCTGCAGGGAATGGAAAAGAGTGTGTAAGGAATGATAAGCCTGAGATGTGGCTGGAGGCCTTTAACTGCACAGCACAATGTGTGATTCAGTTCTAAGTGGCTTACACCATCAGTTATGTGGGTTGAGAGGAGAGAAAATGGAATGAGCATTTGCTCCTGGAGCCATTGTTGTGGAGGAAATTTGGTGCGATAGTACCTCTCCCCGGGTCTTGCTCCCTGAGTGGTCTTTGAGAACACAGACCCTGGATGTGTGTGTGTAGCAGAGCACTCAGGCAGTCGGCTAGTGGATCAAGGAATATTCTGTCATTTCTCAAATTCAGGGTTATCGCCTCCCTCAGCCAGCATAGGTGCCAGAGACCCTGGAGGAGTCTGAAAGAGATTACCCATTCATGGGCTTATCAGGTAAAGCAGCTCAGAGGCTGTGTGAGAAAGACAAGATAGGCTTCTAAAGGAAATAAAGGAAATGATAGGGCAAAGACCAAACTCTGTGTGTGTGTGTGTGTGTGTGTGTGTGTGTGTGTGTGTTATTTATATAATTTTTTCTTCTCAGCTGGATCTTACCATTTAGTTCAGTGTCTTTATTAAGGAAAGAAAATTCTTATCAGGGTTGAGGTGGGGACTTTATTCGCTCTCACTCAACCAGAGCTATTTTCAGAGAGTAGGGCATGTAATCTCAGGTGGGTTTGTGGGGGTCACATCTGACTGCACAGGCAGATATCTTCACTGGGAAATTCTAAGCAAATCCGAGCAAGCAGGCAGCCAGCTTGGCAGACAGATATCTTGTCCTGTCCCAGGAGGAATGAAGAATGCACAACGCAAGAAGGTTCTTATTATATTAGCTGGTAAGAATTTTTGTAGGCTCTCATTTGACCCACAGGTATAGCTGTGTGGCAGTGGGGCAGAGTAGAAAGTAGCAGACAGACCTAGGTTAAAATTAATTTAATTATTTGGCACACTTGTATTAAGAACTTATTGTAGGCTAAGCTGTGCATTAGATGTAGAGACTGAAGTGGGAAATGAGAGAGACAATGTCCCTCCCACATAGAGTTTACCCTCTCTTTTAATCTGTCCGTTCGTTGTCCTCTGCTGAACACCATTCTCAATAAATCTCTGAAGAGAGTCTCCCATAAAGTCCTGTACGCTGTGGCCCACAGTCCAAATCTTGTCTAGTGCCATCTAGTTTGGTAATAATCCAAGATATAAGAATGGCTTGTGCACTTGTGAAGGGTTGGGAAAAAGTAAAAGAATATTTCATGATTAAAACAATTAGGTGAGATTCAAAATTCTTAGATCATAAAGTTTTGTTGGAACTCTGCCATGCCCCTTAGTTTTTCTATAGTCTAGAACTGCTTTCAGTCTACAACGGCCACGCTGAGTAGGTGTTACAGAGACAAAAATGTTTGAAAAGTCTGAATTTTTGCTATCTGGTTATTCATAGACCCCAGTCTAAAAATCTCAGCCCTTGCTCACAACATTCTCCTCCCAGTTTACCCCAAGCAGGTTCTGCCTCCAATTTTCTCTGTGATTATTTCTGTCAAGCAAAACTGTTTTCCGTATTGCCAAATCCATGTGTTTTTGTGTAATAGCATCATACACAGTTGGTATTTCTCTTCCTATAATATTTTTTTCCTCCTTGCCTTTATGACACTCATTTCTTCTTACCTTTCGGCCCACTTTATCAACCCGCAGCTCTCAAGGTGGAGAACAATCCTTTGTACTTGTTGTTTATCCTGGACATGTCTTTCATGGAACATTCGAGGGTTACAAAGGCCCTTCTCAGAGCTATGCCCACATCTGCCTCCTTCCACCTCAGACTTCTTCTCCGCAAGCTCTTATGTACCCCTGCTCTCCATACACACAAAAGCAAACAGCAGTGTATTTTAGGATGACTGTGTCCTGTGGTTTGGTGACTGCTCCCAGGTCTTTGTCCTTGGTTCTACCTGCATAGAGCCAGACCTGCAAGGAAGATATCACGCCTGGCTAGAAAATATTCATGGCTCCCTAGGGCATTCTCCAACCCTGCTGGGCTGCTAACCATTTCCCCAGGTTCCAAGTGTTTGTCATCCACAGTGCTTTAGTTACAAAGTTTACAGTTGGCTCTAAACCCATATGCTACATACTTAGTCATTTCTAAGTCTAATTTTGTGAGACTTGAGGATCTTCCTGAATGCACATGTCTCGTCATTGCCGCAACTCCTGTACTGTGCAGAGTAATGCTCATAGTGTGTACCTTGCACAAAACTACGATTTTGGGGTTTGAGGTCTGAAACGAAGCATCTGTGACACCTGTGCAAATGAGTAGGTCCCTTAAGTGGCGTTTTGCCTGTTTTAGTGTATGCTTTAAGGTGACCCCTGGACCTGATCACCTTGGGTTGGTAAGTCTGAATGTATTCATTGGCTGAGTTGTGAAGCAGCCCTGGATACCTGGAGGCCTTAGAGGGAGGTAGCCCTCCAAGGCCCAGAGTGATACCGGACTTCTCTTGGCCTCTCTGCTGGCCCATGGCGTTGTTCCTCAATACATTCTCAAGCCACAGCTCTTGGGAATAGCTGAAAGCTTTTGTCCTTTATGTAGTTGCTTTCTCTGGGAACAACTAGATAATTCTGAGTTTTATTATTTTCCTGTTTACTTTGTTTATTTCATTTAGAAGGGTTTCCTGGAATAAACGACTCCTTCATCTCTTCCTATCCTTTTCAGAAGTGGGTTTCCTCTCTCCCTGCCCTCCATCAGCGAATGTTAGCTGCTGTCACAGCATTATAAAATGTGACAGACTGGTTATGATCTTTTTGAATCTGGCATAGAATGGCTTTCTTTATTTTCAACTATATTGTGCAGGGAATTGAAGATTCTCTGTGAAATCACATTACGCTGAAAAAACACTGAATGGATTTCAGGCACCCATTGCACACGAGGAGATAAAGCAATGCATTTTAGGGAGAAGTGATAATCACTGGGCCTCAGAGAAAGGAGGAAAGATGATATTGGCACCATTCCAAGGCCCACAGACTTATTTCAAGCCATGCCATTAAGTGAGTGGTAAATTCTGGGGTTTGCTCTAGAATAATCTTTAAAGGATCATGAATCATTTTCAACATATTTAAAAGTATACATAGAGTTCTCCTCAGAGAACAATTTCATAAATTGCTGGTTTTACAAGCTAGAATCATAATCCTTTTCTTATACTACTGAGCATGTCTCAACAAAAGTATCTTCTTTATAGACTCTCACAGTAAGAAATAGTTTTGAAAAACAATAAAGTTGAAATATTTCCAAAGATGTTGTTGACATAATCCTTTCCCTTGACATCATGAGCGTCTCAAACAAGATCTGCTTACTATGGTATCATTCACAAGTTTCCAAAGGCTTTTACTTAATCTTTTTTAACATGGTCAAAATATTAATTAGCAATTTCTCCTACTGTAGGGCCACCTTTATTCCAAAGGGGGCTACCTGGTATGGGAGAATGGCAATCGTACTGACATTGCTGTACCATCATACTAAGATTCTAGGGATTTGTCTCAATTAGGGAATCAGGCGAGGAGGAAACATAAACATCATGTGCTATTGCCATGTTCTTATATTGGGTATGTTACAGATGGCCTGTAGTTTCTGGGTTCTACATTTCCCTTTCTCCTAATAACACCCTTGATGCTTTCTAAGGCCCCCAAATCTGTTTCCAGCTCCCCATTACCTCAAGAAGAGTTAAAATATTTTCACAGGGCATGCAGGGTCACAGGTTTTCCCTGCCCCACCTCCCCCATGCCTACTTCTCCATCACCCATCGCAGCTCCTTGTGCATTTTATGCGTGAGCCCTACACAACTCTCACGATTCAGTAAATGAGCTATGCTGCTTTTGCACATGCCTCCCGCTTCTTACCTGAGGCCCTCTTATACCTTTTGCCTGCCTTGTCCATGTTCAACAGGTGATCGAGTGGAGATGATGGAGACGGTAGAACCCTCATAAATGTGCTTAGAACCCTGATGGGAGAGCTTGAGGTTGAAGGGAGGACTTGTGCCTTTGCATGTCTTCTGCCTCATGAGTGCACAGCGTTTTTGTGGACAGACAGTGCAGCAACAAGGCCCTATCTTAGAGAAGAGAGCAGCTTTCACCAGATACCTATCCTACTTCTGCCTTCATCTTGGACTTCTCAGCATCCAGAATTGTGAGAAGCACTTTTCTCTACCTTATGAATCACCCAGTCTGTGGTAGTCATCTTCTCAAAGAAACACTTCCCGGCCCTTCCTCTCCTATCCTTACCCTTGCAGCAATGACTTCCTCCTTTATGAGACTTCAAGACCTGTGTCGCTATAGTTAGCGAACAGTAGCACCATTCTTCACTTGTTGTTTTGTTAGTACATGTTTGTAGCGCATCATTTTTTTGGTTTTTGGTACTGGGAATCGAACTCAGGACCTTGTGCTTTCGAGGCAGGCAGCAGAACCACTGAGCTAAATCCCCGGCCATGTAGCACACGATGTTTGCATGCTATGCATGGGGTTGGTACGTGTACGTGACGTGTCTTTATTCCTCTTTTCATCCCCTTTCCCTTCCCTCTCTCTCCCCCCGCACCCATCTATTGATCCCCTCCTTTTTGCCCTTGTACATACTTGCGGTGCATAACATTTACACTCCGTGTGTGGCGCTGTTACGTCTTTACTCCTGTTGCCATCCTGTCTGCTTCCTTCCCTCCTCCCTCCCTCTATCTCTTGATCCCCCTTACCTTTGAGAAAGATCTAACTCCCTTCCCTTCCCTCTCTCTCCCCCCGCACCCATCTATTGATCCCCTCCTTTTTGCCCTTGTACATACTTGCGGTGCATAACATTTACACTCCGTGTGTGGCGCTGTTACGTCTTTACTCCTGTTGCCATCCTGTCTGCTTCCTTCCCTCCTCCCTCCCTCTATCTCTTGATCCCCCTTACCTTTGAGAAAGATCTAACTCCCTTCTTCCTAGGATCATCTTTTATGTTGCTCTTTCTTTACAGTTTGCATTTCTGATATAAGAGAAACCATCGATATTTAAGCTTGCGCGTCTGATTTATTTCACAGAATCTTACAGCCTTAAGAGCACCATTATTTATATACTTGTTTTCCTTCTTTACTAGATTATGTGTTTCTTGAGGGCAGAGACTATGTTGAATTATTTTTGGCTTTTCTAGTGTCTAGGATCATATCCAACACATACTAGACATTAATGAAGGATTGGGCAATCAATGAATTAAAATAACCTTGTACAATGAATTAAAATAACCTTATACCTTGGATCATATTTACTGAGCTGCTCTTTCTGACACTGTGCTGTGGAGAACACAAAAGCGACAGTTATTTTTCTACTCATGGGCTCTTCATGGTTGAATTGGAAAGACACGAGTTCCATACTTGAAATTATCAGCCGATTGGTTGGAAACAAGTGTTCTGTGGAACAGTCATTGTGAGAGTGCCATATCAGAAAGGGTTTTGATTTTCCAAAGATGTTGTTGACATAATCCTTTCCCTTGACATCATGAGCGTCTCAAACAAGATCTGCTTACTATGGTATCATTCACAAGTTTCCAAAGGCTTTTACTTAATCTTTTTTAACATGGTCAAAATATTAATTAGCAATTTCTCCTACTGTAGGGCCACCTTTATTCCAAAGGGGGCTACCTGGTATGGGAGAATGGCAATCGTACTGACATTGCTGTACCATCATACTAAGATTCTAGGGATTTGTCTCAATTAGGGAATCAGGCGAGGAGGAAACATAAACATCCCTTCTTCCTAGGATCATCTTTTATGTTGCTCTTTCTTTACAGTTTGCATTTCTGATATAAGAGAAACCATCGATATTTAAGCTTGCGCGTCTGATTTATTTCACAGAATCTTACAGCCTTAAGAGCACCATTATTTATATACTTGTTTTCCTTCTTTACTAGATTATGTGTTTCTTGAGGGCAGAGACTATGTTGAATTATTTTTGGCTTTTCTAGTGTCTAGGATCATATCCAACACATACTAGACATTAATGAAGGATTGGGCAATCAATGAATTAAAATAACCTTGTACAATGAATTAAAATAACCTTATACCTTGGATCATATTTACTGAGCTGCTCTTTCTGACACTGTGCTGTGGAGAACACAAAAGCGACAGTTATTTTTCTACTCATGGGCTCTTCATGGTTGAATTGGAAAGACACGAGTTCCATACTTGAAATTATCAGCCGATTGGTTGGAAACAAGTGTTCTGTGGAGCAGTCATTGTGAGAGTGCCATATCAGAAAGGGTTTTGAGCTCAATTAAATTTGAAATGTTGCATGGTATGTCCTTCTCCCAGAAATGTCCATGTGGATATGCACACAAATGCTCTCAGAAATCCTGTGTTAAAGAATCCTGTGTAAATTCTGAATCTGAAGAGACAAAAAGGCCTTTTACTGTGTGGGTGACACCTCTTTTAAACAACACCAGGTTCTCAAGGATACACTGATTTAGAGTACAGAAATAAGTGTTAAACTGCATAGAGACAATTATGCTCAAAGCTGTGCAAAGAGTCACTAGTGTGGGTGTGGACAGGTAGAAAAATATCCTAGTTGAGGCTGGCTTTGGGGAATTAAATGAAGGAGTGTAGTTTGGATTTCTTAATGTTGCATTTACTTTTCTGTTTACATTGCATGAAACCGACACCTGGGCTGTTAGGTGACTTCTGCTGCTGCTGGAAGTTAAGGAGACCTTGCATGTGCTCAGATGCCAACTGCTCTATTGCCATAATTTCACTGCAACTCTGGGAGCTGGAGATGGTCTCAATCCTATTTCACAGAATCCTTTGAGAAGAAAGAGGATGAGGCCTTTCTGAAATTAAAATAGCAAAAGGCAAACTCAGAACTCAGTAACCAGATCTGATTCCAGAACAAGTTCAGTTAAGAAGATAGAAATATTCCTAGGGAAAAATCATATGAAAAAATGTAAAGAGCGGTGATATTTCCTTCTTTTTTGCATAAGTAAGTATGACAGTTAATTCTGTGTTTCAGTTTTCTGGGCCACTGTGCCCAGATGTTTGGTCAAACATTACTCTAGACATTTCTTCAAGGGTGTTTCTGAAGTGAATTATAGTTAGGTTAGTGGATTTTGAGTAAACACATTGTCTTCTATACTATGGCTGGGTCTTGTCCAATAAGTAAAAAGCCTGAACTTGCCCTCCCTAAATTAGGAGGAATACTATTGTAAAACAGCCTTCATACTTAAACTACAATGTCAGGCCAGTGCAACAGTCTGGGCACATCCTACGTCGAACAGCTTTCGAATGAAGGCATCCACCTTCCTTCAAATTCTCCTTTTATCCATGGTCTCTAAGAGATGAATTTCTGAAGAATTTCTTGATTCACTTGTGAATACCAAGAATTTTCAGAACATTATTAGTAAAGTTAGTAAAATGAATTTTCTTGAGACAAGACTTGATGGTCAGTATGGATTCTCCTGTTTGCTCTACCTATTGCCCACCATGTGATTTTGGGAGCAGTTTGTTTGACAACTTTTGTCTTTGGCTTCCTTGATTGTAAAATGAGGATAACAGGATTTACTCTTACAGGTTTTTGAGTATTTAAGACAATACACGCAGAGAACTCTAAAACAATACACAGTGATCTCGCCGATGCCAGCGATTACAATAATTATTTTTATATCTTGTTAGGAATTAGTATTTCATCCATGCTAGGCAGTTTGGTCAAAGCTCTTTGATTTACTCACCCTGTTTTCTCATTAATACAGTTTTTCTGTCCTAACCCAGATCTACAGCAATCAGCAATCTCTGCATCTTTATATTCACTATTTGAGCTATGGACGTGTGGAGACACTTGGTAAAATCTCTGCTCTTAAGGCAGTGAGAACTGAGGACTAAGACCTCAGAAACTAAGGCTCATACAGATCTACATTAATGCTCTAAGCCAAAGTTGAGGAATTAGCCTTAATTCTTCACTTTTCTTTGCCCCTCTTATTTAGTCCTTAAAAAAATCTCTTTGGTCTCATCTCTTGTATATATAGCCTGCATCTCTCTTCTGTCTCCTTTGCATCACCGCTACTGACACCTGTGAATTTCAGCTGCAATAAAATAGATTCGCTTCCCTCTGCCCAGCTGGATGAAAAAGGGCACATCTAAAACAAAGAATCCTGCACCGAGTGAAGTGGCTGTGGAAATACTGTTTACACAGGTGGGGTGCTGTTCATGAAAGGCTTTGCTTTGATTTGATAAGAAATTGAAAGTAAACAGAAGCTTTTATTATCCAATTAGTCAAGCTGAAGGTGGCTCCTGTAAGACCAAACTGAACCCTGTTTTCTCTCCCTGTCCCTAGTGGTACACATCTTCTTTTGAGATTTTCTTTCATCTTCTATAAAGACAGTTTTATTGTCAAATTCCTTTCATCTACCTGAATTTGCCTTTAAGCACTTGCCTTGTAACCTTTGATTTCTCTTCTTGAAAGAAGGGGGTGGAATGTGGAAATACCGAAGTCGCGTTGATTTCTAGAACTTACTCTTGCTTTTGCTTAGTATGTTGCTGTTGGTATCATTGATGAACTTGCCCCCCACTTTTTGCTTCCTTTCTTTATTCTCCCAAATATATATGTTCTCTGAAATTGTCTCAGTGGGGAAAAGCTACTTCAGTTTCTGTATCTATACCTGTACCTATATTTGTATGTTATGCATATAATTTTTACTGATACACAGAAATATTTAGAGTGACATGATGTTTTGATGCATGTATAATGTTCAAATAAGGATAAATATACTTTCTCAAAAAACAAGCAATGTTTTAGGGAAAAAAATCCTTCTAGTTTTTATTAATAATCATCTGCAGTCACCCTACTGTGAGAAAGAGTCCCAGAACTTCTCTCTCTCATCTAACCATAAATTAGTATCTACTAATCCGTTTTCCTCTCTTTCCTTCCCAATTAGTTTGAGAACAGAGAATTGGCAGTATGGTTAAACTTCTGTCAAACACTCTTGTCCACATTCCCATTGATCTTTACCTGGTTTACACTAACACCGGCTAGCCAGTATCTTTGCCTCTCTTGTTTTTGTCACTACCCAATTTGATATCAAAAACACAAATGATATTTTAAAAACTTAGATCATGTGATTTGCCCTGGAAACTTCCCCTCATCTTGCCACTAATTCCAATTGTTGCTAGTCTCTAGTCATATTGGTGTCTTAATTCCTGTACCATCTCAAGCTCATCTGTACCCTAAGGTTTTGAACTTCTGAGCTCTAGCTTCTTTTACATATGCCTCCTTCACATCGTTTATGTCTTATCTAAGCTGCTACTTCTTTAAAGAAGTCTTCTCTGATCTCCCTTCCCAAAGTCACTCCACTCAGCTGCCTGCTGCCATCGCCTTACTCTGCTTAGTTACTATCATGACACTTACTGAAGTCTGAAGTCAACTCATCTTTAATATTTGATTTTTTGGCACAGTCTCTCTGGCTTCCCAGTAAGATTATAAACTCTTGAGCATGGTGATCTTGTGTGTCTGGTTTGCCACTATATTCTAAGCACCTGGCATAGCCTCTGGAACATGAATTACTAAATGATTGATTAGCTTTCTAGGCATGTTTCTCGACTCATTCCTGTCATACACATTCGAGTGTTCTTGATTGAAGAATTTGCCCAAATGATGGATTCATCTGAATTTACCAAATAAATGATACCAATTATTGCTCAGATGCTCATATTTTCGTGGGAGGGTTGAGCTAATCTTAGTCCTGGGCTTTCATAACATATCAGATCGACTGTTGGTGAGTAAGTCTGCCAGCATCAAAGTGCAAACTCCTCTGTGGACATCATGGAAACGCAGGAGCGAGGGCTGACCCAGCCAGCAATGCCACTGGTGGAAACTCCTAAATGGATGCATCTGAAAACCAGGAGCAGTCTTTTCTTGCCATCCCTCTTGCTTTCGTCAGTTGCATCAAAACTCTCGAACATTCTTCAGCACAATGCATCCTTTAGGAATAGACTTTCCTCACGTAGGAGAACAAAGGCAACAAGTGACAGTCTACCTTAGGGGCTCTTCCCAGTGTGGCTGGAATGTCATTTCAATAAAGCCAGTGACTTCTTAGGGAGACTGGACTGAGACATTCATGTGAAGAAAAAGAGGAAGTTAAATGTGGGGCTGTCAGTCTGAGCAAAGCCTTGCATGACGGATGATACCATCTTCTCTTTTTCAATAGCCTTCCTGGCATCTAGTTTGCATGAATTGTGAGATAAGGATCAGCTCTGTCTCCTTTGCAAATCTGCAAACATAAAGGACAGTGATGGAGGCATCCACCAGTAAATCCAGAAAGTTTAGCAAGGGTTAACTCTTCTCCTTCAGAAAGAGAAATCATATGCTGGTCACCTCCAGGTTGGGAAAAAAGAACCTGTGGAATTATGTGTATATCTAATTCAGTAATACCTTTTCAGCTCCTGAAATCAGTCAGATAAAGAAATTGTTCTCAAATGAAAGGAATCCACATAAACCTTCCTGTTAATGAATCAATAATATTCTCCTCAAGCAACCCCCCAAACAAATAAACAAACAAACCCCCAAATAACAGCAACAACAAGAACAAACCAATTAGCAGGGCTCACAGTCATGGCTTTGAGATTGTCAGGTTAAAAAAGGCTGAAAACCAAGACCAGAGCAGAATCACTACGAGCCTTTATTGTATGTACATTCTGCCAGGCTGTCTCTAATCAAAGGAGCGAGAGCAAATATGGCCATGGCCCAGACAGGAGCACTTCTTAAAGGACTGGAATGGGGCTTATAGGAGTTGGGGTGGCATTGAGTGATGTAGTAGCTAGGGATTGGAGGAGCTTGTGACATCACTAGGAGGTGCTTCTCTCTTGGTGGGGAAAAGAGGCATGATGGGAAGAAAAAGGCTGTCCTTTATTGGGAGAAGCCATATTTTTGGGTGAGAAGCAGAGCATTATGGGAAGAAGACTATTCTTTTTATGTAGTGGCCATCTTAAGGTGAGGGAACTCTAACAGAAACATTTTCAGAATAGTTACCAAAATTGTTTTATTTTTCTGTAGGTGTTTTTCTTTTTTTCCTTCTTTTTTGTATTTTGTATTCAGCATGTGGACTTCTAGATCTGTGGCATTCATTGCCTGATGTTAAGGGGAATGAAAAGGAAAGGAAGAAAAAAAAAGGAGAGAAAAAAGAACTTTTGAATGAGAACACTCAGGGGATAAACAATAGATTTAGGGGAATACAAGGTGAGTCTAAGCCAGCATCAGGCAAGGAGACCAGATCAGATTTCTGAGGTTGGGAGGTAGAAATGAGTCTGAGAAGCTCATTGTGTAACCTTGGGCTCAGCTTTCCCAGGTCCCTGAACAAGAAGGAGTGAGGGAGTGTTAGCCTTGATCTACTCCTCTCTGGCCAATTTGGGTCAAGAAATGAAATAAGTAATGGCAGGTATGTCTGAAAGTAGCAGAGGCTCCGTCAGCCATGGATTTCCGGTGGCTCCACTTGGGATGGCCTCTGTTGGATGATTCCCTTGCGTGGTTCTGAAGGCTTTTCTTAAGGCTAGATCCCTTTATGCTTCTGAACCAGGCAGGCCATCATTGCCAGAGAATCAGAGCCACTCCTTCCCCAGCAGCCATCCTGTACCAGTAGCATAATAGGAGCTCCTAGGGGGTTATGGAAGCTCTCTTGCACTCAGGTGCAAAAACTCAGAGGCGTGTATTCTACGTTGATCCTCGGGGTTCCGCAGCAGGAGCAAGCTCATTACCCATATCCAGCACTTTGCCTTCCCTTCCCCAATTTGCTTTCTATCCCTCTGCCAGTGTTTCCTTGGATCGCCCCCAAACTATGTGCATGTTAATCTTAGTCTCAGTGTGGTTTTGCAGGGGAACCCAAACATTTACAATCGGAACCAGCATGCATACGCGCCATGCAGATCCACCGTACTAAGGTGTGACAACATGTAATTCCCCTGAATTTGGCACAGTTGGAGTGAGGAAGTAGTAACTCTAAAATAACCAAAATTAAAGCTTTTAAATGAGCTGGCTTAATGGCAACTGAAAAGGGAAGTTTAATTCAGTTACAGAAAGACAAAGAAGAATATATTTGTTTGCTCACCTGACTTTTGGCTATAGATATCTATGTATCTTTTATGGATTGATTCATTCACAAAATATATTCAGAAAATGAGACTTCCATATGGTCAGCTTCTGCTTTATTCCCTGTCTTCACCTCTCCTGGTTTTCCCTGAATATATATGCCGTAACCCCTTTGAAGACTGTGAGACCCTTTGAAATTTCTGGAAATATTATAAAAGCCAATCTTGAAGTAAATTAGTAGTTTTAACCATCTGCCCATGTGGAATGGCCAAACCTATGTAGAATATCTGAATACCTGTACAACCTTTGAGTCACTATACTTTCTGGAATTGTTTTCTTCTAACACCAACACTTGCTGACTATACAAGTGATTTATTGCAGAATATTTATTCTATAATCCAGAAACCTCATAGCAGAAAAAAAAATTTTTTTTTACAATACTGCATTATGTTCTGATGTTTTATTATCTTTCTTGGATGATTTGGTCATGCCTAACACGGTTCCTAAGGAAGCCTCTGAGGTTTAGTCTGGGTGGAGGCTTGTTACTACCTATAAGCTCATGGCCAGCTTCCAAAAGAGCATTGTCTCAGGTCCAACTCCAAGACACACAGAGCTCTTTAGTAGAAAGCCATTTTATGTAGGAGGCACAAAATAATTTATACAACCTCTCCCATAAACTCTCCAAAGGCTCTGCTCACTATATTTTCATGTATTCTGACCTTCATGTTATAGGATACAGATATGACACTGTCTCAGATTTAGGATTCTGTTCATCGTGTGGTTGGCATCAATCAAACAGACTAAAGCTGAGAAGGTGACTTAGGAATCCGGGCATAAGGGCTGCCCTATGAGAAAACAGGAGAATCCTATTTAGATTTTTATACCTTGTTCTAATTCTAAAACATTTTAGCTAATCTATGTGTCTTAAATGCCTTTAATTTTCCCTGAGCTCCATATCTAGAATTCACCAGCTGTTTAACCTGCCACACATTTCAATAATAAAAAGCCCATTTCTGCTGCTTCCGGTGCCAATAGCCAGCCTCCACGTGTTGATACCATGTCTCCATAGGTAGTATATGTGTTTTGATATTTGCCTGTAGACTGTGCCATTTTTGGCATAATACCAGTTGGCATTCTTTATTTAGATACTCAGGTTTTCTTTTATCCAAAAGGGATGTATAATAGAGAAAAAAGAGAAACAAAAGCTGCCTTTTCATGGCTTTTGGGTTTATTAAGAGTCATGAAAAGGATGCTTTTAATATTCGGGTTACTAAGAAAAAAGCAGGGCTGGGGATTTAGCTCAGTGGTGCTGCTGCCTGCTTTGCAAGTGCAAGGACCCGAGTTGGATCCCTGGTACCAAAAACAAACAAACAAACAAACAAACATGAAAGAAAGAAAAAAGTATAAGGAGTATCAGGGATTTCTTTGTTCCCTATTGTGCAAAGGATTCTCCAAGGCTGATGGACAGGGAAAAGGGGAAACAGGATTGCAACAGTAAATCTATTGGAACTGAAGTCAAGAGCAGCCAGGCCAGGGGAGCTATTTGTTGCTCAGTCAGTGTCCTCACGCATCACACTGTGCTTAAATAGTGTTTACTTCCAGTGACAGAGCCCATCAAAGGGCGGGGTGAGCACTGTGTTTCATTGCTGGTGACCATGGTGTTTACTTATGCCCAGGGAATATGCTAGACTTTGTTCTTGGCCAGTGAATTCTTCCCTTTGTTACTGATCACTCCATGATCTGCTGGACCCTGGGAGGCAGATTATTTTTGTATTTGGGGACTGTTCTATCCCTGCCAACCTTATCTTACCTGGACAACTTATCTCTTTCCCCCATTGTGGAAGATCCTAAAACATTTTTGTGCTGCCAAAGAGAGCACAGATCATTAAACATTTGTGAGCCACAGAGAAAGGCAGGGTGGTGTCCTAGGGGAGGAGTATAGAGTGTTGGTACCTGTCATGGCAGGAATGGTGTGAAAAGTCATGTTCCTGCATCTGTTTTCATGTGGAGCTCAGTGAAAACAGCTAGATGTTTTCCTTGAAGGAAAAAAAAATTGCCAAACTATCCTAACCCTGACTTAAATTTATATGTTACAGTCTCTGAATTGCGTTAGTAAAAGGATTTAATTATGTGCTAAAAGTGTACCCCACAGAATTCTGTCCTGAGAAAACAAGCTCTGGATTGTTTCACTATCTTCGATGATGTCAGGCAGGTCTTCTTAGGAAAACCAGGCCTCGGGCTCACCTTGTCTCACTTGTTCTTTACTGTTGGTTGCCCCATTTTGGCCTGCTCCTAGCTGGCCCCAGTATAATCACAAAGCTCTAGCTATGTGTTCAAAAGAAATTCTACTCCTCTTCCTAAGAAAATTTGCTTTAGTTTCTATGTTCAGTGAAAATGTAACATCCCAGCTTTAGCTAGGTCTAAGGCATTTATAAGGGAGCCAAAGAAGCAGTTCTGAACTGAATTCAAAGGAGAGTGATGAAGAAAAACCTAGGAGGTAAGGTTTGTGCTTTAAAAGAGCACGTGTTGTGACTTGTATCTAGATATCCACCCAAAGCCTCATGTGCTTATAGGTGGAGCTTTTCAGAGGTGGCTGGATCTAGGGTATGTGATACTAGGATTAAGGGTGCTTGATAACTAAATTGGTTTAGCATGGTTCTGGGTATGGATAATAGGAAAACCTACCTAGGTGTGGATGACACCAACCAATAGGCTTGTAGCCTAGATGGAATATAAAGGGAGATATGGAAGGTAGGCTGCCCTGTTACTGCTTTCCGCCTACCATGCCATGGACTGTTCCTCCTCTGCCATAACCCTCTTCCCCGCCTCCCTGCCTTGCAGCCAGCTGACCATGGACTGAAAATTCTACAAACTGTGAGCTGAAACAAAGCTTTCCTTTTTTAACCTGTGTCAAGTATTTGTCTCAGCAATGAGAAAAGTAACCAAGACATCAATGCAAATAGCATATAAGTGTATAAAAACATGCTCAACAAATATTAACTAATAGAGAAATACAAGTCAAGAGCACTTCAGTCCACTAGGATGTCTCATATCAAACAAAAAGAAAGAAATTAACAAGTGTTGGTGGTTATATGGAGGAATTAGAAACTTTTCACACTGTTATTAGTAGGTATATAAAATGATAGGGTCACTATAGAAAACAGAATGGCAATTCTTCAATATATTAATGCTAGCATTATCATATGGTCCAGCCACTCTACTTCTGGGTAGATACCAAAAAAACTTGAAATCACTGTATTTAAGAGATGTTTGTACACCTATGTTCATAGGATCATTTTTTGCAGCCAAGTGTCTGTCAATGGATGGTAGAAATAAACAATTGTAGTAGAATATTGTTTTGACCTAATAAGGAAGTAAGTTTTGACACTTTATATAACATGGATGAACTTAGGGACCACTATGCTAAGTGAAGTAAGTAAGTCAGCTACAAAAAGATAAGTGCTATGTGATTCCACTCATATCCTACAGTAGTCAAATGCATAGAGTCAGAAAGTAAAATAGTATTTGCCAGGGGTGGGGACAGGAGGTAATGGGGAATTACTGATGAATTAATATGGATGTTCAGCTTTTTAAGGTAAAAAGAGCTCTGGAGATCGATGGTGAGGATGTGGAGATGGCCACACAGCAATAGGATATAATTAACACCACTGAACTGTACATTTAAAAATAGTTTAAGATGGTACATTTTATGTCATGTATATTTTACCATAATTGTTTTCAGAAAACCACCATGTATGGAGGAGGCCATAGAATTCCACATATTTTCCAGTCCTGCTCACTAGAATCATAGATCAGGAAGGTATTTAAGATGGTAATCCAGGGCCAGGGATTTAGCTCAGTGGCATTGTGCCTGCCTTGCAAGCACAAGGTCCCAAGTTTGATCCCCGGTACCACAAAAAAGAAAAAAGAAAAAAACAAAACAACAAAACAAAAAAAAAGATGGTAATCTAAGTGAAGAGCAAAGAGTGGGATTTTTTTATGAAGACTGTGACTCAAACATTTCACGAGGACTCATCAGGATAAAAGTGGCTATGTTGAGTGGTAACAGTTAAATACCAGTGTCTTCTTGTAAGAAAAAAGTTTATTAAACAATTGTGCTACATGTTCAACATGGGGGTGTAGGGAACATCTACTCCGCATAGTTCTTCAGCTGGCGAAGGCTGTACATCTCATGAAGTCTCTCTCATTATGACTTCTAGAGTTGGTCAGGGGAAGAGAATGAAAGAAGATAACATGGGATGTTTTGAACATTGTACTTAGAGTGACACACATTTTTCCATCCAAATTTTATTGGTCAGAGCTATAGGTATAATGGCAATTTTTTTCTCATTGAGTTTATTAGTACATTTTAGGGATACAGTACAGTTACACTCATCATTGGGATCTTGTACCTTTACATGACAGGTCTTGGTTCTCATTTTTTCCCCTTACCCCTCCCTTCCCTTCACCCCCTCCTCTCTTCCCTATTTACAAACACTTTATTTCCATTTTTTCATTTTGTCATTTTTTTTCTATTCCCTTATTTCCCCTCCCCTTCCCACTTCCCCCACACCTTTAGCCCTTTTCTTCGTATTTCATATTGTCAATTATGCCATTAGGATCTTATGTACCATTATAGTTTTTCACAGAAGAGAAGCTATTCAGTATTTACACATGTGCAACTTGTTTATTTCACTTAAGAGTATACCCTCCATATGTATCCATTTTCCTATGAATGACTTTAATTTCTCATTCTTTATGCCTGAGTAGTATTCCATTTTATAGAAAAACTATAATGTCAATTTAAGTACAGATTGAGCAAACAATTTATGTTTTTCCTGGATACCCAGGAAAATGCAATGGAATCTCATAAATGCACAGCATTGTTTCTGCAACAAAGAATTTTCCTAAATGCCAGAAATTAATAGAAGGATCTAGTGTGCATCATATACATTCACAAAAAATCAAATCAGTGGTAAAGCTATAACTGTCACTCCACTTTTAGCATGTTGGACAATTAATTCCAAAATCTATGACCCTATATTTGTGATCTTTTAAAAAAAATTCAGGTTTTCTGATAAGACAAGTAGAGGTGGATATAAAATAAATAATGGAGAAGGTACAAAATGGTCAGTTTTGAGCTTTCTGGACCTACTGGTGGAAAATTGACTGTGGTCATTTTTCTAAGAGGCCAGATCTGTTTATCAGGGGCTGTAACACTTTTCTTGAATTAATTTGGATTCTGATGTTTTACACAGTGGACATTACACAATACACTAGATAGCTTTTCAATAGCAACTTTATAAGAGATAACAAATTTTTGTTCTTCTCAATGAGACATAATATTAAATTGGCCTATAAAGGCATTTCTATGGGGAACCAGCATAATAATCTTTGCATATAGTTCTTCTAGCTATTTGACTTGATTCAGGGACAGAGCTTAGAGGATTGAAGAAAATGAATATTTAGCAAGTACCTTATCCTATCTCTGGCTCTCAGTTGTCTCAGTGAGAATTTGGACATTAGACGAATAGACTATAATATGAAGATCAGTTCCTCTTTTTCTTAAGTACAGCTACTCCGTGTTATCAATTGAAGGAGAGGCATATATTTTAAATGGAGTCACATAAATGGAAGAGTTAACATTATGATAGTATAGTTAGGAAAAACTGACTTGCATTTTTACCCTGAGAATAAATTTTAAAGTAGGAGGCTTGGAACATAACCTTCTAAATTATAAAATATTGGTTAAATTAAGTTAACCCTGCCCAGAGCCCATTCCCGTGTGATCTGGTTTTCACAGAGGTGATTTGACAGAGCTTTGGAAGAATCAGAGCGCGTGACCTATTTTGGGGTGATTGACCCATCCACTGTTTCCGTCCCTGTGATCAAAGCTCTCCGCAGCCCGCCTCTGAGGCTTTAAGCCAGCTGGTTATGTCCTTTGTACTCACCCAAGCATAAAGCATGCCACAGACACCTGAATGTTCTTAGCACTTTGGTTACTTACAGCTTCCGGACATAATCTTTGTCTTATCGAACTCTTTTATTAACCTCTTCATTCAAATCTTCTCTCGACGCTGGCACTTTGAGTTTTGGATTACTTAAAAATTAAATATGCTTCTTTGGCATCTGACTTCACAGCTACTACCCATAGATTTTCGTTTGTATGCACGTGTCTGCTTCTCACGCTGCCTTGAATAAATAGTCACGTCTAGTTTAAGATGTCAGCAATCAGTAACCTTGACCCTCTACTTATCGGACGGACCAGCTCTACTTCCAGGAAAGGTATTTCAACAAAGCTGAAGATCGATCAGGTCTTACCTCTCAAAGTCTTGAATCCTTGTTAATATTCTTCAGATATATTTGAGGACATAGCTATTCAGGGGTACGTCCATTGAATCTAACATATCAATTCTTCATGAAGACAATGAGTAGAGGGCTGGCTGCTTTTGGTTAAAAGCAAAACAAACCAGTAGGATCTATTGTACACCGATGATCAAATGATACAGTGAATATTTAAAAGCTTATTAAAAAACTGGGTGTGGTTGCACATGTCTTAATCCCAGCACTCGGGAGGCTGAGACAGGAGGATCACTGCAAGTTCGAGACTAGCCTGGGCTACACAGTGAGTTAAAGATCAACCTGACTACATAGTGAGACCTTGTCTCCAAAAATAAAATAAAACAAACCACTTACTACAGTGAAAGAGACATTGCCAAAAATGATGGCACATGTTTGACACGAGGGGGAGCATTTTGAGGGCATTAATAGCAATGTGACTTTTACTCTAATAAATTTTCTTTTTGGGGGGTACCAGGGATCAAACTCAGGACCTTGTGCTTGCAAGGCAGGCGTGGTGCCACTGGGCTAAACACCCGGCCCTTGTAATAAATTTTTAAGTATAAATATGTGCCGTATTTTATGATCAGTCCTTGTTGATCCAACATTTATGGCGACTTCTTTCAAATAAAAACATTATGATGTGTTCTCCACCTTATTCGCAGATCTGGCACCATGTGACTTCTGGTTCTTCCCTAAAGTCCAAGTGACCATGAAAAGTCAATGCTTCAAATCAATTCAGGTTGTAGTTGTAGAGGAAACCAGGGCAGTACAACTAAAGACACGCACAGAAAAGAATTGTCAGAACTGCTTCAGAAAGTGGTAAAAATGGTGGGGTAAATACATTTGAAAAGAGGAGGAATTTCTTGGAGTCAGTGGCAATGTGTGTTTTACTGTAGTGATTTGTAAAAAAATATTTTTGACTCACTGTATTATCTGATCACATCTTGTACTTTGAACCCATTCCCGAGAGACATATATCTCAGCTATTAATTAGATTACATTTACCTGCAAGGATTTGAAAGTCCTTTTTTTTTTTTTTTTTTTTTTTTGGTCGGAAATATCCTTTAATTTAAGCTTGGCTCCTCGGATACTTGATAATGAGTAGTTTTAATATTTCACAATTAGGTAGAGATTGACTTCTACATACAGGGGGAGAGGTCAACGAATTGTAAAGTTAGATCACTTGGAATTCAATGCATATTATGAACATTCTTGAACTAGAAAATCACTAAGAGTTCTACGCATTTGTGTCTCTAAGCAGATTCTGCAACATCTGACATTTTAATCTGTACAGAAGATTGTGGTAGTGATGTTCATATCTTACCTCAGATCATCAAATTGAGTAGATAACTTCTGACCATCCCTGCTGTTTTGGTGTCTTTTGGAGAAGTTTTCACTGCAGCGGGCTGGGTAGTTGCAAGGAAAGATTATTTGTCTTCACTAGGTTGAGCCCTCTATTTTGATAGCCTGTATTTTTGCTTTCTACTGAGTGTTAGGAGCAAAGCTCTGAAGTTATCACCTAGTGGGAGGAGGGGATAGGAATATGTGGAGGCTCAGAACATTGCTCTTTAGGGCTTACAGGAGGGTTCGTGTGCGTGTGGTTACTCCCTGATTCTTCCTGTAGTGTTTCAGCTTAATTTCCAGACTTGAACTTTTCAGAACCTGCACTGCCTTAGTTCTTCAGATGAGGTGAGAAACATGTCTTGAATTCTCTGTGGTCCCAGAGAACCAAAGTAAAGCTGACATTAACACATTTCCCAAAAGTTCACGAAGATTAATATGCTGCTAAATTATTTAAAAGGATCGACAATTCTTTGTCGTATCCATATGCATTGCTTGGCTGTCCAGCCAGCTCTGTGCAGTTATGATGAGAAATTTTAGAGATAAGGTTAACCAGAATATCCCTCTTTGTTAAAAATCAGCTCTGATGCTAGATTAAAAACTGTGTCCTCCACGGGACAAGAATAGACCTCAGAGCTATAATTCCACTCCATTGTGCAGATGGGGCTCTTCAGTCCTCGCTCAAAATAAGTTTGAACTGCACCTCCTTCAGTTGGGATACTTTTTGTCTTTGACGTTAACCATCAGGCAAGGAAACGTAGAGGTGGGAAGAAGGGAAAAGTGGTCAAAAGTCCTCCATGTAAATAATGACTGGTGACTGATTGGCTTGCTAGTCCTTGGTTCTAGAAAGCCACAGACCTTTCTCTATTGACCATCATCCTATTCGTTCATATGCTGAGTTGCATTAAAGCTACAGCAGCCAAGCTATATTGTTTCCTCCTCTGAAATGAGTGCCCATGAACCTGGGTTTGTGTGATTCAAATTACAGATTGTTTTCAACCTCTCAGAGGGTACTTGCGTAGGCAAAATTTTTGCTTATTTATTATTTCTGCATCCTGGGTCCCCGTGCTACTTTTTGTCACTGCTGTGATTTGATGCAGATGCTGAAACCTGGCTGTGCAGTAAACACTGTAAAATGATAGTAAAGGAAATCAACGTACTTCCCTTCTGGGGATAATTTAGGTTGGACTTTTCCTTTCGGACCTACAGAAGGATAGCTGTAAAAAATTGATGAGTGGATTTAGTACTTGGCAAGGGCAAAGGAGTAAGATTCCTGGCTGGGGAATGAGGCTGTGAAATGACTTTGGTGAGCCTGTGGATGAGTCAAGGTTTTGACTTGATGTAACGCAGCTCCTTAGCTGGGAGGCCTATTGGGAGCAGCTGCACGGTCTGGAAAAATACTGTGAGTCCGTGGAGGGAAGCAGGAAGTCTCCCAAGACGCTCATATGCCTAGCTACCAGTGGGGCTGCTGGGCTGCTGACGACTCTCACTGGAGGCTCTCGGAAAGGTTCCTGAAGAAAGATACTGCGGGAAGACTGGAGCGCATAACCACAAACATAAGAGAATTTCATTTTAGTGGATGGATTGAGGAGAAGAGCATTTAATGAGGTTGGTAAAGTAAGCAGGATTCAGATTATCATAAGCCTGCCCGTCCAATTAAATGATGAACTTGACCTTTATTTTATGTTTTAAAGAAAGAAACACATTCTTTAGATTTGGGGTATGTTTGAGAGCCACCTTGAAAGCTCAAATTTTCCCAGGGATGAAAGGATCTTTTGAAGTGGGAGGGATCATCCAAAGCTTGGCTAATGAAGTCTAAGGAAATGACCCTACAAAGTCCACCACTAAAATGAAGAGTAAGAAAATTCTGTTCAGTACTGAAATACAGATTCACAGGAAATTGTAAAAATAATGCACAGTGGATTTGTGGGCCATTCACCCAGTTTTCCTCGATTGAGGCATCTTATATAATTACAGGATGATACAAAATCAGGAAAGTTCCATTGGTATAGTGTCCAGAGTTTATTCAGGGTTTACTAGTTCACACATAGTCATTTCTTGTGTGTGTGTGTGTGTGTGTGTGTGTGTGTGTGTGTGTGTATTTCTATGAGATTTTGTTTTAGGAGATTTGTTACCACCACCACCACAACTGATTCATCAGCTCAGAAATTTCTCATGCTACACTTTCCTAGTCACATCCATTGGTATACCTCACCCCAGAGCTCCCCAGTGCTATTTCTAACTCTTAAAACACTAATCTTATTCCATTTCTTTTTTTTTCTTATTGAGTTTATTGGTACATTCTAGGTATACAATACAGTTATATTCATTACTGGGATCTTGTACCTTTACATGACAGGTCTTAGTTCTCATTTTTTCCCCTTGTCCCTGCCCTCCCTTCACCCCTCCTCTCCTCCCCATTTACAAACACTTTATTTCCAATTTTTCATTTTCTCATATTTTTTTCTTTTCCCTTATTACCTTTCCCCTATCCTTCCCACTTTCCCTACACCTTTAGCCCTTTTCTTCCTATTTCACATTGTTAATTATCCCATTAGGATCTTGTGTACTATTATAGTTTTTCACAGCATATTCAGTATTTACACATGTGTGACTTATTTATTTCACTTAGGAGTATATCCTCAAAATGTATCCATTTTCCTATGAATGACTCTAATTTCTCATTCTTATACTAGCAAACAGAATAGAGGATCATCAAGAAGATCATGCATCCTGACCAAGTCAGATTTATTCCAGGGATGCAAGGATGGTTCAACATATGTAAATCAATAAATGTAATACACTATATTAATAAAGCCAAGGACAAAAACCACATGATCCTCTCAATAGATACAGAAAAAGCATTTGACAAAATTCAACACCCATTCATGATAAAAATCTTATTCCATTTCTAAAGTCTGGCCATTTTTAGAATGTTATATAAGTGGAAACATATAGTATGTAAACCTGTTAAATTGTCTGCCCTCACCTTCAACATAATGACCTTACAATTAATCCAGGTTGTTTGGTGTATCAATAATCAGAAATTTAAACAGTCTGCAAGTTTATTCTATTCTTACAATATTCCAGTTGGTGACAATTTAGATTTGTATTGCCTCGATATAAAAGTCAGAGTGTAAAATCGTGGCTAAATCCTAAGGGAACTTTTAATTAGATTAAGAAAGATAAATATTCTACATGATATGTCTGGAATCCAGTGGAACTCAGTGACTTTTTCTCAGCCATACCAGTCATGAGCACATAGATCTGCCACTGCTCTTTACCCTGTGACTTGAACTTCTGAGGCCTTCTGCCCATGTGGCAAAATGGGAGCCAAAGTAACATAACTCTGTTTTCTTCTGTGCCCATTATTTGGAAGGACAGTCAGGAAGACCTTGGTTTGTGCCCAGGCTCTGCCTTCATTGTATTTCTTCTTCTGTGGTGAGTTTCAGATGCTTCACCTGGCAGGTGGGGCATTTGAAACCCGCTTTCACTATCCACAGAGCTGTTAGCAGTATTCGATGGGATTATGTACATTAAAACAATATTTAAGCTGTCAGGCTTTATTGGAATTGAAAGTAAGAGTTTTTAATATTGACATGTCCTAATGAAAGGATTAAAAGTTACTTTTCTATGCCAAAGCCCCAGTTTTACAATGTGAAGGGGAGCCAGATGTAAGAAAGAGCAGAGTGATCAGATCTCATTTATTAGAAGCTCTGTCACTTTGAAATTTTACCTAATTTTTCTAAAAATGCCTACTTTGAAGGATGTTGTAGTGACAGATTATATGAATAATATGAAGCATATTATCATACTGTATGGTATGGAAATATATGAAAAATGCAACAAGAGTAATATGGAGCTTGCTCCCTAGGAGATGTTCGGCAGTGGTAGCATCATTATTCTCTCATTATTCTCAACACTACTAGTTTTAGGACTTGTGAATTGATTTCTTTTGAAAAATCCATGGCTACTCAACTCTCAGGTCCAACACAACCAGTGAAGATTCCATGACTTGCCTACATGTATGTATGTATGATCCTTGTCACATGAGGTGTCGCAGCCCTGTCCTACTCAATTGGAAGCACAATATTTGTGAGAAGAGAGATTTGGGAGCAGAAAGACCAGAAGTCCAGCCCCAGTTCCATTACTCTTGTCTTAGAAACAGGTTAAATAATCTTTTGACCACCAGTTTCTTTTTCTGTAACAACACATTGGCTGTAGGATGATTTAAAAAAATTTTTTAAAAACATTAATGTTTTTAAAATTATGAAAAGTATCAAAGGCAATGGCTGGTACATAAAAGGTACCTGGTAATGACATAATCCTCAAACCTTTTTTTTTTTGGTACCATTAATTGAACTCAGATCCTTGCACTTGCAAGGCAGGCCACCGAACTGCTGAGCTGAATCCCCAGCCCGAATCCTCAAATCTTGACCACTTCAAAATAAGATCTAGGATCCCCGGTACAATCCCTGGTGTTATTTTTTCTAACCGAGACTCTTTCTCTCACTTATTAATTGGAAGGTGGTTGAGAGAAGGAATTGGAAAATCTGTGGCCCAATGGCTGTGTTTTCTCCACAGATGGGCTCTGACTGAGCAGCAAATCTTTGTCTCAATCTCTTCCTATTTCTCCCTCATTTATTTATCATACGTTGGACTTGAATGTCTTTAGGAGAGCAAGGACTCACTAGCCCCACATCCCTCATCATTCTTTATTGTTTTCTGCCAGATTTCTTTCCAAATTTATTCACATACCTGGGCCTCTAAAACAATTGAGCTTTTTTACATCTGAAATAAACCTTCGTGCCCCAAAGTAAGATCGACAGAATGTTAAAACCTCAAATAAAGTTCATAGCGGAATTAATTTGAGAAGCAGTGGCTGAAGCTAACCAAATTAAATAGATTTCTTTAGTGTTGAACTTCACAAGCACCAGTGAAGAAAGTGGTACAGAATTCAGTGTTTCGTAAATGTTTGTATTTTAAAGCAGAATTCTTATTTAAGATTTGGTCATGCCACAGAATTAGCAAGTCACACACTAGCTAATCTGCTTTGGGAACTACCAGGTGATCTAAAATTGTAACTAAAATGGTAATTTATTCCCAAATGATTGGGTCTAAGGATTTGAAGTATTTATTTGAAATATCCACAGGAAATACAAAAGGAATATGCAAACTCATTTCCACAAACACATGGAAAGACTAAATGGAATTATTATCAATGTTTATAGTTTCAAAACTGACTGCATTTATGCAGAATCCATTTTAAAAAAATCTTAGGTTTTTCAAGACAATACTCTCTCCAAATAATTGATTTAAGAGTTTGATATTTATTGAAATATAGCTCATTCTGGATTGAAAGGAGCCACCAAGATGTTACATTGTTTTGAGATTTGTCCTTGAGGATTTTATGTGAAACAGGCTTTTTTTCCTGGCTTCAAGCATTTAGAATGCTTCTGAAAATTTATGTTCAAATCCAGTACAATTTTAAATGCAATGGATGAAGTTAAAGAATTCTTTGGTATATGAGAGGATCAGTTGTAGTATGATTATGTTATTTACATTTATTCATTGTTTTTAGATTTTAATTTTTATGAGTATAGTATTTATAACTACTCATCAACCAAAGATTGCCTAACATGTTTCTTTTCATATAAACTCAGTGAATATGTGTTTAGGTGATTCAGATATTTTAGCCTTAAAATAACTCTGGTTTGATTAGAATCTTTTCTTTTGATTGATTATATTTTTCTAGTAGAATCATTTTAACTTCTAAAGCATTTGACTTTATTTATTTGTTTGTTTTTGTATTTATTTTTGATACTTTTTCAGCTCTTCGGGCATTTGTATACCTCAGAGTCATATTACCAGACATCATTTATTATTGTATAAATGTGTGGTGTTTCAAATAATAGATTTTTGTGGTCATTATGCTACAAAAGAAACCTATGTTAGGCGAATTTATTAGAAAAAATATTCCTAGTAAATAAAGAAAATTTGAGTTTCCAGTTTAAAATTAATTTCCTGATATTTTCTCATTTTCCTTTCCTTCCTTTTACCTCTTTCTCTTATTGTTCTATTCTTTTTTTCTTTTCTTACCATTACCCTTGCTTAAAAATATGTATTTGTAGCCGGGAGTGGTGGCACACGCCTATCATCCAGAATTCAGAGGCTGAGGCAGGAGGATCGCTGTGAGTTCAAGACCAACCTGGACTACATAGTGAGTTCCAGGTCAGTCTCAACTACATAGTGAGACCCTGTCTCAAAACAACAACAACAACAACAAATGCTTTTATGCATAAGAGCTCATTTAGACTTTACTGTTCTATCCCAATGAGTGGCTTCAACATAGGGAATATATCTTTGTTACATCTTATTAAATAATTCAGTTTTTAAAATCTTAGTATTCAGTAGAGTCTTTGAATTTGTTAGTGATTCTCCAAGATTCCCCGAGATCCTTAAGCTCTTCTTGAATATTTTTTGGGGCATCCTGTAACATAGTAGCAGCTCAGACTTCTGACATTGGTCTTGGCAGGGTAGGGATGTTTTATCCAGAGTATCAGTTAAACAGTATGGTGCCTATTTTAAAACTATGTTTCCAGGGTCCTAAAGATTGGGTTATGGAAACCCAATGACTAGTAATTCCAAAGGGTGGAAATAGAGTTGAAAATGGGCGAAAAGTCAAGAAGAATAATTTGGGAAGAAAAGCAGAATGCAAAAGAAATGACTAGTGTTTGTTTGGTAGAATGAAATGAAAGGATTCTTGGCTAATGATAATAAATACTACTGAATTGTCTGCAATTTATCAGCACAGGGAATCCAGAAGGTACACGTGATTTAGACTGGTATAAAGAGCAAGATGACTCATTGGTTGAGTTCTCATTTGAATTTCTTCTTACTTCTGGAGAGAGAAAAATGAGTTCTACTACCTGTACCTCACAGGACAATGGGCTTCTGCAAGAAATGCACTTTATTGTTTGAGAGTAAGGCAGTTTTTAATGCATTTATTTGAATTTTGTAACTTCCTCACCAAATCCCACGGCCTTGGGATTGGAAAACCTGGTCAAATGTAGGGGTAGAGTGAGTGTCGGTCCATATAGATCACAAAGTTAAAATGGACCCAGAGTTCAGAGGGATTTGGTGGAGGCATAAGTCAGATAGATGTTAGAGACACAGATTCTGGGGAAAAGATGTAGAACAGTCAGGTTTGGCTTGGTCATTAAATAACAGATCTCGAAGGGAGGGGGCCTCTGAAATCTTGTCATGTGTGTTCATCAGTTGTCTGTGGTAGATTTGTTACTCTGACAAGATACTTGGGAAATCAATTTAAATAAAGAAATATCCCTTTTGGCTCACAGTGACACAAGGTCCAGTCTCTGGTCATCTGGCTCCACTGTTTTTAGGCCTGTGGTGAAGCAGAAGAGTAGCAGAGAAAAGCTGCCGGCCTCATGGTGTTTGGGAGACAGGGAATCACCCAGTCATGTATTTAGTCCAACTAAACCCTACTTCCCAAAGTTTCCACCACCTAAAAAGCCATCAGATTATGAACCATGAGTGAATGACTCCGCTGATCAGGTAAAGGCCCTTATAATCCTATCACTTTCCCAAAGGTAGGACTTCTTTTATTTATTTATTTATTTATTTATTTATTTATTATTTACTTTTATTGAGTTTATTGGTACATTTAGGTATGCCTTATAATCACATTCATCATTGAGAATTTGTTTTCTTTTTAATTTATTTTTTTCTCTCATTGAGTTTATTCGTATATTTTAGGTATACAGTACAATTACATTCATTATTAGGATCTTGTACCTTTCCATGACAGGTCTTGGTTCTCATTTTTTCCCTTGTCCCTGCCCTCCCTTCACCCCCTCTTCCTCCCCATTTAC
>NW_022900925.1:30211123-30237794 GCF_012274545.1 Fukomys damarensis
AAAAAAAAAAAAAGGTAGACTTCTGTACACTGCTGCCGACTTGGGGACCAGGCCTTCAACAGATGAGGTTTTCAGGGATATTTAAGATGTAAAACATAACATCATCTAATTACAAGGCCTTTAATAGAGGATCTATGGTAGTCGGAAGAGAATCTGATGGACAGTGCAACTTCTTTTGCACACAACTTTTTCTCAACCCTTCCACCCTATTCCCTGCCAAAGAGAAACAGGTGAAACTACCCTGCACCCACCCGGTGGACTCAGGTCTCAACAGCAAGGAAGAGCATGAAGAACAGATTTTCAAAATCAATCCCCTATTGAACTTTTAAATTTTAATATTGAAACAGAAAAGTTATATTCTTGAGAGGTAAAGACAAATGTGTGACTCTTAATGGATATGGGACTTGGTGCTCTGACTTAGGCTCAAAGCCGTTTTATTTCAGCAATAAAAGAAGTTCAGGAAAAAAAGATTTGAATTAAAATGCTTTAGATTATGGAAAATCAAATACAGATGTGGATACTATATATATTACACTATTTTAATTGTCTGTGACAGATGTTTCACTGGTCATTAATGTGGTTTGGAAAATAAAGATCTAAGTGCATCTTTGAAGAAATACAGGTAAAATCTGATTTATCCTGCTAACCTGAGAAAGACTTTTGATCCTGTCTTTAAAGCATTCTCATGCTGTAGAGAATGCTGTGCTAAATTTTAAACCTCTGATCCAAGGTAATGAGTTATCCCTTCCAGAAGTTGATCAATGTAATAACTCCACTAAAGGGTAATCTTGCTGAAACATGACTGAAAATGTCGTTAGAAAAAAAAATGTATCCATAGGAGAAACCAATGAAGAACAGCCTTTAAGTCAAAAAGGTAATGTTTCTTGGGGATTTATTAAGTACCTTTTGGGTGCTATGGATTCTTCTAGATTGGGCATCAGCAAATTTTTTTCTGTAAAAGGCCAGATAGCAAATATTTAAGGCTTTAAAATCCATCTTCAGTCTTCTGTCCTTGTAACACAAAAGCAGGCATAGAAAACACACGACAGCAGTGAGGGGGCTGGGTTTTAATGCAGGCTATTGTTTACTGACCCCTATTCTAGAAATGCTCAAAAGGACCTACAAAGGTGATAGAAAAAAAAAAAAAGAACTTCTTTCTTACATAGAGCTTGCTTTCGAACAGTGGGATAGGAATAGAGGAACAATAATAAAGAGTGAAATCAAGAAGGAAGAAAACCAACATTCATCAGTGTTCCACAAATAACTAAAACAGGACGCTACACTGGATGACTGGGGAGAAAGTTGACTGTGTGGCACTTTGGCTGAGAAAGGACCGGTTTGGCATTGACCTAAAGGAAAAATATTTTGGTGAAAAAGATTTGCTTAAAAAAAAAAAGAATTGCTGAATTGAAATGAGCTTGATATATTCGAGGAACCAAAAGGAGGTCAAGGAGGTCAATGGGAGCAGAGTGGGTGTGTGTAATATATATATTGATGTTTGCAGTACATAATGATTACGGTCATAGTGGCGAGTGGGTACACGACACTCCTTAATTCTTTTTACTTCCTCTTTCCCCCTTCTCCATTTGCAAAAGATCTGTCTTCCTATTTCCTATTATTTATCTTTTTTTTTAAATGTGCAAAGCTCTGTAACTCAATACATTTACATTCTGACATCTCAGTGAAAAATCAGCGTCATAAAGGCAAGGCAACTTACATCACAAAAGAACCCCCCCCCGAAATAGAAAATATTTCATAAAAAAGCACATTCCAACTACTAAAAGAAACGCTTCCTCGGTGTCTGAATGCTTCTCTTCCGTGTACTTGTGTATAAATACATTGCTTCCTCCGATAAATGCATCCCACAGTCGTTCTTCAGCCGCCCATGTTCATACTCTGCTGCCTGCTCCAGGGTTCCCTGCACGTAGCCATCCAGCCAAGCCAGGAACCCTTGATGACCCACTCCTGAATCTAATTTGACCACAACTGGCCTTGCAATGATTTGCTTTCGGAAGCCAGCAGGGATTTGTTTGCTTCTGTAGACTCATTTTAACAACCTGGGGAGGGGGGAAACCCGAGTTCTAATTCCAGCTCTGCTACTGAATTAGTTGTGCGACTTGAGTAACTCCTCATTTCCGCTTTCAGGGTCCTGGGTGCCTCATCTCGCGGCCCAGACTCAGAACTCTGACTCCAGGTGCCCCACCAGCCTGGCCTCCCTATTATTTATCTTTATTTTTTGTCTTTAAATTATTTATGTTTAAAGTGTAAACTATAAATTTATAGTTAAAATATGAATTAAACATTCTTTCATGTATGAGAAGTCATATACTATTTAAACATGTGCGCCTGACTTGTTTCACTTAAGGTTAAGTTCTCCAAGTGCATTCTTTTTCCTGCAAATGACTCAAATTTATCCTTCTTTATGGCAGAGTAGCCCTCACTCTATTGTGTATCCATTCGTCAGGGAGGTTATCATATTTTTATGGAAATAATTCCGAAGAAACTATGTATATGATGATTTTCAGCTTGGAATTTTTTAATAGTACAAAATTGGAAACATTGTCATTTTTCCTCATGGAAAGGAATATGTCTTATTTAGTCAGCAATTCAGAAATGGCACATAAAGAAAACTATATATAAATGTTTATTGAACTAAGCCATCTAAATTTCTGGGAGACTTAATGTAATAGATGAAATTTTCAAATGGCATTAAGATTATTCTATTAGTCTGGAGTGCTTTCAACTGCAATAACAGAAATCTTAAGAATGGCTGCTAGAAATGTGAATTGATTTTTCTCACATGACAAGACCTCCAGAGGCAGGTGGCCATGTGAGTTGGTTTAAGGGTTTAGTAATCTCATGGCTAATATCTCTGAGCATATGAGGATTTTCTCTTGCATACCCAGAATAGCTTCCAAATAGCTAAAAAGCACATTGAAGTTCAAGATATGAAGAAGGGGAAGGAGGGAGGAGGCAAGGGCTAGCAGCGTCTGTGGTCACCCCTACCTCCTCCAGTGGATTCCCCCTTAGGTTTCAGGGCCAGAATTCAGTCACATGACCCCAGCAGCCACTACGAGGAAGACTGGGAAAGTAGGAAATGGATTTGCCATGATTGGATTAGATCAGTCGTGATTTATCACTAGGCTGGGCTCATTGCCAACCTCAAAGAAAATTAAGTTTCTGTTGGTGAAGTGAAGGGGAATGGAAATGAAGTAGGCCACTCTGAAGATTACGTGTCATTGTGGAAATGCTAATTACAGAGGGGATGAGCAGAGTGAAGAATTGTATTCGCAGTGCAGTCACCTACACTAAGGTAAATTACTGAGCATTTCAGGAGGGTTTATGATTTCTCATGACAACGCTGTGATGCAGGTAATATATTTCGTCTTCTTTATAGTTGGGCAAACTAAGATTTAGAGATGTTAGATGACGCAGTTAAGGTCATACAGCTAGTAAGCCAGCAAAGATTCAAAAATCACTTCTCAGATTCTAAATCCTTACTTCTTGCCATGTAAGATTCCTGCCCAGTACGATTTCTCATGGGCAGAGCAAGGAGCACAGAGTAGCACACAAAGATATTCAATAGAACGCAGGCAAATGAAACAGTTTATGATTTAAGTTTCAGATTTAAGTGGCGGTATATGTGATTCAAAACAAAGATCTTTTAAAGTAAAATTTTAATCTTATGGTGAACACAAAATTTAAGGGGAAATTCGTATTTTACAGGAAAGGAAATAATTAATTTGTTCTTATTTTTATCTCTACTGATTTTAAAGTATTTTTTGCTTGAGGTTTAATTATAGTAAATTAAAAATATTAAAGGGACAGCTTAATAACTTTGTGCATTTGTCTGAACTATGAAACTACCACCAAAATCAAGATACAGAGAAAACCCTAGGTCCCAGAATCCCTTACTGTGGCCTTTGCTGTGTAATTGCCTTCCCCGCAAAGTAACCACTGTTCTGACTTCCATTATGATGGACAAGGTTTCACCTGCTGTTGGTCAAATACACAGAATTATATAACACGTACTTCAAAGGAAGCTTCACTTTCTCATTTAACCTTTTATAAGTCAGGTTCATTCATATAGTTTTGTATATCAGTAACATTCTCTTTCATTGCTGTGTAATATAACATTGCTTAATAACATAATTTAGTTTTGCATGTTTTTGAACTTTATAGAATATGACTCATATTTTAAGAATTCCTGGGGTATTTGCTCAATGTTGTGTTTAAAAGATGAATTCATGTTTTATATCTAATGTATATTTATTCTTGCATAGCATTACATTTCATGAATGGAATGGTATGCATTGCTATGATTTGTTTTCTTATCACACCATTGATGATTACCTCATTTGAGGCTATGGTGAACAAGGGTGTTTAGCATTCTGAAGCAGAGATCTTGGTGAACATGTGTTTCCCTTTCTCTAGAGTACATTTCTCCAAAGTGAAATAACTGGTCATTTGGTGTGTGTCTTCAATGTTACTAAGCAATGTCAAAGTAATTTCTCCAAAGAACTTGAGGAACACAACTACAACCGGCAGCTTTGAAGGATTTCTATTTGAAGATTGATGTTGTAGTTTGTCTTGAAGGCAAAGAATCTGATTCAGAGCAAATATTTACTATTTCACTTGCCCAATGACAACAAATATGATCTTTGTGGTGGAATCAGGGGATAGGTTAGTTACCTGTTACTGCAACAAATGCCCAGGATAATCAAGTTATGAAGACAAAAGGTTTATTTTGGCTCATGGGCTTTTTTTTTTTTAGACCTCTAGCGGGGCAGCACATCGTGGCAGGAGCACTAGGCAGGACAAAACCACTCACTTCATGGTGGAGAAGGGAAAGAGAGGGAGAGGAAGGGGTTGAGGACTCATGGTGACCTTCAGGGGCATATTCCTAATGATGGGAAAACCTCCTTTTAAAGTTTCCACTACCTCTCAGTTACGCCAAGTTGGGAGACATTCCAGATCCATACTATAGCTGGGAGGAGGAAGAATGGTGTTAACAGATACCTGGGCTCTGCTGTAAGAGAGAGCTTGGGCTACAGGTGGTGTCAAGCTCAGCTTCTGCTACTAAATTTGTATATGGACTCAGCCCAGTTCACTTTTACTACCTGGGAAATTTGCTGAATGTGTACACACAGGAATGTCATGGAGAGTGATGATTTATTGAATTCAACGTGCACAGCGATCTTCACATGGCAAGTTCTTAAATGTTTCCTCCTCTTTACAAAGGGAAGTAGCAATGCCCATCTCTATTGACTTCAATAGCCTTTAAGATGCTATTATATTTAGAATCATTTCTAACTTGCCCACATTCTTCAGTTCTCTTCGTGTTTTCTGGAAGAAATAATGTATGATTTTGTGACATGCATATTGAAAGTTATAATATTGCTACTTTGGCCAGTTTCTATTAGATTGAAGGACTTTCCTAATGGAGGAAAAGATTAAGTATTGTGAAATAAAGCAATATTTACACTGTCACTTTTCATGAGAATTGATGCAAGATGGATCTACCTTTTCTTCCACAACCCAGGGAAATTCCAGTTTCACTAGATTGTATGTATACGACTGTGCATGTGTTTATGACACTTTCTTTTCGCTTATTACATGAGGGTGTGTGTGTGTTTTGTTTTAAATTAATTATTTGGCACGATTTAGGAATACATAATGATCACGTTTGTCAAAGAGCGGTTGTACTTGTACATGATGTAACTTGATTCCTCTTTTTCTTCCATTCCCCTTCCCTTTCTTCAGCCTCTCCGTTTAAAAAAGCTTTGTTTCCATTTTTTCCTCCTTTTATTGATTTTTGCCCTTTCCCCTTCCCCTTTTCAGTTTTCCTTTCCTTTTGAACAGTTTCTTCCTGTTTCATATGATCAACTATAAATTTTGTCCTCATTTACCCTTTTAATTTCTCACACCAGAGACACAATGTGATACTTACACATATGTGTCTAATTTATTTCACTTAAGAGTATGGTCTCACGTTGTATCTAATTAGCTATAAATGTCTCAGATTTTCTTTCTTTATGGTTGAGTAGTGCTCCATTGTAAAAAACATCATGTATTTTTCATCCATTCTTTGGATGATGGCATTTGGGTTGTTTCCAAGGTATTACAAAATGTGTCGCTATAAACGTGGGTGTGCATGTATCATTGTGGTGTGATGCTTTTAATTCTTTCAGGAAGACACCCAGAGTGGGAATATGTGGGTCAAATGGGACCTCTCATCTTAATGTTTTGCAGCCTCTACACTGATTTCCACAGTGATGGCACCAGTCTACACTCTCACCAGCAGTGAAGAAGGGTTCCTAGTGTATGTTTGTTTTGAAACAATGCCAAGAACCAAAGGATTAACCTTGCTCATATTTAGCAAGCTTTGGGGGCATTTTCTAGAAACGTAAAACTTTTAATTAGGGGAAATTTTCTTTTGTATATTAAAACAATTACTGATGAATTATAAAGCAGCAAGATAATTCTGCATATATTTTAAAAATAACAAATTATGCTGTGGGGGGAAACTGTATCTTTACAAAGTACCTTGAACTCTGTCCTAACGTCTCTGGGGATATAGACTCTCTTCTTTTTCATTACAAATACTAGGAAGAGTTGGAGATCGATATTTCCCACAGAGACTTTACACGCTCTAGATCACCTGCCTTTCTACTTCTCTAATTATATTTCCTTGAACCTTAGCATAACTTTGCCTCCTTTGTACAGACAAAACTCACGGTGGGATGGGAGGGTGAAAGAGCATTTTATGGCGCTTCTTGTCTCCCAGCATGTTTCAAAAATTCCCACCCCAAAGTCTGCATCAATCTACAGAACTAGAAGTCATCATAAAATGCTCAGGCAAAATTCACACATTTTAAAAAAGCAAAGTCATAGCCGTAAGATTCCTGCACAGTTGCCCTTCTGAGTGTGTGGGGTCAGCATTCGTGGAGTCAACCAATCTTGGATGAAAAATATTCAGGAAACAAAATTATATCTGTCCTGAACAGGTAGAAATTTTTCTTGTTATTATTCCATACACAATGCAGCATGACAACTATTTGTATAGCATTTACATCTTATTGGGTATTATAAACAACCTAGAAATGATTCAAGATATAGCGAAGGTTGTGTGTACACCACGGCATAACATTTCATATAAAGAGACTGAATAGCCATAGAATTTGAAATCTGCAGGCGGACCTGGAACCAATTCCTGGAGGAAATAGCAGGATGGCTGTATTTTATCCTTATTGAGGTTATTTCTTCTCTGCCCGTTTTAAACTTCATATTTCAATCTGATGTTTTAAACTTCATATGCCAATGTGAAACCTTCTGTAAACACCCTCAGAATTTAAGATCTTGTAAGGCCGTTTTACAGGATCAGACTTTTTTTTTTTTAATCCATTCATGAGATTGTCACAGCAAAAGAAGAGACACAGGTGATACTCAGGACAGTTTCTTATGCTCACAGGTCTTAGGGACAAGAGGCATAGTGTGCCACGTTGGGCTAAGAAATCACATTTGCAAAATGAGAGGCCTGGTCTGATTCTGGAACCCCTGTTCTTCCTCCACTTCTCCCATTGGAGGATTCCACTTTGAGTCTCTTTTGGCCTAAGTTTTTTGGGTGACATGGAGAAATGGAGTTTAACGTAAAGTTGGCTAGTCACAAAGATTCGGGTAATTAAGAAATCTCCATTATCTCGGCAAGACCTTTTTAGCAAGCTATATTTTGCCTTAATTACGGTAATAATAACAAAGTCAATGAACTCACCACCTTCCCATTAAGAACCTTCAAATGTTTTATTCAGAAGCGCAATGATTCTGAGCGGGTGACAATGTAATGTGCTCTTTGCGCAATGAGCTCTTTCATTTGATTAAGTCACATTTTCCTTTTTGAGTTAAAGGTGAAAACGAGGTATGAAAACACGAGCTATTCATTCAGTATGTGCTATTACTTTACAAACATAGTTGTTAACTTTCTCGCAAGGACTCAGACAGTTCACTTTTCAGCACGTTTCCTATTAACTCTTGCTGGAGGTTAAGTATCAGTGGCCTATTTTCCACTTGTCGACGTATGTAGAAGTAGGTAAGGTGTGTTGAAAAACTAGCTACGATGAAATTCACCCCTTGTGGTCTAAGCCCTATGAATGTCTGACAGACACACGGGACTGTGCAGCTACCCCCACAGTCGTAACGTAGAGCAGTTCTGTTGTGCCCAAGTTTCCTGCTGTTTCCCCTCTGTATTCAGACTTCTTTACTCAGCCCAACCTTTTTTAAAAAGTTTTTTGGGGGTACATTTTAGGTGTACAGTACAGTTACATTCATCATTGGGATCTTGTATGTTTTGCATGATGTATCTTGGTTCTTAGTTTTTCCCCCATATCCTGGAAGTGTATATTTAAATGCAAGGAATTACCAAACTACCTTCCAAAGCCGCTGTGCTGTTTTATACTTTTGCCAGTAATGTATGAGATTTTTGGTTCGTCCACATCCTCACCAGCACTTTGTTTTGTTGGTTTTTTGTGTTTTAGCCATTCCCATAGATGTATAATGATAAGTCCTTGCATATTTAGTGACATGGGCCATTTTATATGTTTATTTGCTATCCAAACATCTTCTCTATTCAAGTGTCTTTTCACTAGCATTTATGCCCAATTTTAAACGGAGTTGTGTTCTTATTGTTGAATTTGAAGCACTTTTGTATAGATTTTGCTTACAAGTTTATTGTCAGATATGTGACTGGGATATTTTCTGATAACCTGTGGCTAATATTTGCACTCTTTACAGGCTAAAAGTTTTACATTTTGGTAAAGTTCAAAGTACAGTGTTTCAAGATTTTCCTTTTATAGATCACACTTCTTTTTTTTCCCTCTCATTGAGTTTATTGGTACATTTGAGGTACACAGTACAGTCACATTCATCATTGGGATCTTGTACCTTTAATGACAGGTCTTGGTTCTCATTTTTCCGCCTCATCCCTGCCCTCATTTCATCCCCTCCTCCTTTCCCTATTTACAAATACTTTATTTCTATTTTTTCATCTTCTCATTTTTTTCCTTTTCCTTTATTACCTTTCCCCTACCCTTCCCATTTCCCCTAACCTTTAGCCCCTTTCTTCCTATTTCACATTGTCAATTATATCATTATGATCTTATGTACCATTATAGTTCTTTACACCACAGAAATACTTGTGTGACTTATTTATTTCACTTAGGAGTATATCCTCAATATGCATCCATTTTCCTATGAATGAGTCTAATTTCTCATTCTTTATGGCTGAGTAGTATTCCATTTTATAGAAAACCCACATCTTTATATCATGTCTAACAACTCTCTGCTTCATTTAAGGTCACAATGATCTGTGTTTTCTTCTAAAATTTTAATAGTTTCACACTGTATATTCAGATTTATTTAGAATAACTTTTTAAGTAAAGGTAAAGTATAGATTTCAATTAAACATGTTTTGCTCATGTAGCTTTCTGATTTTTCTGACATGATTACAAAAGAATATCCTTTCTACATCAAATCGGTTTCATAATTTTGACAAAATTTAGTTATCTATACCCAAATGGATCTGCTGATAAGCTCCCTATCCTGTTCAATTGAATGTAGCAATTGTTTCATTAGTAACTACACTGTCTCAATTAGTGTAGCTTTATAGTAAGTTTTGAAATTAGGTAATGTTTTGCTTTTTCAGAATTAATTCGACTATGGTGGTACTTTTGGCATCCAATATAAATTTCAGAATTTGCTTTCTAATACCTAGAAAAAAGGTAGTGAGATTTGATTGGAACAGCATTTATTCTATGGAACAGATTGCATAGAACTGAAATCTTAAAGGTAATGACTCTCATTCCATGGGTTACATTAGTCCTTTGACTGTTTTTATCAGTGTTTTCTTTTTTTTCTCATATTGAATCTCCAGTCATGTTGTTAGATTTATATTATGTACTCAATTTTTGGTGTTTTTGTAAATGGACATTTTGATTTCCAATTTTAATTGCTAATATATAGCAGTGGTATTGATTTTTGTATTGATTATAAATCTTGCACCTTGCCAAACTCATTTAGTATTTTTGTAGCTTTTTTGTAGCAAACAAAAGAATCTTTATTTCTTCTTTCTAATCCACATGCATTTTTACCCCTTGTCTCAAAGCACTAGTTGTATTTTTCAGCATAATATCATATAGGATTTTTTTCTTTTTTGGTACCGGGGATTGAGCTCGGGTCCGTGCGCTTCAAGGCAGGCCACCAAAACGCTGAGCTAAATCCCCGGCCCTCAAATAGGATTGATAGAAGCACACATTACATTATTATTCCATTTCAGATTTTCAGGAAAAGCATTTAAGCTTTTACCACTAAGTATGTTGTTATGGTTAGTACTTTTGTAGATGGCTTTCATTAAGATAAGGAAATTCCTGTACATTCACCATTGCTAAAAGGTTTTAAAAAATTATTAATGAATATAAATGTTTTCAACTTTTTCAAAATTTTAAAAATTATATTTAGCTCGCAGTATGAAATGTTCGCACTCCTTGTGTGGAGTTGGTCCACCTACATAACATCTTAATTCCTTTTTCATGCCTTGACCCTTCCTTCAGTCTCCTCTCCTTTATCTCTTGATTCTCATCCATTTGAGAAAGATCTGCCCTCCTGCTTCTTGTCATCTATCTTGTATTTTGCTCTTGATGCATAATTTGGGTTTCTCATACAAGGTAAACTATGCCCTGTTTGACCTTGCATGTCTGAACTATTGGGCAACTGCACAGATAGGCTATGGGATGGTCCTCCTTCCTTTGTTGAGTCTGGTATTAGCGCACACACTTGGAGTTCCCATCTCTTTCAGGGCAAATTTCACTATCTCCTCCCATGCCCTAGGGGTGCTCTATCCTGAAGTCCACTACCTGGAGCTCTTGTGAACACTGATGGTGTTTGTTTGTTTTTTTTTTTTTTTGGTACCGGGGATTGAACTCGGGTCCTTGTGCTTGCGAGGCAGGCCACCGAACCGCTGAGCTAAATCCCCGGCCCTGATGGCGTATTCTTGAGTCACCACCTCCTCAGTGGCAGAAAGGTCCCTCTTGCCACCTTTCCTTGCTGGAGCCATTCTGCTGGACTCCAATCGGACATGTGGAAATTGCACTTCCTTATGACATATTTTCGTGGAGTTTATCAGTGATACAATATGGTGCTGCAATTTTTTTGCTATAAATATTTAAAGTAGAAGGTTAAATTCCTTAGTGGCTATGAGATTATTCTGATTATCCTTTTTTTTTTTTCTTGAACAAATTTTGGTCATGTTTTTCAAAGAATGTAGGCTATTTACATGTTTCAATTTATGAGATTAATACTGTCTGTGGTAATTCCTTGTTATTATTTTAATATTTGTGCTCTCCATGGTTTTATTCCTAATATTGAGAAATTGTCTCCAAACTCCTTTTTTATTAGCTAGTCTTTCCCATTGTTATAGATTTTATTTATCTTTTCAACAAGCCACTCTTTGGTTTCATTGTTTTCTTTTTTGTTTTTTTAAGACAAGATCTCACTATGTAGTTGAGACTAAACTGGAACTCACTATGTAGCCCAGGTTGGTCTCGAACTCACAGTGATCCTCCTGCCTCAGCCTCCTGAGTGCTGGGATTACAGGTGTGCAACACCACGCTGAGCTCATTGTTTTCTTTATTGATTTTTGCTTTAATTTCATTTATTTGTGCTCTAAGATAAGTTAAAAATTTGAGAGAAAAGAAAAAAAAAATCTGTTATATTTACCAGACACATAACAATGCCATTGCTTTTCCTTCATTTCTTAAGTTCCAAGTTTCCCTCTGGTAAATTTCCCCTTCAGCCTGAAGAATTATGTTTTGCATTTGTGTTAGAATAGGATTGTTGGTTCTGAAACTTCATAAGGTTTCCTTCCCCTAAAAATTAATTTTGTCTTAATTTTGAAGGATCTGTTCACTGGATATAGAATTCTACGCTGACGGTTCTCTTTCAGCCCTGGAAAGATTGTTCTATTGTCTTCTGGATTTGAAAGTTTTGGATGAAAATCCACTTTCATTGGGTTCTCCTCTCTCTCTCTCTCTCTCTCCCTCTCTCTCTCTCCCTCCCTCCCTCCCAATGTCATTTTTCTCTGGAAGCACACAAGACCTTATTTTTTCATACAGTGCAATTCTTAGGAGTTGGGGCTGTAGCTCAGTGGTAGTCTCTGAGCATGCTCAATGCCCTGGATTGGATCCCTGGTTCTAGAGAAAGAAAGAGATGACTAGGACGCAACATTTAGGATTTTGTTCTCAAAGACCTGAGAGCCAGGGCATCCTGACAGAGATTCTTTGTGTGGCCAAAATTTAATCAAACTTCTGAATCAGTTCCCTAGACCTACATGTGCACTTGCTTGTAAAATCCAGCTTGAGCAAAGTGCCCGGCTGAGGGGGGTTAGGCAGAATCCCCACCCTCACTCTCCAGGCCTGACCACCGACCATATCTGATCAGCATTCTGCTTCCTCCTTCACCGTCCTCTGGGGTGATGTCTGATCACCCTGGCCAACTTTTAATAAGAATTCTGTTAGGGGGGTTTAGCCAGGATACCCTTAACCCCTGATGTTTCCTCTCAGCAATTTTCCACTCATTGATATCTACCATGCTCTTGGTTATAGGTGCTCACTTGAGGAGTTGAGTCCAGTCCTTCTCCCACTGCAAAATCCTACCACTCTGGTGTTCACTATAGCTCTTATCATGGTTATACAATTTTTACTGTGTTTTAAGAACTATCATTGCATAATGTTTTCATTAACCCTCTTGCATTGATCTCCTTGGCCACCTACAGTGTCTCTCTCCAGTCCCAGCCTTGCTAGAACTGCCCAGCTTTGGGGGCCTTCTGTTGTAGTGTCTTTTGCAGAATGATGGCTCCATTTGTATTTTCTCATAATTCTAGACAACAGGGACTGCCCTCAGTATGATACACAAGAAGAAAGAGAGAAAATTGAACAGGGATTTTTTATTCCATTCTTTGGACCACAAATATATTTTTTCTTGCTGTAGGGTTGGTTTTCTCTCGGGCTCACACAACCATTGTCGCTGCAAAGCCAGTGTAACCCTGACTTGGCCTGTCTTGGAGCAAGTCTGGGAGAGAGAAAGAGAGAGACACAGAGAAAAACAGAACAAATGCAGGTATTTCTCACATACCTTCTCCTTTCAGGAACTCCTTTTCCCAGTCCTCTAGCTAGAACAAGGATGTTTCTTGCAAAAATATTGCTTCCAGAAGCACTGTGAAATTCTATAATTCATTGCCCTGGATCAAAGGGAAAAAGGAAAAGCAAACAAACATACAAAACAATGAATTCAACACTTCCCTGGTAGTTAAGTTCTCTGTTATTTTGCTTTTTGCAACTGTCAGCTACTTGCTTTTTGTATTTTCTTCCAAGTTCTTCATTGCAAGCAGTAGGAGAGAGGTTGTGTAGTGAGCATATTCCACACTTGCAAGCACCGGTAATTCTAAACTGATTTTAAAGGCGAAAAAGCATACTAAAGATGGTAAAATCCTGGTAGATTATAGAACTAGTGGATATGGATTTTGAGTCATTTATGAGGGTTCATGAACTGACTTTTTGAATATACCTATTATTTGAAAGCGAGTTTGCTCTGGAAAATCTAAGAGGTATATTTAACGAATCTTTCTGATTTTAAGCTGGATGGGATGTCTCTGTTCTGCATTTTCATTGCATTGTGACTTATCCCTTTCTTAGCTCTTAGTACGCTGCACAGAAATAGCCCATTCCTCATCTTTCTCTTACACCTAGTCATTCAATTCTCAAGAAAATGAGCTGTGTCTTATTTTCCTGGACAATTTTAGAAATTGCTTGAAAATTTCCCATGCCTGGAAATTGACAGGCAGTGAATAATTATTGCTCGAATAGTTGGATGAACCAAACACTATGGAAGGCACATATACATCTTTTCCAAGCACAGGTAACTAACTACACACAAAAGATATTATCATTAAGACATTGTGAAGTCAATATATTCTTTGATATTTAAATGCTGAAGTAAGTCCTTGCTGATTCATAGGAACTAGTGTTTTCCTGGTCACTTTTTCACACTGAACTTTAAATCCAATTATAATTTATGTCCTATGACTCCTCTTTTTGTTCTGCATAGCAAATCAGACCTGCAGCTTAGTATATTACTTTATTTTCCAAATCTTTCACACAAGACATTTTTTGGTGTGTGTACTCATGCAGATGTATCTGCCTCGGTACTTTTTTGTTTTGTTTTGTTTATTTATTTTCTGGTACCAAGGATCGAACTCAGGACCTTGCACTTGTGAGGCAGGTGCCTGCCACTGAGCTACATCCCCAGCCCTATGTGGGTATGTTTGTGTGCAGATTTTCAGAAGGTCCGGGATGGTGGATTATCATCTTGCAGGCAAAAACCTTCACACCGAGTGTTGGTTCCCTTGAAGAGTCCAATCTACTTTAGTGTCACACAATCTCCTTTCTCTCCAGATGTAATTTTACTCATATTACAATAGAATAATTTATCTTTCCACCCTTCTTTTCAGTTTGGGTCTACTTTTGCATACCCAAAGGCACATTAATAGCCTTTTCCAAAATAAAGAGCAACCTAACCCCTTTGTCCGACAGAAAAAGTGGCAGAATTTTTAAGGCTTTTGTTGTCTTCCTCTCTTTTCTTTAGTAGTTGTGTGACAAATCACCCTGATTCCTCCACAAAACACAGAAGCAGTTAACGTAATTTTAAGGATTTAAATGATAACTGATTCACCCTCTTACACATCCTGACAAGTATGTACCTTTATTTGCCAAAAACCTTGGGGAAAGGAATCCCTCCCTCAAAAGAATGTCACAGCCTGTTTGAAAAAGGGGCAAGAGATGTGTAATTGGAAGATCTGTGCTTGAATTCTGGCTATGCATCTTTTTGGCTGCCTTACCGTAAGATAAACTTTTATTTCAAGCTATGGGAGGGGCTTATTTACATCTACACATAAAGGTACATATCTAATTTGGTTTATCTATTATAAATTCCCATACTTTGTTTTTTCTATTGACTCTTTGATCCTAATTTTTATCACCTGTAAAATAAGAATAATCATATCTGCTATAGGAATGGAATGAAATAATAATGAAATAAAGCCATTTTATAAAGTATCATTTCTGCTATATTTATCAGCCATGATTTTCTTTTTTAAAAATTAATTTTATTGATCCATTTTAGATATACAGTATAATGATATTCATCATTGGAAATTTGTACCTTTGCAAAATCTATCTCGGTTCTTATTTTTCCCCCATTCCTGTGCCCTCCCTTCGACACCTCTACCCCTCCTTATTTGCAAAGGCTTTATTTCTATTTTTTCATTTTATTGTATTAATTCCATTCTCTTCTTTCCTTTCCCCTACCCCTCTCACTTCCCCTACTCCTTTAGATGTTTTCTTCCTATTTTACAATATCAATTATACATTTTGATTGTTACTTACACTTTTAGTTTTTCACACCAGAGAAACTATTTAGTATATATACATGTGTGTCCTATTTATTTCACTTAAGAGTATGGCCTCAATGTGCACCCACTTAGCTATGAATGTCTCTAGTTTTTCATTATTTATGGATGAGTAGTGCTCCATTTTATTAGAAAAAAACCCCACATCTTTATCCAGTCTCCAGTTGATGGGCAATTGGTCTGTTTCCAAGTTTTAGCTATTATAAACCGTGCCACTATAAACATGGGTATGCATATATCACTGTGGTATGATCAGTTCAGGGAGTCCAGGAAGTTGAGTATCAAATTGTTCCATCTTGTTGCTCTTTGGGGTTACCTTAAGTGATCTGGAATCTGGTTTTGAGACTTGTTTGTGGGTCTTCTCATTTCAACTGATGCAGCCTGCTGCGCCTTTGTTGAGGCAACTTTTAGCTCACCCAGTGATCTTCAATTTTCAGCAAGCCGTGAGAGGCATTTTCTCTACCACTCACCACTGTGTCAATTCCTGGGTTCAGAGTGGTCGCCTTCTGGGTCCCTGTGCTGCCCTGTTGTCTGGGTGGTGTTCTGGCTGGGGCCTGTGCACACTTGGGATGGCATCTGGGCGTGTCTCTGTCTGGGGCCTGCACCCCTGTGTAGCTGTTGTCTGGGAGGAACTTTAGCTGGGGGACATGACCCTGGGTCACTTGTGTCTGAATGGGCTTCTGGCTGGGGTCTGCTCTTACCAATGGTATCTGGGTGGGCCTCGAACTGTTGCTCGCCAGCCTGCATAGCTCTTTTCCTGGTGAGCCTTTGGCTGGGGCCTGTGGGCCCAAGCGGCTAGTGTCTGGGCAGCGCCCTGGCTGGAACCTGCCAGCACCCGCTCAGCTCTGCTCCACTGGGGCTTCTCACTGGGAAGTGCATGCACTGAGGGACGGAATCTGGAAAGGCCAATTTTCTTCATTGTGTCTCAATTTTAGCAATGATTATATCACGAGAAGGTGCTATTTACTTTGCAACACGGAAACCAAAGGCTGCCATCGTGACCACATTCTAAAGCAACAATTTTCTATAGAATATCTGCAAGTCAAACTGGCTGAAAGGAACTTCCTATGCAGAGAGAATGCCCTGTATTGTGAGCAAACTATCGTCACGCTTCCCTTTCTCTTCTTACTGTAGCCCCACGTAGGGGTCCAAGGATTTCCAGGTGTTGACTAAAAGGATTAGAGGTGGGAAGAAATAAACAGATAAAGAGCAGAGGGCCCTGTAAGTGACCGACCTCCAGTTATATCCAGGGAAACAACATCGGTCAACAAAGGCTGTCCTGATCGTAGGAGACAGCTCAGATAGGTATGTGGAGAATCCACTCATTTCTGTGCTCCATTACTCTAATGATCACCTTTAATGAGGATTCTTGGTTGTTTTCTAGTGAAGCTAAATTTGATCAAGTAGTGTAATAAAATTCAATCTATTGCCAAGAATGTCTGAAGGACTGGAAAATTGTGAGACTCTAGTTAGAAAGATAAAGCTACACGCTGTAAACCATAGAACTTTATATTTGCCATGTCAAATGTTCCCTGGAAACAGCATTGGGCATTTTGATATTTCTTTGGTTGGTACGTGGATTTAATTAATCAAAAGGGGGAAAAATTCTGGAAAATTACTTGTACCGATGAGCTTTGAAGAAGCGTATAAGTGTGGCTAAGTGCTCTGACATTATCATTTAATCAATTCTATTGAAAGTTTTAATGATCATCCTTCTAATCCATTCTCGACGATGAATGTCTACACTAAAGGTTTTGGGTTTGGAAGGCTAGCTCACAACACTTCTCATTCATTAAAACAATTTATGTCAAAAAATTCAAGGGCAGTTTGACAAAATGAACAGAAGCTTCAACAATGAAATATAAATCAGTTAGTGTGCTGTTATTCCAGACCAATAATTGATTTACTTGCTTGCAGATGCTCTTCCAGCAGTTATTTTAGCAATCAGGCTGATTTATGATCTGTTTTACTTACCATTGTCATTAGCACTTCCCGTGATGGTGCTTATATGTATATGATATATATTGTAGTGCATTTATATTGTTTTCCAGATATTGCCTGTTATAGATATTAGTACACCGTTTTCATGGATATCACTTTTGCTCTATTATTTCTTTTTGTATTAGTGTATGCTTGGGATATGCGATAATTACTGCTTTATTATTTCTGTAGGATGCATTTCCCTGCAGATTGAAAAATCAGTAGCCGGGGATTTAGTTCAGTGGTTCGGTGGCCTGCTTCGCAAGCAAGCGCAAGGACCCGAGTTTGATCCCCGGTACCAAAAAAAAAAAAAAAAAATCAGTATACCACCTTACAGTTACCACCCCAAAGGAGTGGCAACAATATTGTCATCTTTTGGTGGAAATAATTAAAACCTTTGAAAATTTTATTAATTACATTACTATGTCAAGATTGACTTCATACTTTATTAACACATTTTCTATATTTCTTTACTAGAAGTTTCTTCGTGTGGTATCCTACTGCCCATTTTTTCCCTTTTGACTTGAGATATTTTCTTATATGCTAACAATTTGCTGAAAATACTTCCTCTGGCTTTTCAGAAATGCAGATTATATTTTCAATATAAAGAATTTAAATTTTAGATGCTCACATATGTCACTTCTCTTTGTAATTAGATTCCTTCAAATAGGGGGAATGATCATTTCCCATCTGATAAATTATCTTTTCCTGTTTTCTGCATTAAGAAATATAAATTTAACTCTTTTATACTTTCCTATTTTCTGTATTAAAAATATAATTTAACTCTTTAATATTAATTTTACTTTGAAGAGTTGAGACTCACATGTATACTTCAAATTAATGAGATAATATGCTTTTAGATTTCTCTGTGTGGAACTGGAGAGAGGCAAAATTGACAAATAAGCATGAAAAATTTCCAAGGGGAGAGTTATTACAAGCCAGTGTGTAACTATTTCTTATTTGTTCACATGATCTTATTAAGAAACTGATGAGCACTTGAAAAAAAATCATACCACATAAAATATTGCTTATTCTTGGAAGATTTTATATAATTTTGAAATTATATGTTCTATGGAAGCTTAATGAAAATCCCCTGCTGTATTACCTCAGTCTGGGTTTTTAAGGTAAATTTTTTTACAAAGTTAGAGAATTGTCCTACATCATCTTAAGACTGCTTGGGTAAGTTATTTATTTTTTGTTAGTATGTTTTCATTTCTTCTCAATTTTCAAAATGTTTGTCATGTAGCTTTTATAGTGCTGTCAGCATTTTAAAAATCTGTAATATAGTAAGTACTTATGTTTCTTTTTAAATGATAATTAGTTGATGCCTTCTCTTTGTTTCTCATTTTCTGGATTAACTCTCTGGAGAATTACTAAGTGTATCTCTTTAAAGAATTGACTTTTTATTTGGTGATCCTCTCAAAGTGACTTTATTGTCTAGTTCATTTATTTTCTATTTTCAACTTATTTTTTTAAAAATTTGTAATGGGGCCGGAGATCTAGCTCAGTGGTTCGGTGGCCTGCCTTGCAAGCGCAAGGACCGGAGTTCAATCCCCGGTACCAAAAAAAAAAAAGAGTAGTGATTTAGGTCTAGCAGCAATGTTTTGATGTGGGCAGTGTACTCAATCTTTGCCAAATTATGCAATCTGTAAAGTGGGATGAAGGGTTGAAACTATCTCACAGGGTCACTGTGAACATGAAGTGGAGTAATCCAAGCTCACTGCAAGGTCTAGAGTGTAGTATTAGGTTAGTAAATATTCATACGGCAGCTGAGCCTTGAGTTTAAGGTCAAAGATAGCTCCTAGTCCTTTACATTTACAGAAAAATGATTTGTAGAAAGAAATGAAGTTAAAAGCTCAGTCTCTGGCCTGTGCCTCCATACACAGAAGAAATCCCACCGAGTCTATGTGATTAGAGCTGGCTAATTCTTTTTGCTTCCGGTGAAACTTGTTCTGATGTTGGCATAGGCTTGAATCTACGAAAAGGAATTAAGGATTGTAAAATTAGGAGAAGGGCATAGAAGGTAGAAAAATGACAAGGTGGGCCTCTTGCTTCGTTTAATTGGAATTGTGGGTATCCTTACACATAATTCTGCCCTAACTCTATAAGCGGACCAGTGCACTTTTCATGGACAGACTCACCTCTCATGCTGCACCCTCCAAATCAACTTATTTGGTTGGTCAGAAATGTCCCCGCTCCTCCTAGGTACAAGGACTTCAAAACCTTTGCCAATTTGCTAACTTTTATATTGGACCTATTTCCTTGGATTATCTCATCTCATTTTTTTGTTTTGTTTTGTTTTGTTTGTTTGTTTTTGTTTTTGGTACCGGGGATCGAACTCGGGTCCTTGCGCTTGTGAGGCAGGCCACCGAACCACTGAGCTAAATCCCCAGCCCTCTTATCTCATTTTTACAGCAACATTTTTTTTTAAATTTTATTGAGTTTATTGGTACATTTTAGGGATACAGTACAGTTACATTCATTGTTGGGATTATGTACCTCTACATGACAAGTCTTGATTCTCATTTCTTCCCCTTGTCCCTGCCCTCCCTTCACCCCCTCCTCCCCTCCCCATCTACAAACACTTTATTTTCATCTTTTCATTCTCTCACATTTTTTTCTTTTCCCTTTTTGTTCTTCCCCTACGCATCACACCTTCCCTACACCTTTAGCTCCTTTCTTCAAATTTCTAAATGTCAGTAATCTTATTAGAATCTTATGCATTGTTGCAGAATATTCACACCAGGGAAACTATTTGGTATTTACACATGTGTGACTTATTTATTTCACTTAGGAGTATATCTTCAATATGTATCCATTTTCCTATGAATGAATCTATTCTCTCGCTCTTTATGGCTGAGTAATATTCCATTTTATAGAAAAACCACAACTTCTTTATCCAGTTTCCAACGGATGGGCAAATAGGCTGTTTCCAAGATTTAGCTATTACAAACTGTGCCGCTATAAACATGGGTGCACATACTTCTCTGTGATATGATTCTTTTAGTTCTCTTGGAAAGATACCCAACAGAGGGATGGCTGGGTCAAATGGAACCTCCAGTCCAAGCTCTTTGAGGTATCTCCATATTGATTTCCATAGTGGTTGCACTAGTCTGCACTCCCACCAACAATGGAGGAGGGTTCCTTTCTCCCCACAACCCCGCCAACATTTGTTATTGTGTGATTTCTTGATAGCAGCCATTCTTTGTGGGGTGAGGTGGAATCTCAGTGTTGTTTTCATCTGCATTACAGCAACATTTTAAAGAAGCCTTTCTCATTCCCACTGTTACAGATGAAGAAGTTTAAGTTTGAAAGGTGTGTGCAGAATAGCAGAGCTCGGCTAAGAACCCGAATCTCTTGAAGACCTGTCTCTCATCACTCCTTTCATATTGTGAGAAACTGCTAATTGGCCACTTAAGAGTTTTATGCTTTCAACTGAGAAGTCACAATTTAAAATATGTACAGGAAAGTGAATAGAGGAGCCAGACGGGTAATAAATCAGTGTAAATTCATGGATGTCCACAACTTCATCGAGTGATTAAGATAATCCACTGGGAATGATAGATCAAAAGGTTTCTCTCCCTCACCTGCAGCCTCTTCTCCTTCTCTTCTCCATCTTAATCAATGAAGTGAAGTCGAATTACCCATTGAGGACTCACTAAGAGGTCACAGTATGCATATTGGAAAAATACTATCATATTCACCACTACCTGAAGTCTCCCACCCTTTACACATTATTATAAACATTTTGGAGTACAATGCTACCTCCTAACTCTGACCTACACATATGTACTATGTATACATGCATGTATGTCACACGTGTCTCATATATGTGTGAGAGATATAATACATATATTCATAGAAAATAATGCTTTTCCATTAGTGATATAGTGGGGAACAACAGCGGTGTGTGGACCCCTTTAAAGAAACATCTTGGATACACTGAACCCTTTCTTAATGTTATATTCATTTAAAATGCATGGTTAAAATAAATCTAGTAGAAGCATAAAAATTAAATGATATACTTCCTTTAAAACTCACTGAAAGCATTATTTGAATGATTGTCTAATCTATTATTTTCATGTAAAATTGACTTAAATGATAAATTGGGGTATTTTCCATGTTTGAATGGTATTATTTTTCTTTTTCTTGGTAGGCATTTTACGCCAATACTTTATTTTGAAAAGTTTAAAATATATAGGAAAATTAAAATAATTGTTATACTCACTGCCTGGAATTAATATCACCTAAATATGTGTTAATATTTGGCTATGTTTAATTGATCACTTAGGAATCTGTCCTTTTTACTATGTATCGATCAAGTTTGACGCATTTTAGAGGAAGTTGCATTAACAATAGGCCTAATTTCTAAACACATCAGCATAATAAAAATTTCTTAATTATCATCTGCTGTAGAATATACCTTTCTGGATTACTGATTATTTTTTAAAAGAAGGTGTAGGGAAGAGAGTCACTAGGTTGAAATTCATGAATATTTTAAGGCTTGTCATGCAAATAACCAAATTACCTTTTAGAAAAAAAAAATTTTGACAGTTACATTTCTGCCAGTAGTCCAGGAGAGTCTCTGTTTGCCTCCCTATATCCTTGTGAAGATTAACTTCTTTGTTAATGAGATACCATGAAAATTGTTATTGCTGGACTTTGAATTAGTTTGGTTTTTGATGAGTTGTCACATTATTCACTGCATAAAATCAGTATTTCTTCAGTCAATTTCTGATTCAGGTGTGTCTATGCTTTCATTAAAAACTTTGAGTTTTCTTATCAATTTATGTGAATTTTTTGTATAACGGAACTATCAGTAAAAGAGCATGAGTTATGAGGGACGTGGAGCCTATTTCTAACTTCCTACAAAGAATGTGACACTGGCATGAGTTATGACGAGAAATGCCACAAGTTCTTAAAATCTCTATTTCCCCCTAATCAAATTGCTGCTTCTCTATGACCAAATACTGCTCAAAAAGAAAACAAAAATAATACATTTTTACTATAAAGTACAAAGAAAATCAACAAGTAGAAGGCAAGGATCACTGACTAATTGTGGTCTCCAAACTAGCAAAAATTTAATTAGGTGCTGTAACATGGACTTTCCAACAAAGTTATTTGCATGGATGTTTTTGAGATGGGGCAATACATCTCATACACAGGATCACACAACGAATATGTGAAAGAACTGGAATTTGAACTCAGAACCTTAAGTCCAAAGCCTAATGACAGTGATTCCTCTCGCAAACCGGAGTTTTGCCTCTGAACCTTAACCCAGTGGTTGTGGCCCTGCTATTTTTACACAGAAGGAACATCCTAATTCTACCTACCTGTTTGGACTTGAGTACTACCTGCCTTACATTCTCTTACTTTGCGCTGTTGACTTGTAGGCAAGCTGGTTTGTGATGCTGACTTTTGATCTGCATTGAGACAGTGGAGTCTGCTAAAGAGTGTTTGTCAATCAGAACTCACCTCTCCTGATAATCTGTATCCGGGTAACTGGAATAAATATTGATGAGACTCCCCCCTTCAAGCCAGGATCTCCGAATGCAGAAGGGATCACTATCGAGAAATCCTAATGTGTACCACTGACCCCTCACAGGGAGAGCGAAACAACTGCTTACCAGGTGTCGAGTGGGAGAAGGGAAAGCTCCGGGGGTTGTCATGTGTGATGGTGGTGGTGCTCTGTCTATGTGTGTAGAAAGAGAAACACTGATCGCAGCTGACTAATGGAAGCCTGGGCAAGCTGGCTGGCCCTCGTCTGAGGCTCAACACCTCACGTATTTTCCATATTTTCCGCATGAAACTGGAGGCCTGAAGTCAGCTTGCGAGCAGAGCACAGTGCCGGTAAGTGGCATTTAGCATAGCTGGCACTTTCCCAAGGGGAGAGTCACCCTCAGAGAGCAGTGACAGAAGCAAATCGTTTCTCCATTTTATGAGATGCTGACTTGTTCACCCGGAGGATGCATTTCATTATCTGTGGCTTTGCAGGGGATTCGTCTGCACAGCTCGCTGAGGCAGATCTGCCTGTCAAAGCTATGCTCTCTCACTGGAGGGTTTTTGCTTCCTTTCTGCTATGATTTGCATCTAGATACCACCCCCTCCAGCATGCCCATGTAGATGAGGCGGGGCTTTCTTTTTCAGAGTCGGATGAATCTGGAATGTGTGATGCTGGGGTAAGAAGCATGTGATTACTAAACCACCACATGTGAATGACTGATTCGGCACCTCCCTAATCCTGGTAGTCTGGATGGACTCAAAGGGGCAGAAGGACGCTGTTAAGGTCTCTTGTTCCTTTGGCTGTTTTCTGCCACCATGAACTGTTGCCCCTCTGCCCTGTGTCAACCTGCCTTGGAGCCAGCTGATTATGGATTGAAACCTCTTAACTGTGGGTGTTGGGTATTTTGTCTCAGCAATGATAAAGGAAATTAAAAGTAAAGCATGAAAAAGTACAATTACAAGTATTAGTTAAGAAATTCCCCAAGAGGAGGCAGCTGATGGTAGAGTGCTTGGCATAGTCCAGTTATTTAGGCATAGTGGCCCAATGCAAGAGACATTCCTTCCTCTGCCCAAGGGTCAGAAGGTAATGATCTGCCCTCTTCCCTTTCCTTCCATTTTCCCTTGAAGACCTCTGAAGAAAGACAGTTTATGATCCCTTTTCATCATGCAAAGCTTCCAGTGTTCTGAATTTTATGCCACTCTGGCATCATTGCCAAGAGCGGAATATATTTGAGCACCAGGCTCCACGATGGTTCTTGAAATACCCACTTTCCCAAAATTGATCCAAGAAGTTGGCAGCAAATGAATCCTTGGTCATCTATGGACCAGAGGAGGCAGTTTGGAAAGTTTCGAGAAGACTCTAAAGAACTGTGACTTTCACCTTTTTCTGAGTCCCTTGTTAAAGTTTGTAAGAGTTTGGTAGAAATAGATGGAAACTCAGTACTTCACCTGTTTACCTCTAATGTGGGCCCTTTAAGCAAATCGGTAGTCCAATATTGTTATTTGAATATTTCAAACACAATACGTGCTTATTAGAGATATGGAAATTTCAAAAAAGGAAGAAGAAAATTATATCACACAACAATAACTATTTTAGGATTCATGAATCTGTGCTTGCAAATGCATAGTTGTTTTTAAAAATTTAAAAATATTTCAAAGCACATTTTTGTATTTATCCTTTTATTTAGAATCTAATATTGAAATGCATAAGTGTATTCTGTACTTTTTTTTTTTTTTAGACTTTTGCTCAGTTTTTTTGGGATTGATCTCAGGCCATTACACTTATGGGGCAGGCAGAGGAACCACTGAGCCAAATCCCTGGCATGTATACTGTACTTAAAGTTATAGCATGTAGTGCTGCCTTTTCCCTAATGTTGTATATATAATTTCTAAATTTGTGTAAATAATAACAGTCATAATAATGATAGGATACATATCTTTGTGTTATGCCCTTAGGGAAGCTCACCGGGTGAAAAAAAAGTCAGCATTTTCACTAAAACCTCCTGTGAAAAAGAAGGTAACTGAAACCTGTGTAAATCTACCTAGTATAGACCCAGTTCTATATAGTAGCTTCACAGAAGGATCAGAGGGTTTTCCACTACGTGATTTTCTTGATAGAGTAGCAGAAACATAAGTGAGATGGCTGAGTAGGAAGCCTTTTTTGCTTGTTCCTCACATTTCCCTTGCTTTTCCACAGACAGAGTAATTTGTAAATCTGCTTATAATAGAAATTAACAAACTCTGTTTTCTGTAAATGGCAAGGAGGTAAATAATTTAGGCAGGTCATACAGTCTTTGTGGCAACTATTCAGCTTTGCAACATGGACTGAAAGTAGCCACAGAAAATATTAGCAAATGGGCATGACTGTGTCCAAATAAAACTTTATTTATAAAAAACGACCCTGGGCTGGAATTGGTCTGTGGATTGTTGTTTACTGACTCATGACTTGGTGACCAAGATACTGATTGGGCAGGGTTCACAGGTAGGCAAGTTCACTGTGTTTTAACATATGTTATTATTTAGAGCCATGGGGAAAAAATTGGGCCCAGGCTTGCATGTGGGAAGTGGGTGAGAATCTAATCATATGTTATAACTCAATATTGTTGCCACTTATATTTCAGGAGTATTGGGAAAGGCTCATCTAAAAACAAAGAGAGCTTTGATTAATCGTTTCCTAGAATTTCTTCTGTGTTGAGCTCCATTGGAGACCTTATTTGGTGAGAAAGTAATAGGGCTTGATTTGTGAATTTTTCAGTCTTGTAGTTAAATACCATTAAAAATTCACCATATAGCTTTCATAGAAGCAATCCCCGTTTTTCTGTATGGATTGTCAATATGATATTTTAAAATTACAGACTATGTTTTCTTTGCTGGATAAAATTTTTAAAATGTTACCTGTATGTGCATCTACAAGTGACTGTTTCTCAGAAGACAGCCTGAAAGGTGGCAGGAGGCCAGATGGACCAATCAGATTGCAAGTGGAGCAGGGGCTTCCGACTTGTCTCCTGGGATCTTCTGAAAGGAAACATTAATGAAAAATAGATGAGATTTTCACCAAGTCCAGGTTCTTGTGTCAAATGCTTACATCGTACCACTTCCCATCCTCATTACAAGGAACTGTCATAAGAAGGGATTCACATTTACGCATTTTTTTTGGGGGGGGGGTCTTCTCTGCAGTTTTACCGGAACAAAAATAAGATCAAGCAGTACACTGTCTGCACTGCATGGAGAATCTCTGCTCCCCATAGCGATGAGGTTTCTTTTCTTTCTCAGGTAATCTGTATGGGGAGTTGACTTATGGAGACCTCCGTTCTCTTCTGGGAAAAGCCCGGCATGGAATGTGGAAGATAGAATTTGCTCAAAGGAGCAGAGAGGAGAGTCAGAAGTAGAAACCAGAGGCACAATTAACACATCCGAAAGGATGAGGGCCTTGTGTTGGAGGAGCACTTTAAAAGGAAGTAACGATGGCAACTAATCCTAATATCCAAGGAGGCAAAAAGTCAAATGGAGATCGTGTGGTGGTTAACAGCGAAAGATTTTGAGAAGAGACTTTTTTTTTTTTTCCGTCAAGCCTTCGGAATTATGGTGCCTCTGAGGGAGAATTTTGAAAAACGTCCTAGTATTACAAGGAAGTTTGGAGATTTGCTAGTTCATCTTTTTTTTTTTTTTTTTTTTTTT
>NW_022900925.1:30238123-30245632 GCF_012274545.1 Fukomys damarensis
GGCATCCGAAATGAACAGACATTTCTCATACAAAGAAGTGAAAGCAGCAAGAAAATATATGAAAAAATGTTCCACATCACTGGTCATTCGAGAGATGCAGATGAAAACAACACTGAGATTCCACCTCACCCCACAAAGAATGGCTGCTATCAAGAAATCACACAATAACAAATGTTGGCGGGGTTGTGGGGAGAAAGGAACCCTCCTCCATTGTTGGTGGGAGTGCAGACTAGTGCAACCACTATGGAAATCAATATGGAGATACCTCAAAGAGCTTGGACTGGAGGTGCCATTTGACCCAGCTAGTTCATCTTTTGCATTGTACAGATTGGGATGGAGTCAAAAAGCTGAATAATGACCCCAAACAACTTTGACTCTCTGATCATTGTTCTTTCTTTCACTCATAATTTCTATCTTGAAGAGTAAAAGATTATCATTTACACATGAATTTTTAATTTCTTTTTCTATCACAGGCTTTCAAAGGCAGCCTTTTAATAGGTATGTTCAGAGGAGTCCTTGTCTTAGGAGATGATCCATGGCCAGGGTAGTGGGGGATGCTTTCTTGGTTAAATACATTTTGAGGTTGCTCCCTCCATCCCTGTTGAGGGTGTTCAATAGTGTGTTGGCATGCTAAAACCCTAGGAAATTTCACATTAAATAACCTGTCTATCTTTGTTTAAACCAGAGTGTCTGGAAAGTAACATTGCTTGGATCACTACTTTAGAGTACGCTAAGACATCGTGGAACATAATGTGGAAACAGATTTGGGTGAGGCTGTTCATATACACTTGATCTACTAACAAGAACTTTACCTGATTAAGGGTGCTAGATATGACACTGATTCAAATTCTCTGTCCTGTATTACATCACGTTTAAATTTGTGCACAGCGAAGGAAACAATCAGCAGAGTGAAGAGACAGCCTGGAGAATGAAGAAAATCATCACTAGCTAGCTACTTTTCTGACAGAGCATTAATACCGGAATACATACATTTTTTTTTTTTTAAAGAACGAATAGCCCAATCACTAAATAGGCAAATGAAATGAACAAATATCTCTCAAAAGAAAAAGCACAAATGACCAATAAGCATATCAAAAATGTTCAACATCATTATCCATCAGAGATATGCAAATAGGGGACTCCATCTCACCCCAGTTAGAATAGCTATCATCATGAATACAAAAAAAAAAAAAAAAAAGTTGATGAGGATGCAGAGAAAAAGGACTTTTCTACACTGCTGGCAGGAATGTTAATTAGCACAGCCATTGTGGAATTCAGTGTGGAGGTTCCTTTAAAAACTAAAAATAGATTTACCATTTAATCCAGCTATAGAATTCTTCGGCATATTCCCTAAAGAACTAAATATGCACATACTACAGGGACAACCACATACCCAAGTGTATTGAAGCACTGCATTACATTAAGCTATGGGACCAGCCTAAGTGCCTGATGACAGATAAACAAGTAAAGAGATGTGGTAGATACACAGCCAGAAAGAAGAACAGCACCGTGTCATTTTCAGGAAGACGGATAGAATTTGAGACCGTGATGTTTAGCGAAATAAGCTAGATTCAGAAACTGAAAATAAATATTTCACGTTTCCTCTTATATGTGTCGTTTAAGAGCAGGAGGAGGGAGGATGGGAGAGAGGGGGTTGGGGAGAGAACATGAAAGTAGAGGCTATTAAAGAAATGGAAAGGAGTGGGAGAGGGGAGGGAAGGCAGGAAGGAACTAGTGGGGGTGTGATCAAAGCGTGTCGTGCACCTTTAGGAATATGCTAAAATGAAACCGCCTAGTTAGTATGACTGATATACACAAATGACAAATAAAATAATCGAAGATGTCCTTAGCTATGATACTGACCCTCAACCTCGAATTACAAATTTATCAAGTAAAATGCGATTAGGCCAAAGGAAAAAATTTCTTTGTCCCCAAATGAAAAGCAAACTAGCAGTTTTAACTGAGATTCTGTTATGTGACTTGAAATGTTTTTTTAAATTTTATAAACATTGTTTCCTTTCATCCTCACTATGGCTCGGTATGTAGGTATTTTTTCTCATTTTACCCAAGAAATCCAAGACTCTGAGAGACACATGCGTTCTTCCCAAGAGATATATAATGAGTTAGTTGTGCAAAAGAGATAACTAACTTCCATGAACTAGATAGACTGTGGAAGATAAGCATTAGTCACTTCCTGGAGTGTGGGAACTGCGTTATTCAAAGGAGGGAAGTCTCAGGCAAGACAAGTTGGGTTGGTCATCTAGCATTTCTGAGTCATACACAGGGAGGAGCCATCCTGACACTCTCCGGCTGGCTATTCATAGGCCTCAGAATCTTTCCTGGTACTGTGTGTATAGGTAGCTTCTGCCAATCAATGGAAATGTGTGTGTGTGTGTGTGTGTGTGTGTGTGTGTGTGTGTGTGTGTTTGTATTTTGCTGGGTATTTATTTTATCCCTACCCTGTCATAGAGGGTCAAATGAAATTTTTGTATTCTAAGTAGCCTGCTTGCTAGGAGGGGGCTTCCCTTAAATATTCTGGCTTTATATTTCAGACTTTAAGCTACAGTGAAATAAACTGACATTTAGTGGATTTTACTTCCCCTCAGGCTAGCTCTCATTTGTAATCCAAATCCATCTTCCCAATTCTCTAACCCATTAAATCAGCACTAGTCCTGCTCTTAACATTTTGTTTTAGCCTCAGCCCTAGGACTTCAGAATATGTCTTAAACAAGTGATTTACTCACTTAATATAGAAGTTGATACTATTGTTGTGAAAAATAGGAGCAATTTATTAAGGTTTCTTCATACAACAGAAATATTTCCTCTCTCTTTTATCAACATAAAATCTTAATTATGCCATAAATTAAAATAAATACTAAAATGTGCATGACTGAGCCTTAACAATGAAGTCCTTCAATCTCAGGTTCAATGTTCCCTTGGAGAGCATCATCTGATAGCCTACACTGAACACCAGCCTTAATCCACCAATCCTATACAATTTCAAGTAAGCTTTTAAAGTAGAATATACATGAAGAACAGGACGCATATTATAAATGTACACTTTGATGCATTTCACAAAGGGAATGCATTCTGGTGAGCATTACCAGTATTATCAGCACCCTGGAAATTCCCTTATTCTCTCTCTGAGCCACTGTGCCCTTTCCCATTTAACCATTTTCCTATTTAATTCCTATAAAATAGCTTTGCCTGTTTATGAACTTTACATGGTTGGAATATTTGGGGTCTGGCTCTTCATTTACTATTCTGTTTTTCACTGGTGCCAGGTTTGTAAGTGGAAATAGTTCATTCTTTCTCATTACTGTCTGGTATCAATTATTATGCCACAACTTATTTATGCCATGTGGTATTGATAAGCACATAAATCCTAGGTTTTGCCCTATATGAACAGTGTTAGGCACATTTTTGCACAGGCCTCTTTGGTGAACGTACGTAAGTGTTTCATTGGGTAAGTACCTGGGGGTGAGATCGTCAGTTTATGACTGCCCACCCGCATATTCAGATTTAGAGAATAATATCAATTTTCCTGAGTGGTTTTGTTAATTTCTATTCCACCAGCAACTGCGTGAGAGCTCTGAGCCTTGTACACAGCTAAGATTTAATTCTAATGAGGGAAATGTTTGTTTTCAGTCTTAGAGAAATCTTTGTACTGTGCTTTATGTGCATCCATACCTTCCTGCTTTCCTCCTTCCTTGAACATCCTCTCCTTCCTTAAATCTTTTCTTTTCGTGTTTCCTTTGCTTTGGCTCTTGACTAGAGACACTTGTTAGAAATGTGACGTGCCACTGTCGCTTATGATTACAGACCTTTGTGCCGAAGACTACTTAAACATGGGAGCTCAAGAGAATGGTAACCCCGGGACGGTAGGCATTGATTCTGTTTGTATCTTTGAACATAGAGGGAACCGTGAACTCTCCTAAATCCACGCAAAAATTGTCCTATAAATAAATCAACTTACTGCGGCCCTTTTGCATGCTACCTCCGCAGTGAATTCTCTGTACTATTCCATACTGATAACTATGTACTGCTTTTACATTTGCGGTCTTCACGGGCCCAGGACTATCTTTGTGTTCTTTGTGCTCTGCATCTTCCTCAGCTCATATTTTATTTTGCTTTATTCATTGGATGCCATTATTTCTGAAGGCTGTGACTTTTCCTCTTTTCTCTTTGCTCCTTTTCTTTCTTGGTTATTTTGCCCATTTCCTTTGGCAAAGGACACTCTCAAACCTATGCTCCTACGCTTAACTTGTCAGAAGCTCTACTGCTGGATTTCTATGCAACTATTGCGCTAGATCAGAGGTTGCAAACATTATGTGATGTTTCTTACATTTTTTGAGTTTTTGGTGTTTAAAAATGGAGATTTTTTGACATTAAAAATGATTTATGCTTTTTTTGATCACAAGCAGCTAATGAGCTGAGCAGCTGGGTCTGTGTCCCCCAGTTTGCATGGCCTGCGTGACTTTTAATTGTCCCCACCCACAGCCTGTTTCCTTCACTTGTTACTTTCCGGCTGTCCCCTTATCTCTGTATCAAATGTTTCCCCTCAGATCTTTTTCAAACACTTTATACTAAACGAGTCTAACACAAAAATCATCTTAGCATCCCCACCCCTATATAATCATGAGTAGCTCAACTTCTGAACACTTTCGTTTGGTTTTGATCAATACTTAACCTTACTAACACCTAGGCCTCTGACTACCTCCTGGTCCTGTATGTACAGCGAGCAGCCAACCTCCGCGAGCTTTTTTATTCTCAAGTCTCCTATGTTCAAGCCTCCCTGTTCCACAGCCCTATCCTAGTGCAGTATGCTATTTCAGCCTAACGTATTGCCATAGCCTATATCAGTATTGCCAAGCTTTATTTCTTCACAAAGTTAATCCATCTTGTGGATGGTACAAAATTCCTCTTTGTTTAGTAATTCTTCATAAAGTAATGGTTACATTATGCAATCCCTCCAGTGAAAACTTATCAGATGTTTGCTAGTCCTTGGTTATTAAAGACTAAACATAAATATTATCTTGTTAATCGTGAGCTTCTGTATTCTGGCTCCAATCTTCCTTTCTTGGCAGCTGCCCTTTGCTCCCCTGATGTACGTTGTGAGAGCTGCCTTTGTGCTTTGCTTAGGTTGTTCCCTTAATATGGGATGTTCCTTACCCTCCCATTTCTCTAACTGTAAAATTCCCATTCATTCCTCAAAACCGGATCCACAGCTGTGACTTTTCCTAACTCCTTCATGGTGATCCCATCATTCCCTGTGTAAGTTGAAAATCCCTCTGACTGGAGCTCTCCCAACTTTGAGTAATTATATAAAAATTATCTGAGCTGCATAAACATACACACACATGCTTAGGAATTGGCAAACTTAGTGAGTCATGATCTCTATGGAATGTGAAATGTAAAACACCATTTCATTATATAAACCACACTGATACTTCTTTTCCCATGTTGCCTGATGGTGCTTTACAGTTTTTGTGTATATGATACTATCTGCTGCATTATGCTGTCTAGGGATTGGACTGCATCTTTATCTTTGTAACCCTGTACGGCTTAGAAGAAGGCTACTTACATAGAGTAAGTGCTTAACATCTATAGATTGAATGAGTAAATGTAGTTCTCCAGGGAGACAAAATGATTCTTTTTTTAAAAAAATAACATTAATCAAAGCACATCAGTCAAAACCTATCTCTTGTTGGCCTTGCTATATTTTTCTAAAGTATCTTGTATCATACTCTGTTTGCTCCATTTGCATAAGTCTGGTCTTTGCAGGATTGGTTTCGCCTCCCAACATCTTCTAGTAAAATTAAAAAGAAGCAATTAATCTCATTCCAATATTTCTTATATCTGGAAAATCTTATACGTAAATCAATACAGCTGTGCTATTCTGGGTGGAGGAAGGGGAATATTATTCACTGTAACAGAATCACAGAGCCAGAGAAGGATATGAATATCATGACCATGAAATTATCTCCTCCACATGTGTGAACATAGAACTATATCAAATTGCCCTGGGTGATTTGTTCTTACAATTGCTCATGGTGATTTATTCAACTTTAAGTCTCCTCCAAGTTTTCCAAAGAGAGAGAAGGCCAAATTACCTGCTGGTGCCTAATTTTTCAGTCCCAATACTTCAGAGGACACTTTTGCGGGGGACAGTTTCTGCTTTGATGATATTATGGTGCATTCACCAGTTAACAATGGTGGGATGATTGTCATTTAGGGGACCCATCTTAAGTGCACAATGGTTTCTGATTAGGATAAGACTGCAATTGTTGCTGATTAGAAGACTGCACTGTGGTTGGCTGTTAGTGCCCCATATCTTCTTAGAAAAAGGTGGCACCTGTACAAATCAATAATGTATGAGTTGAGAAAGCTCTGAGATAGCAGTTCCGTTAGGTCCAAAAGGGACGACAGAATCAAACTTTCTCGGTCTCCAAGTTTTTTGGTTCATTCATATCAAAGAATCTGTATCAAGCACCTGTGTTGTGCTTTTCACTATGCCAACAGCTGTTCTGGATCAGACAAGATAAATATAAGGTATTATTCTTACCCTCTAGTAGTTTATGATATCATTGGATGAGACAAGACATTTAAATGTATACAATTAAAAGGCAACGCAAGGCAGTATGTGGGCAGGTTGCAAAGTATGTTATGTAAACAGAGAATGTGATCAGGTTTAAAAGAGAAAGGAGAGAATGTACCATTCTTAGAGAACTGGACTTAAGCCTGGTTTTTGTTTCATCTGAGAGCAAAATGAAATAAGTAAATAAGGAACAAGAACACTGATAGAGCTGCTTATATATTTATCTTTTGATCACAGGAGCTGAATGCTGAGTAGGAAGTCTAAAAATTTTTAAGTGACATCTTGAGTATTTCTTAATGTATGTTGTGTTGGTCACTCTTGAAGGTGCCAGACCACAACAACCTTTTTCTAACCGTGGTCTTTCAATTTGCATTCTCAGAGTGGATTTTATTTACCATTGAGCTATTAATTATCTTCTTCATCAGAGGCAGCTTTTGAGGCACTTATTTTCAGCCTTTACATTCTGGCATTTCCCCTGCTGTCTCTGCAAGCACTCCTTCTCTCTCCACTGTGATCTATGGTGCTCAGGAAAGGATTTTTAAATTGACAGGCTGAAAGATGCCAGCACCCGGGAGAGTTTATTAAACCCTCAACCAATGAATTTGGTTTAGACCAATGCCTTTAAAAGAAAGAGTGTCTGAGAAGCTGCAGGGCTCTGTATCGTGTTAGCACTGAAAAATGAGACAGCGATTTCGAGCGCTGTGAAATGGACATTCTATTCTTTAATCGAGAGTGTGTGTTAGAAAGGAGATTACATCAGTGGAAGGATGAAGAAGGAAATGCAGTACGAACAGGGACAAGTTTATGGAAGTGGCAGTTTTCAGAGACTCTTGGAGTCTGCTCTTTCTGAAGATCAAGGGAAGGGAGCAGGATTCTTTTGGGTGGAAATTAGAAGTTCCACAGAGAGTGAC
>NW_022900925.1:30245958-30315206 GCF_012274545.1 Fukomys damarensis
CTTTTTTTTTTTTTTTTTTTTTAAGCGTAGCTTTATATGAAACAGAATCTCCTGGATTATTCAGGGATCCTGCAGGAATAGAAGAAGATGAGACCTCATCTAGCCCCTGATTTTGAGAGTTTCAGTCTTCTGAGAAGGCAGTTTGTGTTTAATTTAAACATAATTGAAGTATAGAGTACGTTGAACTCTCTGGAACACTGGCCAGACTGCTCAAATAGCAATGCAGTGAATTGTGACAGATGCACGCTTCACATGTGCTATCTGGATTATTTTCCCCAGTGCCTATTTGAATCTACATCTTCATTCTCCTTTACTGAGCACCTCTTGGTGACAGGAAACCGGGATATCAAGATGAATTAGACATTGCCTGAGATGCACTCAAAGTTCCTTTAGTCCACTGAGGTAGAGAGGAACTTATCAAACGTAACTTGTAAGGGAAACAGGGAGAAGAGACATCTGCATCAGATTTGGAGGTCAGAAATGCTTTTAGAAGTGTGCTGAGATTTTATTTCCGCCAACTCTCCTTGGCAAAATGTAGAGAGGACAGCAAGATGCATATCATGAATGACATTTTATTCAGACATTTAAATTTATCTGAAATTGGAGAAGTTTGCAAAGAAGAACTGCCCAAGGTGGGGGGAATCACTGAAGCATCTGTATGTGGTTGTTTCTTACATATATCTGAGTAACATTTTTTCCCTATAATAAGTTTAACTTTAGCTTAAATGCTACATTATATGGTCCTGGATGCTTGCAGGAGATTGAGAAAGACTCGAACACTGTCTCCACTAATGTGTGTGTTCCTCAATCTAGTTGGTTCATCTCTTGACCTCTTGGTGACAATGACAGCACTAACTGAATTATTAAAATCTGGTGGTCACCTGAAACAGTCCTATGAAGAGTTGAGTGTCTTCTGCTACTGTGGCCTTTATACGCGTGCTCTGGTGGCTACAACTGCGTAGCAGGGCTCCTAAGTGTGTGACTTTGAGCACAGCTCTTCACGCACCTCTCTTGTCCTTTGTCCCTTACATGGGGGAAAATAGCACTCCTCAAGACCATCAATGGGAAAGCCCTTTAGACTACAGACCCTTACAGTCTTCTGCCTTTGTATCAGAAACACCAACAAAATCTCTCATTGGGAAATTCTGACTTTCTAAACCATTCAATGTTGCTCTCGATTTTTCGATTCCCATTGTCTTATTTTAAGATGCTTTTCATATAAAATTAAATGACCACTAATTTCTACCAATCACACTTAACAGTAGTCTGCCTTCTCTTCTATGTACCTTGCAATCCTTAGCTCTCCTGTGCTGCTCTTGTAACAAAGTCCAGAATAACTTGTTTGCTCCCTTGACTAAATTTATTGTCATTTAAGAGTTATGGTGACTTGTAAGACACTCAGGAGGCTGAATTACTATAGGGAAAATGTTAGTGTGAAGCCTCTATGTGAATAGAGTCATCCAAATTTAGATTTGACAATAATACATCAAGGAAATATAAGAAGCTGACTCCAGCTCCATGTTCTCCCTGGGAATCATACCATTTTTCACACTGGAAGGGATTTCAGGAAGGATCACCATCATCCATAGTTCTTCTACTATTGTGGAAATTATTCTAAAATGAATTTGTCCAAGGTTACACCAAAAGGAATGGGACTCAGGTCTTCCAAATTCTTTCTAGATATGTTTTTTTCTTTGCTAGTTTGGTTTTTAAAATTTCAGTATCCGGGTGCGTTCTGTTTTTCTTCACAGTCCAGCGTAGGGTTTGTCAATTTATCTTGATAGCATTGCAGTTGATGTATCTTTTTCAATTCGAGGGTTCATCCTACTAACCAGCAAATTGATTTTTGCTAATCTTGAAAAAGTTTTGGTGAGGGGATGGCTCTGTTGACATGCATTCATGTGACTTATGAATTAAATATATGCAGGTAAAGTGGTGCTTAGAACATCTTGTTCTATTCGGCGCTCCACTGTTTGGCTGAAAGAATGCCAATATGTCACTTAATGTTTCAGCAACTGCATTTTCTACAAAGTCATTATATAGGTTGCCTACTCTATTAGGTTGCTGTACAGTTAAAAATAGTTCATCAGTGTGGAAGTTCTTATTATCTGTGACATATTATATGAATGTCTTAATGTTATTTAACTGCCCATTCCAGCTTTGTTTCCTTCAACAGGTGGCTAGATCAAGTCATATAATTCTAGTGTTCTCCAGTTAGTTCCATAGACCATACCAACGGTCCTCCTTACAGCATCTTATTTCTGATCATAAATCACCCTCCTTGATGAAAGTGTAGTAACAAGTAAATTCTTTACAGTCTTTAACGGGGAAGAATGGCAGGGAAAATCATCTGCATTAAAACAAAAATCACACATTAGGTGATGCTGTGAGGAAATGGGCATACGATAGAGGGCTCGGTAGCCACTATCGTAAAATAAATTCTACTTTATTCTGAATGTTCATTCTGAAGCCGAATTTTTGGTGACTTCCCCCATGTCCATGTCCACACTAATGTTAGCAGATGTCTCACCTTCCAAAACAGAGAGGCAAGCTTGGCAGCTCTCCCCAGTTTGCAGATTTAATTATGGCTGTAAATGTGATAATGCAACAACCTTTCCAAGTTTTGATTGGATCTGCATTTGGCATAAGCAACCTTCGTTTGCCCACCATCTGGGTGACTGCGGGGCAAGGTGCTGTCTTGTGCCTTTGCTGTGAGTTAGCCAACTCTTGATTATCTGCAGAGGCACTGGCCACGTAGCAGATTAGTCCTGGCTTTTATAAACCCGTCCAGCTCTTCCTGCACTGAGTGTGGAGCAGGGCTGCTTCCCAACATTGCCACGGGGTTTAGTCTTGGCAGCTAGAAGCTTATTTTAATATTTACTTGGCAGAAAACCAGCCACTAATCTGATGCCAACTTATGCCCTGTCACCAGATAATCCATTCCAAATGTCACTTCACATCGTTTTAGATATGTATGGTGCTCAGGGTTGCAGAGCCAGTCCTGTGACTCCGTGTGGCTGGCATCGCAAATGAAGACACCCCCCCCCACCCCCAGCTGAGCTCCAAACTCATTGACTTCTCCAAGGTCGTCCAAGTAAGGAGTGTGACTTAAACCTTATGTCTCTAAAGTCGGGGCTCTGGCTTCTACCTGATACTTTCTCATAAAAAGCATGGGAGGTTATTTAGATCAATAATTCTTAGTTTTAAATACACATGTTGTGGGGTTTCCTTTCTCAGGACAGGTAGTGAAGAGTTTGAGCTTGATTAAGCAAGCCAAAAGACCGGATGTACGTAAATGAAGTGGCAAGGTCATCTCAATGTCATAGCCGTGGAGATTCTAAACTGTCTTCTCTGGCTCTTTTCTTAGAACACATGATTAACCTTTTGTGGGTTCAGACAGAGCTCTGTGGTAGGAGCATGGTGATTCACAGAGGAAAGGGCAGGTGGACTTGAGACATTAGTGGAGAAGAAAGATCCGGGGATTTAGCTCAGTGGTTCCGGCACCTGCCTTACAAGCACAAGGGCCTGAGTTTGATCCCTGGTACCAAAAAAAAGAAAGAAAGATGTAGACATACAGCCAGTGCCTGCAAAGACTGGAATTATTAGGGACACAGGACATTTCTGTCTCAAAATGCATATATAGGCTGCTCTTGATACTTGGTTGGCCTTAGAAGTAAAAGATGCTGAAATGTGTTGCCTTTAAAGCACTTATTGGTCAGTGGGGAAATAAAGGCATAAACAGTCATTTCTGACACCTTAGTGAATAGAAGATTAAAGACATATTTGAAGTGCAGTGGGAACAAGAGAAGGGAAAAAACAAATTCAGTATAATGGTGCATTTCAATTCTGTCTTGCTTAATTTGGTCACACGTGGAAAAACTGAAGCATTTCATAATCGTGAAATTAAAGAAAATCCCTTGACTCAAATGAAGATACACTTCCAAATGAAAGCGGGTTGTACAGAAGTATTTAATCTTGCAAGACCACAGCTAAGCTTTTATAATCAACTGTTTGAGGTCATTTTTGGAGGGAATCCTTTCACTCTTAGTGCGAATACTCAGTGTAAAAGCACGATGCTAAATAGCAGAGAAATGGCCCTCAGCAGGGATATAGATCCAAACAGCTGAATACTTTCTATTTAAAAACGTGCATTGGTCACATAAACTAACCTAGAAGATTCCAAGGCACATTGAAATAGCAAGTGCTGGGCGACAGATGGTTCTAGGGAGAGTTCTGAACAATGTGGTCTGGGCTGGACTTGGGGGTGGAAGGGATGAAGTAACTTTGCACAGTGCCACATGCTGTCTAGGTGTAGGGTGAGGAGGTGGCCTCTCCAATATGTCAAAAACTCATTTTCTGGTTACAAGGTTTCCTAGCAGCAAAATGGTTTCTGGAAACTGCCTTCTCTTTCTCGTGCCAAAATGGGAGTATTTACCCAGATGCAAAAGATGAAAAATAATGACATTAAAAAAGATTGGAGTACTTAAAAAATATGGATTTAATTCAGCATTCTTACCATCTGGGGACAAGGGGATTCAGAGAGGTGTGTGCAAAATCTGACTTCTACTGTTTCACCACCTTGCCACTGCGGACCTATGTGGCTCTCTATTTGGCTCTTTTCTTGGGCTAGAACATGAATAACATGAAAATGATGCCTGCCCCCCCGACCCCAAATTGGAGACGGAACCTCACATGACCTTTATGAACCTTATCTGATGGCTGCTTGACTTCTCTTTATAGGACTTGAAAACTGGTCCTTTTATCCACAAGGGAGACAGAAGTCAAGTAATTCTTCCATGCCTCTTCATCCTAAATATTTAATTCCACACCCTATCTTTTGGCTCAAGACTCCCTGAACTGAATTCTTTCCTTGAGCTTAAACCTAAACCACACAGTCTTATGAATAGATACTTGATAATGTCACTAGGCTTCCTGTACTTTAAACAGCTCAGTTCTCAATCTCAGATTTGAATCTCTACCCCCATAGACACTGTGGAGAAAGCGGTCCTGCTCTCTTGGTAACTGGGAGGTTTCCTGGGTCAGAGTGCTGCAGTAATAACTCAGAAAGTAATTCTGAAACTTATCAGATCCATTCCAATGACGATAAATATAATGTCCTGGGTGAGTGTGAACTGAGTTTTGATATGTACACATGGATTCATTCATATAAGTTGCAAGAATAGAAGAACAGAATTATAATTCTGCAATTGATAATACTTGGACGTAGTGCCTTTTAAAACATTTCAAAATTCATCTCACTTTCAAAAGCTATTTCTAGTTCTCATTTAAAATATGCCATAGTTTAGGCATATTACCATATCATCATTATACTTTCTAGGAAATAATAACTATGAATATGATAGATCAAATATAACAGATATTTATTGATACCAAACATGTTTTTATCTTTATTAAGTTTATTGGTACTTTTTAGGTTTACAATACAGTCACATTCATCATTGGGATCTTGTACCTTTACATGACAGGTCTTGGTTCTCAGTTTTTCAGTTTGCTAGCCTGGATCACATGCCACCCAAGCCCCATGGACTGAGGGAATGACAGAACCTGTCATCAATAGCAGCAGCATTATGTAACAGGCTTCCCAGGTCAGGGACAGCAGGGATGAGGTGGTGGGGAGTGGGGGTTGGGGCACAGCTCCCCTTCTTTAGACCAAAGTCACAAGAAAATTTTCCACATAGCGTTCTCCTTCCTAGTATGTTCTTGCTTCTTTTTGATTCAAAATTCTTCTGATTACAAGAGATAGAAAACATGTCATCTCTACCTAAGGCTACAAACAAAACAGAAAAGCAAACAAGCCTCAGGAAAACCCACTAATATTTCTTGGAAGGATCCTTGAGCATCTTGCAGGATAAAAGGGAGAGTTGACCATCTCTGCAGAGAGGGTACTTGGTAGTAGCGCAGAGCAGGGGTTTATGGTTCTTCAAGAGTAATGGAATCAATGTCCCTCCACTATGAAGACTTGTAATATGTCTCTTAATTAAAAGTCCAAATTCTCAGGAGAGAGTGTTTGACTAGCCTATTGTAGGGGCAACACAATTCTCTGGATCAATAAGCTCTTTCTGAGACATTGAACTATATAATATGACACAAGAAAAATTGCCTTTATTTATTTTTAATTGCCTTTTTTTTTTGAGACAGGGTCTCACTATGTAGTTGAGACTGACTGGAACTCACTGTGTAGCCCAGGATGGTCTCGAACTCACAGTGATCCTCCTGCCTCAGCCTCCCAAGTGCTGGGATTATAATGGCCATTTTTTTTTAAAGAAGAGAAAATCTTGTTCATGGAAACAAACTTTTCCAATATTGTATAGCTCACTGAAACATAGCCAATATTTAAATGAATTCTGATCACATAATTTATGTTCTGTAAGTAGTACCATGCCTGTTAAACTCACTGTGATAGGATCCTAATCCTACAAGGGTTACATGTCATAATTTTACCCTTGATGTGCCCTTCTTGTTTCTGCTTTTTTTTATTCCTTAGTATTAATCAAGCTGTATTCAAACGCTCCAGTCTCTCCCAGTGAGGACAGCACCCTTGAGGACTGGATGTGAAGGGCGTCAGGATTAAACGCAGGATTCATCAAAGAGGCAAAGCCCCCTCTCAACATTTGTTCTCCCTCCTCAATAAGCTTTCCCTCCGAATTCATCTCTTCTTACTTCCTGGAAGAATTCTGGGCCTGAATTCTGTAGGATCTTGAGTTTTGTTTATTTAAGGAGTAATTCTTTCATCACACCACTCAACTCCCCACGAACATCCATGATTTGAAAATTCTAAACTCTTCAGCAGTTTCGGCTCACAATATGTGGGAGGAAGTAGAACACTTCGCCGGAAGCATAAACTGTGGTGAAACTAGATAGCAAAAAAATCTCTGGTTATGGCACAGTTCTATTAGACATGAGGAACTTGATTCCTTCACCTATCCTGGCCATCAGATTTTAGACTCTTTTTCAGCTGCTTTTTGAAAGTTATACCTTTACACATGTATCTGTATTATCTCTATTTATGTCCAGTCAAGTCAGATATCTGTGGATTCCCATCAGCAGATTCAACCAACCTCAGACTGAAAATACTTGTAAATAAAATTTCCTCTGTACTTAATATGATTTTTTTTCTTGTCATTATTCTTTAAACAACACAGCATACTATTCGTTTAGACATAATTTAAAGTATATGAAAGGACTGCATGGATTATATGCAAATGCTGTGCCATTTTATATAAGGGACTTGAACATTTGCAAACTTTGGTAGCTGTGAGAGACAGGGAGCACCCTAGAACCAATCCTATGTGGGTGACAAGTGATGATCACACACAGGCACGTGCACACACACACACACACACACACACACGAGGGAATCAAGAGGTGGGGAGAGGGAGGAAACGTAATTGTGACTAGCAATAATTTTATACATTTTAGAAGATAACTATATAAAACAAACTAAATTCTACATAATATGTGTGGTTTTTTTTTTTTTTTTTTTTTTATGGTACTGGGGATCGAACATCGGTCCTTGCATTTTCAAGGCAGGCAGCCGAACCACTGAGGTAAATCACTGGCCCTACATAATATGGGTTTTGTGTGTTTTTTTATAGTCTAATTCAGAAGTCAACTTCTAACTCTTCTTACTCGGAAATTTAAAGTCTTTATAGTGTACCTATTTGGTCCCTCTTTCACTATTCTTTTTGGTGTTCTTTTTCCTGATTGAAGGCAGTTGTCATCTCATATAATAATGTTGGTCTAACCACTTCTTGCTGTTAGAATGCGGAAAGTTCAGCCTCTCAACCAAGACTTAGTAAGATTTCACTACCGAAGCAAAGAGTCTTCAGCTTTGTCTACACTTTGTGAGAGCCTCCTGTTGCCATTTGCTTGAGCATAGTATTCCTTTGTGCAATGTTCCAATTTTCTGCTCGATCTCCTTGATCTGTAGACCCGCGTGCAACACATTTCTAACTGTGAGATCGCTTGGGAAAAGCTCCCCACTCTGCCAATTTGACTCTGGTGTCGCACTGTTGACTTCTCCTTTACCCTTTAACCCTTTTGTGTGCACTTTTCCCCACCATCCCACTGTCTCCTATCCCCTCACTGGCTCTGTAGCTAAGTAGAATGCTGTTGCTCCTAGAATTTCAGGCCAACATCAGCATAAGCTATAAAAGCATACATTGACAGGATTTGCAAACAACAGCAAGGAAGGCAAAAAACTTGTCAGAGAATGTTGAGGATGATATGTCTCTGGTGCCCGACCCTCTCCAAGGCAATCTGCTCCAATGAAGAGTTAGAGGTAAGTTCGTAAGACGACTTTCCCAGTACAGAAAAATAACGTTATTGGCCCAAAATAACAGATCAGCTGTCGATAACCCACAATCATTTTTATATGCATTATCTCCTTTAATCCTCTCAAGAGCATCATCTCCTTTAGCCCTCATGGCTTTGAGGGAAATGTTATTATGATCCCCCTTTTTAGATGAGTCTCGTAAAGGTTATGAACTGGGTTAAAATGTCTATAGCAGGAGATGGGTCTGAGCCAAGACCTTCCTGCTTAGAAGAGCCATTCTCTTTCCCTGACACTTGGTAGCTACACTAGAGAAGGCTGTAGCTTTTTGACTTCCTAACACAGAAGAAACACATTTTGCATTGCCATTGTAGTGGGTCCATCAAATGATTCCCTTTGAGGTTGGCAAGGTCAGCAAAAGAAGATATGCTTATTGTGCAGACACAAGGACACCTCCATAGATGAAGGATCAAGTGTAAGCTGTAGGTTAAGATTAAAAGATCAGGAATGGAACAAAAAGAGGTTATTTTTTTTAATGCGATCTAAGAATGTATCTAACTTGGCTTTCTCTAGCAAGTAGAGAAAAACTAACTGCATTTTCTTTGAGTGAGAATATTCAGTTCATTTGAAATTAGGAATTTGAATATTCTTTCTATAGGAAAAAGGATGAAGTCCTTGGAATACATGTTAGCGAAGTTATGACTAGCCATGGCAAAGCAGACAAGTAGAGGGTCCTTCTTAGGAGAACCTGCTGAGTTAGTCAGAGAAGTTCCTTTATTAGGTAGCAGAGAAGCCCAAGATGCACTCAGGCCATATCTCAGGTGATTAAAGAGGAGTCTTGGTAAGGTCTTTTCTTTCTTTGATTCTAGGAAGATGAAATAAACATTTAAAAAAATTTTTAAAGAGAGACCTAATATATGAGAAGCGACCAAGGTTCTTTTTCTCTCTGTGACAGTGTTGCTGACACACAGCTGGGGACTGATTTATCATCACGTTTAAGGAAAGCTTTTAACAAACAAAAACTCATAGGAACATTAGGCAGTTTCATTTCCTTGCATTAAACAAAGTGATAAATGGCATGTGAATCCGAAAGCCATAATCCCTCCAATACAAATTCTAAAGTATGTGAGTTGAAATATCTGAGAATTGCCTTTTCAAATTTACAAGGCATTTCATAGGAAAAGATTGAGTAAAGTTAGTTGAACTTGATTAGTTTCTTTTCATCTCAATGCCAGTCTTATATCATAATTTCCATGCCTCGTATTTATAAAATGTAATATGACTTTTCCTTTAGAAGACTGAGGTGAGTTAGATTCGTGACTATACTTCTCCCTCTGATTTCTAGGACATTCATATTTTATTGTTGACAATTAAATTAGGATGCTGTAATGTAGACCAGACTGGGAGCATATCCTTAATTCATAAATCCTTGATTTTTATGAGAAAAAGTCTAGAAGGCCAAGCCTAGAAAAAGTCAAAGGTATTTTAAAGTTTTATATGATATAGCTGGGCGTGGTGGCGCCTGCCCATAATCCCAGCACTGGGAAGGCTGAGGCAGGAGGATCGCTGTGAGTTCCAGACCAGCCTGGGCTACATAGCGAGTTCCAGGTCAGTCTCAAAAAACCAAAAAACAAAAACAAAAAAAGTTTTATATGATATAGCTGGGCATGGTGGCGCCTGCCCATAATCCCAGCACTGGGAAGGCTGAGGCAGGAGGATCGCTGTGAGTTCCAGACCAGCCTGGGCTACATAGCGAGTTCCAGGTCAGTCTCAAAAAACCAAAAAACAAAAACAAAAAAAGTTTTATATGATATCTATGGCAACATCTCACCTGATTAACTTCATTTTACACATATCCTCTTTTTTTTGGGATGTTCAGTTTGAGATTTGAACCCCTTCAGATTCTAAGCAGCCAAGTTGGCATTCAAATCCAGACCAAGACTGGTAAATTGGCCAGGTTACAGGCCAAAATTCAGCCCACTGCCTGCTCTTCTGAGCAAAGTTTTACTGAAACACAGCCATGCTGATTTGTTTATCAGTCATCATCTGTGGTTACTTTCTCACCACAGTGGCAAAATTGAGCAGCTATGATAGTGCGACTCGAGAATGCTTAACATGTATACTGTCTTGTCCTTATCAGAAATAGTTTGATGATACCTGGTCCAGTCCCTTTTAGGCCAGTTTTAATAGGGATACAAGCAGGAGATGTTTTCCTTTCTAGTTCTTGCGTACATAGAAAACTACTTTTTTTTTTAGTTTAATCCCTATTATTTAAAAATTCACCAGATCCAGCTATAACTCAGATTCCATTTTTTAATTTTCAGAAGAAAGCCACTGTTGCTCACAGGTATTTTATCATTTTAAATGCTTTAAAGTGAGAGATAAATAAATGATAGAGAAATAAAGAGGCATTGTTGGCTTGTCAGTTAGCTTTACCAATATCTCTTCCTGCCAACACCAGCTGAAATGTCCAAATGATTTTTTTTTTCAGTAACTTCAAATCTTTGAACTTACGCTGTTCATCTCCTTCTCCTCCCTCCACTCTTGAATAGCTATCATATTTTCAACGGTTTAAATACTCAATCCTGATAGACACATCCAGAGACTGCAAAGGGCCCTTTGAGGTAAAGCAGATCTAATTTTCATGGGGATTTTCTTTGTTGCACAAATTGAGATTCTGAAAAGGAAATAATATTCTCTGTAGTAGGTTTGAGTTGAGATCATGAAATTGTAAAGTTTCCTCCAAACAGCCTGCTCATAAATCCTCTTAAGAATGCAGTCCTTAGCACAAGTCCCTACTAAATTAAATATCAAGCAGAGGAAAGGATTGGTAAGTACGTTTGATTATTTCATAAGGTTGGGAGAGAGAAAGTACATGGGACTTTGAACTCCTAATTACTGCTTCTGCCTCCTTGCTCTTCTGGTACCCTGAAGAGTTGTACAAAGTTCCAATCTCCACTTTCCTGGATACCCGCGTCCTATTTGTTTTCAGTTCTGATCAAATGCCAATTGTGCTTCTTCAAAGAGCATGGGGAACTCAGTGTGGTTTTCTCAAAAATATTGAGATTCTTCCTTTGAAGAATAAATCCCAACCTCTGGGGCACTTAGCCACATTATCTGCAGCAATAAAACAATTCAGCAGTGACTCAGCAACTTGTAAACTTCAGTCCCAGAAAGCCAGAAATTAAGCTTTCCATATCTCTTTTCCAAATATTGAAGAACAAAATGGAAAACAGATTTATCAAAAGAGAGCTAGAAGCATGAGAATTTTGCACAGCTCCAAATGTAGAGAATTTGGATGTCGTCCAACAATTGGGTTCTAATCCTTGCCCGCATTTAGCTAGTTATATAATCTGAGGGAGTCAGGTCATATCATTGAAATATGTGTCCCCCTTGAAAAAGCAAAAGAAAAGACTCGAGTTTGAAGTTTTTCTTGCAAACATATTCAGGTGACACATTCTAAATGATTATAGATGTCAATCTCTGGAACAGGTTTTTAGAGAAAGGCAGTCTTGGGAGATTTGCTCTCCTAGTAGTCTAAACTAAACATACAACTTGCAGGACGGTACGGGTCCTTGAATACCCTTGATAAGATAAATGAACCTTCTATTTATAAGGCTGTATTCCTTGACCCAGTGTACATCATTGGCAATTTCCCAGGTAGAAGGGTAGAAAAAAGGTACATCATTGCCTTTCCCATTAGATCAACTGAAATGACTTTACCTCTTAGAAAAGGCTTCCTACCAACAGATGGAGACTGTACCATGATGTGAACTGTTTCTCTTGTGCCAGAGGAACAGAGAATATCCCATGCAACTTCTTGCATAGGCCTCTAATTTTGTGACTTTATAGGTTCTAAGGCTCTGATTTTCTTGTCTATGATTAAAACTTTGTAAAGCACATATTTTTAGGGAGATGAATCCTGGCTTAACAGGTGCAGGTGGGATACAGTTCATTAAAGACCTCTATATGAAAAGACATTTAATCCTCCCCTTAGTTTTTATAGAAAAAAAAATCTTAACAGTGGCACCATAATATCTGACCTTAATCTCTGCAGCTGGAGTCATTCACCAAGAAGACCACAGGAATTTTGCCAGCAAATTTAGCTCTCCACATTAGCAGTACAATGACTTCAAAATCACATTCACCTGCACTTTTTAGGAGGTTCTAAAGTAGCTCAGTTAGCCTTGATAAATTAGTCCTTTCTCTGAAATAGGGGGATAATATAAGTCATTATTAGCACATTTTATGGCAGTGGCATTAATCCAAATTGTTAGTAATTTAAGATGCATATTTCAAAAGCGCATGATTTAATTCAGTGGGATGAATAAGATTAAAATTTGCTCTAACCTCTTCTCAAGAAATGAGTACAAGGAGATGTTATAATGAAGGGGGGGTGGTCTTGGTATCCGAGTGCACTTAAGGATTTAAATCAATGAATGTCCATTTACCACTGGCATTCCATTTCGGGCTTCTGTGCACAAGCAGAGGCTGCCAGCCCACTGAGAGCAGAGGTTCTCACACAGTCTTTTATTCTAGGTATAAAAGGACTCAGAGTGCATCGTCCTTGAGAACATTCAGAATGAAGTGTCTGTTGAAGGTTAGGAAAAAAAAAAAAAAAAGAAGAAGAAGAAGGAAAACTCACAAGCCCCAGAGAAAAATACACACGCATATTTATTTACTTATTTATTTGTACCAGGGATCAAACTTGAGACCTTGCCTTTGTGAAGCAGGCGGCGGAAGCACTCAGCTAAATCCCCGACCCCCGTTCTTACATTTTGGACTCCAGTGTATGGGTGAGAGAATTGGATTCAGTCTTATAAGGCAGTCAAAGCAAGATTTTAATCCAAGTACCCCACCCACAATAACGTCATCCATCTTCACTGCCCATGGCCTAGGCCAACAATGGTGGGCCTTTTACAGCTTTCAAGGATACAAACAGTGTACAGGGCACACATACTGTAGGATCGCCACCATGGCCCTAGGTCAAGGTCCTTGGCATTTTTACTTGGAAAACTGCAAAAGCATTGAAACTGGTTTCTTACAACTGGTTTCTTGCAAGTTTCTTTTGCCCCTGGTGCATCTGCCTTTCCTACTGTTAAACTGACTGGGAACAGCATTAACTGTACTAGAATAGAAATGAGATCTGATCTTTTCCATGCTTAAAATCCTTCTCTATCTCCTGTGACCATCGTGAAAAACTTCAGATATGTTAGGCTAGGACTTGAAGCCCCTTCCTCTCCAGCTGAGCTCTATCTGCACCTCAAGAAGCATGCTCCGCCCCTTCAAGTCAATCAATGTACAATTCTCCAAGTGGTTTTTCTGTTTTTTTCACCTCTCAGATACGCTATACATACCACTGAACTCACTCGAGCTGGAACTGTCTGGCTAAGCAATGATGCCTAAATTTCTAGGACTCTTACCTTTGAGGCAGACATAATTCTGAGGCTTTTATGTTTGTCAGGGCGCTCCGTCATCTCGACGCCTGTATGAAGCAGGTGCTCCCTACTACCCTTGCTTTATAGAGGAGGGACCTGAAGCATGGAGAAGTTCAGTCACTTGCCTGAGGTTTCCCGGGGAGTAACAGCTGAGGTTCCACGTCACATGCTTGTAGATAAGGTGTTCTGCTACTTCCAGATCTCTTCCTCCCCCTGTTCTAGTACTTACAGCACTGTACATGCTAAGTTCCAAGAGCAGCAATGACCTCAGCACTCTCCCTGGCTTTTCCATGCATAATTCTCTGCAAATATTTATGAAATTGTGAATAATCCCCTGGCGTCTACAGTAGATTATTAATTTATTTGAAAATTTCCCTTCCAGTGAGTAATGTAGCCTGCACGTGACAATAGATTGCCAGTACTGAGTGATGAAATAAAAGAGCAAATGGATTTATAGACTATTTTCTGCTGCCCATCTGGACATAGATTAGCTTCTATCAAAATAGTAGCTTGCCTTATTTTGCCTTAACAATTTTTGCTGTTCTCTCTCTCTCTCTCTCTCTCTCTCTCTTTTGAGACAGGGTCTCACTGTGGAATTGAGACTGCCCTAGAACTCACTATGTAGCTCAGGCTGGTCTTGAACTCACAGGGATCCTCCTGCCTCAGCTTCCCGTGCTGGCATTATAGGCATGTGCCACCATGCCCGGCTTTTGCTGTTCTCTTAATTACAAATACTACCACCTTATATCACTGTAACACTTTTAAAGAAAAAGTTTTCTTATGTAGCCTTTAATTTACAATATATATAACACTTTTCAATTTTAGCTCAGTAATGGAAAAATTACAACAGAATTTTTTTTATTAAGATTGCTTTTTTCAAGAAAAGGAATGAAACCCCTTCTGTGTACTGGATATTGCTCTAAACATTTTATTTTATTTCATTTCATTATAGCAGTCTTTTGGGATAAGCATGATTATCTCAATTTTACAGAAGAGGAAACTGAAATTCAGAGTGGTGAAAAATCCAAGTCACACAAGGAGTCACCTGCAGAGTGGAAACCCAAGCGTAGATCTACGGGACTCCCAAAGTTCCTAGTTTAACGCCTGTCCCAAGGCATAGGGGCTTGAGGCCAGGGTGGATGCCCGTGGAACTAACGACTCTTGAAGATGACAAAGTCAAATAAGTTCGCAAGGAAAATAAACCAGTAAAATTAGCAATGGCTGTTTCTGTCTTCCATTTGCCAGCATGGTAGGAAAGCGCACCTCTGGTGCAGGCTGTTAGTGTGATTTCCTCTTGGTTGCTGTGTGACTTCAGGCACATGGCCGAACCCCAGTGTACTCAGTTTCTCCACTTGAAAAGCAGGCATAATAATAAGACCTTCCTTGTGGGGTTATTGAACTCTGGGTCCTGATCTAGCTGTCCAGCATCTGATGCCGAGACTCTTATGCCTGCTGGGCTCAGCCTACTTGTCTCTTGTCTGACCAGAATATTCTATTTCTCTTTCTGGGCTCGGGTGCAGCGTGGAGGCCCACGGTCATGAGTCGAAGAGCTCCTTTGCTGAGACGAAAGAAGCGATGAGTCTCTTGTCCTGGTTCTAACAGTCATGTGCTTTATGTCTGCATCATGTGGTATAAATCGTAGTCAATTACCTAAGGTTAACAATTGAAATTCCCAGTGATAGTACAGAAGGTAGCCATTTGTAAGTCATTCGTAGTAATCTTTAGTAACCGATAATTAGACACTAATTAGCTCATTTGCTTAGTGCTGTTTTCACTTACCAAGACATTTAATGAGTTAATTACAAGAAAAAGAATTGAGTGGTAATTAAATGCCAATTAAGGATTTTTTATATATGTAAGCAAAGCATATTGGTTAACTAGTAACGTTTAAAACTAAAATAATGAACTAAGTGCTTTAAGGTGATGTGATAACAATTGTTCTACTCTTATACTGATTATCATGGTGCATTAGTCTTGTTTCACATGCAGCAGATTAAACAAGTTTTAGGTTATTAGGATTTCTCAGCCTCAGCTCTATGGACATCTTGAGCCCAGTAACAGTTTGTTGTAGGGAGCAACCTTATGCATTGTAGGCTGTTTAGTGGCTTCACAGTCTTTTACTCACTGGATGAAGTAGCACTTTTTCAATTGCAACAACAACAGTGTCTCCAAACAATAGCAAACACCCCTGTGGGGCGGGGTAGGGATGGGGTTGTAAAACCTCTCCCGGGTAAAAACCACTGAGTTATACCCTAATTTTTTATTTTATTTGTCTTCAAGATTAATTTTCACTACTTACTGAAACTGATTTTTAATGCTAATTATAACATCTGCAGGCTTCACTGACCAAACATATCACTAAAATTTAACTCCTACAGTGGTAAGAATTAGCTACCAAATTAGGAACCTGAGGACATGGACTCATAGTCAGTGCCCTTTCCACAGCTGGCTGTGGGTGACCAGTGTATCCTCTTTGATCACAGTGCCAGTTTTCTTGTCTGTCTAACAAGCAGTGAAAATCATCTCTGTGTTCATGTGGGAGTTTAGGACTTCTCATGCCAACAAATGTTGAGTAAGCTAATTATTTACCTTTGGTCACAAGAATGTTCTGCAATCATCCAGACCCTTCCCTGATGTGTCATTAATGTTTTTTTTAGTTAAAATATATTTATTGAGGGCTTTCATTGTGTGCTGGGTACTTCTTCTAAATACTGGGGATAAATCAGTGACTAAAACAGAAAAATAGGTCTTATATTAGCATGAGACAAAATGTGGAGATGAAAAAGCAGTGTAAGGATGGAGAATTTAGTTTTAAATAGGACGGTGGAGCAGTCTTGCTGAGAAGGAGCTAAGTTTTATCAAAAACAGGAACACGGACCAGGTGAGTATACAAGGAAATATATGGAAGACAGAAAAAATAGTGCAAAGCTGGTTTTCCTTTTTCTCAACCAAAAGCCAAAAAGCTTATTAACCTAAATGGGCATCATAATTAATCTTGTTATAAAGTTAAAATCCGTTATTCTGTTAGCAACATCTCATGGTTTTTCCTTTTCAAAGGTCTTAAATTGTCAATAAGCTGTGCGTAGGTCGGTCTTTTTAATGAAGTACTGAGATAGACTGAAATGGGGAATATCATTGGATATGCCAAAGAAAAATAGTAAAAGAAGAATGTTATAAAGTCAATTAAAAAATAAACATACATTGTATTAATGTCATCTAGTAATGTTACATTAGTTGTCCTTGCCAATTTGGGTTTATTGACAATAATATTTTAACACCACATTAAGAAGTCACATTATGACCTATACACTTTCAAATCTTCCAGATTACTACTAAACCACTACTTGTTTTAATTAGGAAGCCTAGCAAATTAGATAAGCATTGAGCTTTAGAATCTTAATCACATGAAGTAAGTCAGGCACAACTGCAGAAAAGAACTGAATTTTCCTATTCTTTCAGGTGACAAAGCAGAAGGGCAGTTCAACAAGCTTCACTTTATACTTGAAGCATGAAAGTTGAATTTTTAAAAATAATAATTGTAACAACACCACAATTCTTTTATTCCATTGACAAATAAAAATTTATGTAGTTATGGTGCACAGAGTGATGGTTCTAAATAGACGTTCTAGGATGGCTTCATCCATCTAATCAATATATGTTTTACCTCAACATTCCAGTTAATTCTGTGATAGATTGAGAAGCTGAAATGTATTATGTATGCCTTACGGAATGTACCTTCCGGAAGTCCACCCCTCCATCAATCTTTATTTCAAGATTTCTTGTATTATTTAGAGTGTCTTATGATCTACTAATTCCTCAAGAAAGATGCAAAATAACTCCCAAATTCTTGTATGTTCATAAGTGTTTATCTATGGGTGCTATACTTAAAAGTCAATTTGTTTGTGTATAAAATTCCTTAGCTCACATTCTATTTTCTTTAATTACAAATATGTCAATCCATTGTTTTCTAGAATAATACATTGATATAAAATAAGATGACACTAATTTTACTTTCATTGTAAGTGAACTTGGTTTGCTTGAACATTCAAATGATATTTTTTTAATCATCTAGTAACTTTACTAGAATACTATGTCTTTGTTTATATCTTTAAGGGTTAATTTTCCTAAGTAGATTGTGTAAATACAAAATACATTGTCAACTTTTTTTTTTTTTACTTTTAGGAAAATTTTCTTTGATTAACTGTTTTAATATCTGTTCCCTTCTATTGTTTTGGTTCACTTGTGTAGGAATTGGATTAGAAGTTCCGTGTTAGTTGTAGATGATCACTAACACATTTATTCCAATCTAACCCATACTCTCTTCTCTTAGTGTGATTCAGCAGAGATAGAGTCTGATCTCTCCTTTGGAAACTGGGCCATGCCTTGTGATTACCCCGACCAATGGATGACAAAGAAATGATGCCAGCAACTTCTGAGGTTGGGTCCTAAAAAGAATACTTGTTTCCTTTGTCCTTTCATAAACTGGGGCTGACCGCTCTTGAAGCCCTGGTACTATATTGTGGGAAGTCTCAGGCTGCCTAGAGAGGTGAGGTACAATAATTTCAGCTAGCAGATCCATCTGGGCTTTCAGACAATAGCCAACATCAACTATCAGACATAGAAATGAGGTTTAGATGATTAGAGTTCACATCCTTCAAGTATTCCAGCAGAGATCCCCAGCAATATGGAGCGGTTTGTACCGGTCCACTAATATCTTATCTGAACCCCAGAAACCACGAGACAAAATTGTTATCCTCTAAGATTTGGAAACATTTGATATATAAGCTAGAAGTCTAACACAAATATGCTTGTTCTTTTTTCTCCTTAATTTTCTATATATCCTTTTCCTCTTTTCAATTTCCATTATCTTTTGGATTTATTTGCTTTTGCATTTCTTCTTGTTTAATCACTGGAATCTTCATTTCTGGCATGGTTTCCAGCAATTTATTTTTAGTTTCTACGTGAACTCTGTCACCTCCTTTCTGTGTTTCTCTAATGCTTATTCATGTTGCGCTTCCACATCTTGTATAGTTCTTAGTGCTGTCAAAATAAAGGAAGCCAGACACTAGTTAAAATGTGAAGAGCAGAATTTTTTCAGCGGTATGCTTTTGCAGTGAGGAAAAGAGTCCATCGTGAACTGTGGACTCAACTTCAGTTGGTACTGAGGTGATCTTGTGTTTTAAAGGGAGAAAGAAAAACTGCGGAGGAGGTGAGTGGGAGTTCAATGGAGTTGGGAAAGCGGAAAACTACAGAAAGCAGAAAGGAAGGGCTGAGGGGTGTATCTCAGGGGTAAAATGCTAGCCTAGAATGTGTTAGGACCTCAGTTTAATTCTCAGCACCTCAAGCCACAAAGGGAAACTGGCGAAGGGGAGGCACTGGCCTGTGTGACAGCATCAGGCTGGTGAATCGGTTCTCCTCAACTGCCTGCTCTTTCTTTCCCACAGAGACGCGGGGAGGGGCCCTGTCTTCAGGCTTTGGCAGGAAAAAGCAACGAGTTCTCTTGGAAACTTTGACTTTTGTCAACAGGCATTTTAAGAGGGCTTGAGTCACTGTAGATGTGTGCCCGGGAGCTATGTGAAGCTGTGTTAGTGTTCCTTCGAGCTATTACAGGTGAGGGTTGAGGCTTGTTAAGAAGAGCTCTCCGAGGAGCCTGCCAGGACCTGGGTGACGGAGCGGATGTTTGTCAGGGCCTTTTAGCTTGTTTCAATAGGATTGGTCACAGTTCTTATTTGTTTGGTGAACATGTCTTTTTTGTTGTTTTTCTTATTTGTAGGATTTTGTGTTTTGTTTTGCTTTGGTTTTTTTTTTTGCATATAGGAACTTTGTACTTTCCCTCTTTCCTTTTCAGTTGTTTTTATGTGAAGTGGTTTTCCCGAATAATAAGACGAAGATAGCTGTTCCATTTTCGTATCCCCAGAACTCTTTCTTCCATCCTTTTTTTTTCTCATTGTGAGAAACATCATCAACTGCAAGTGCTGCCTCTCCCCTGGTGCACCCCTACCTTTATCAGCATGGTCTTTTTCTTATTAGCTCTATACGCTTACGCTGTTCAATTGGGACTGTCTTTCTAGCAGTTCATCCTCAGTGGGCTTCATCCTGAAAAAGGCTTTGGTGTATTAATTTGAGAGATCCTAGGGTCAGTTATGTTGTAAGTGCCTTCAGGGCTCTCTGTAGATTTCTGTGCCCAGGTGACTAAAATCCCCCCGCTGTGGTGTGTGCTCTGCCATGAGTACCTACAACAAACAGTCTTGGGGTTTTCTCCTTTTTGAGTCTCTATGATGCCCTGGGGATTTCTCCTGCTTTGTCATGAATAGAAGCTGATGGCTTTGCTTTGGCTATATATCTGAAAAAATATTTTGGGGTTCACAGAGACGCCTTTGTCACATACTTTTGTTTTATGTGTGACTTTTGTTGTACTGTTTCACTTGTTCTGTTTTAATGGGAAAATTCAAGGAGAGTCACAGACCATATGGTTATCAGCATGGTGGTTACTCCAGAATTCCACATACACATTTTAATCTCACACTATTGTATGTACGAGGCTGCCTTGAGCCGCTCATCTATAGAGAGGGGGCATAAACAGATTTAGAGAAAAATATGAGCGACATACCACTTCTGTCCTCCTTATAGCAAACCTCCAGAGAGCAGCTATGATCTTTCCCACTATCTCCCATTATAGCATCCTCTACATAAAACTTCATAGCTTGGAAATCTAGAAAAGAAAATTTCAGGCTCCATAACATGAGGAAAAATGCAAGGGTTTTCCCCTTCAAACAATGTCTTATGGATATAGGACTTTTTGTCAGAACTTGGTCTCAAACCTTTGAAACTTGAGAATTACTGGAAACATGGAGGAATGAGGCTGGGGGCTCCAGTTGTGAGAAAGAAAATGGTGAGAATCAGCCAGCTCTGAGTTATGGAAGCTCATTACTTCCTACAAGAGCGATACACAATAACACACTGAACTCTTTCTTCTTCTCCATGCTGACTGTCACACAGTGTTCGGGTTCTTAGCAGCTGCAAACCTCGGAGGACACAAAAGAACTCCGGTCAAGAACTCACTAGAGAAAAAGTTGTGGAGTAAGTGGGAGTACTGTGTTCAATATTATCAGCACTGCCTGTCAGCCTTGCCTCTGAAGACTCCCTTTCCAAAGGCTGGTGGAGTTACTGAGCCCTCTACTTAGTAACCTGCCCGAGTGTCCTGATTCACAAGGTGTGATGATGGCAGTCTGCTGAAAGCCAGATGCTTCCGACTTTAACTCCGGTTTAAGGTGTTAAAGGAGATTAGACTTGATTACGTTTGGGAAAACAGTCTGTACTATTATGCAGCAAATAAATCTTTACTAGTATTGAAAAGACACTTGAAAGTTTTTGTTCTACCTTTTTCTCCCCCTCCACCAATCTTTCTTTCTAAACAACATACTGCAGCTTTAAGTGTAAATGAATCAGTAGCATATGGCTTAATCTTCCTCAAATCCCCTTTGGGCTTGGGAAATGAATTGACAAACCCAGTAGCAGAGCTTTCTGGTAGTATTTGGAACCTCACATACTGGAGTTATGTAGGGACTGCAGTTACAGTTAATGGCTCTGTCTCTATCACTATATCTTAAAGGAGTAACATGAATAAGATGTCCCCTTCTTTGCTGACTCCTCCAAGCTCTCTGACACAGTTTCCCCTCTGATTTTTTTTCTAAAATTTTATGAGGAGATGCCCATCAGTTAATTTCAAAACAATGATTTTATTGCCTCCTTCAGACTGAAATAAGCATGCGTGGGGAAATACAAAGGCAAGGAAGACTGTGTTGTTCTTTCTTTACTGTGTAGTGTCCCAGAAGTCCCATGAATTTGAAGTGTCCCACAGAGAACTCAAGATGACATAAAAGCAATTTAGGTGCATGATTAATCTCTGAGATTATTTTTGAAGTTCCTCACTGCGAGCGAATATTAATTAAGATTCTTTTGTACCCACCAGCATTGAAATAAAAGAGTCAGTGTGGTAGGTAGAGAACATTCCGGGCTTTGGATTGCTGAAAGAATGGAGTCAGTTCTCCACTTTGGTTCTCACTGGTTCCTTGACTCTTTACAGAAACTGAGCTGAAACTGCAGGTTTATCGCCATTGCTGGGGCCCTTAGGACCACCAGTGAGCTGGCTAGGGGTGAGCTACGGGTCTAGGGATTTGGGGTTAAGATAAAATGTCAAGGCAGTGCCTTCTGCTCACATTTTAGCCAGTAGCTTCAAAGACAATGAAATCTGCTGTGAGTAAGAACTATAGAAACCACACTATCTGCCACCCCAAGGAAATCTACTTTTCACTTCTTAGTAAGCTTTCTCCTGTCAGGTCAAGATAGTCCTGTCTCCAGAACCTGTTCACTTTTTTTCTTGTCTAACCTTGTACACTTTCTCTTTTAGCAAGAGAAAGGAGAGGAGCTACTTTCTTGAACCATCTTCTGGAGGCTGAGCTATATGGGTCCAGAGACTCAGAGGGATGTTAGACTTCTCATCTACCCCATTTGGGCTGGGGATTTTAATCTTATAAGCATCCATTTTTTTCTGTAAAATGGGTAGAATAACCTGACCTCATACTTTCCCTGTGAGAATGAAGCAAACTGCTGCCCCGCAGGATTCTCAGTGCTGTAAATGACACATGAAAGAGTCTCATTGTTAGATCTTTTCCATTTTATTGCCTCACAGCTTATGAGGCTCTACATTAACCATGAGGGCTGGTGTCTAGCTGTATTCCAATTGACTGAGAGTTTTAGACATTGTAATGAATCTTTAAAAGCTTGTTCCCAAAAGCCCTTTAAAGGACATACCTACACAGAACAAGGTGCCCGTGAAAACACGAGCTGCTCTTCTGCAACGCTTTTACATGTGGGAATGGAATATCTCGTCCCTAAATAACTACAAAATTTAATCAGTGTAGGTATGGAGACCACAGATGGCTCATGTTTTTTCTTCCGTTGCTAGATGTTGTTTGATGTAGCTGTATTATCTCTGATACTTTATGGTTGTTTTATTACCCTCATAATGTTTTGAGACATCAAACTTCAAATAACTATTTTTTTTAATTTAAAAAATATAACATTGGGAAAAGCATGGAGATTATTACCAAACACCCCTGTACCTACCATAAAAATCAACACACATGAGATTGAAAAATTTATTTTTACTTCTAATCTTTCAAATTGCAGCCTCTTTATACCTCGCTAATCCTATTTGTCTTGCGAAAAGGCGATCCTTAATCGTAAATTTTATGTGAATCTTTCTAGTCCATGGGATTTTATTTTTACTAAAGATTCAATACCAATATGTAATACTGTTTTGCATTTTTGAAATGTGTGCCAATGTCTTGACAGTCTGTCTCATTCACCAATGTTTTTGAGAGTGACTCATGTTGAAATATGTAGGTCTATCAATTCATATTAATTATTAAATTATATTTTGTCATATGGCTGTACCAGAAAATTGTTTATCTCTTGACACTTACGTTATTTCCAATTTTGGGTTATTTACCAAAATAAGTTTAGTAGTTGATATCTAGCTGTAAGATAAAGAGCATCTTTTGTAATATGTAGAATAATGAGGAATAAATAGTTACTTTCAAGATAAAATTCATTAAGAAGTGGCTTTGTCCATGTGGAGTACCAGAATCTTGACTTTAATGACAATGGGTTGATATCAGTTTATTATTTATCTATGATTCTCAAACTTAAGGGCCTTTCTTTCTCTCTCCCTCCTCCTCTCTTTCTTGCTTTCTTTTTATTTTCAGTACAGGACACTAAACCCAAGGCCCTGAACTGAGCTGTTTCCATTTTAGTTTTTATTTTGAGACATGGTCTCACTAAGTTGCCCAGACTAGCTTTGAACTTGTGATCTTCTTGCCTAACTCTCCTCAGTAGCTGGGATTACAGGCATGAGTCAGTGTTTCCAGCTAAACCTTAGCTTTTGATCAGAATCTTCCATCCCATACACCCCACCAAGCCTTCCTTATTTCTGTGACCTCTTTGGAGTTACTACTGTATTTGCTCTGATTTTCTGTTATTTTTCTTTTCATTCATTTGCTAACTTCTATTTTGTTGATGGAGTTTGCTTTATTCTTGTATCTTCTCTACTGGTTAAAAACGTAAGAATTCTTTAAAAAATTATTTCAAGGTTATCCTTACAATTTTCAATTTTCTGTACATCTTGAAAATTATAAAACTGTAGAGTATTTGAAATTTAAATATACATTTCTCAATATTTTCCTAGTATTTTAGCTCTAATTGTTCAAAACAACTCCCCCTGTAGAGATTATTGACATGTATCTTCACTAGTTTCTCTGGCCAGTATTTACTCTCAAATTTCACTCCTTTTGGGTTCAATTTTCTTTAGTAGTGGTATCACACTGTGGTAGGAATATGAGTTTTCCTCATCTAAGACCATACCACCTGGACATGTCCAGTCTCATCTGTGCATGAATTTCCCTGTTGTCTAATGAGGCCCAACATCTTTTCACGTGCTTATTATTTTCATGTCTTTTATGCATGAAGTATCTGTTAAAATCTTTGTTTAATTTTTATTGTAATTTTTTACTTATTAAGTAGTGAGCTTATTATATATTCTAGCTACAACTCTGTTGTTTGATGTTTTGCTTTTAAAAGTTTTTTTTTTTTTTCAAGACATGGGTGGTTTGTTTTTATAGCACTGTCTTTTGTCAGAAAGTTTTGAAGCTCAGAATTTTATGGGTAACAATCAGCATGGAGAAGACACTGTTCTGTATGTTGCTCTTGTAAGAAGTCTAACTTATTTTATTTATAGTTGGGTTTTTGATGTTCTATAAGATTTTTTTAAATTAAGGCATTACGATTGTACTCCATTCTCTCCCTTAGAAATGTATAAATTTAGATTTTAAATTTTGTTCTGTGGTCCATTTCCAGATAAACTGTATATTGTGTGAAACTAGATCAAAGCTTTGTTTTCATGCTTGAGTGGTCATTTGTTCCATCACTATTTGTTGAAAACATTACCCTTTCCCATGTTAAATTGCTTTAGTTTCTTTGTCAAAATTCCTGTGACTACTACTACTGCTTTTGCCATACACATACATATATGCATTCACAGGGTTTTGATTGTTACAACTTAATAAAAAGATTTGAAATCGAGTAGTTACTGTTCTCTAACTTTATTCCTCTTTTAAAAAGTTTGAACTGTTCATCTTCATATTTCTATATAAATTTTAAAATAATATTGTCAACTTGTTCTGAAAGGTCTGCTGGGATTTTTGTTTATGTATTTTTAATTGACAAAAACTGTATTATTTATGGTGTACTGCATGATATTTTGAAACAGATACACATTTTGAAAAGCTAAATCAAGCTAATTAACATGTATTACCTTATGTGTGTGTGTGTGTGTGTGTGTGTGTGTGTGTGCACGCACGCGCACATGCAGAACATTTAAAATCTATGCTCTTAGTGGTTTGGAAGTTTGCAATACATAATTAACTGTTATCAGCATTTTGTACAATAGATCTCTTGAGCCTGCTGGGATTTTAATAGGGGTTGCAATGAATTAGTACATCAGTTGGGGAGAATAGACATCTTACACTACAGACGTCTAACCCATGGATCAATCTAGATTTCCATCTGTTTATGTGCTTCATTTCTCTCAGCACTATTTTCTAGTTTTTGGTGTACAGGAGTTGTATGTATTCTGTTATATTTACCATTAAGTAGTTCATAGTTATTGTTTTGACGAGAACCCCCTGCAAAATGCTAACTAGAAAAACTGAATATGGCTTGCTTTGCCATGTTTCTGATCTTTGGGGTAGAACATTCCTTATTTCAACCTTAAATATGATACTAGTGTGTGTTTTTCATAGATACCTTTATTAGGGTGAGGCAGTTCCAGTTATTTCTAGTTTATTTAGAGTTTAGGCCTGGAGATTTAGCTCCGTGGTGCCACGCCTGCCTGGCAAACCCAAAGTCCTGAGTTTGATCCTTGGTATCAGGAAAAAAAAAAAAAGGAATCTAGAGTTTTTATTAGACATGGAGATGGATTTTTGTCAAATACTTTTTCTGTATCTATACAAATAATCATGGATTTTTAAAAAATTTGTTAGAATGGTTAATTTCATTGATTAATTTGTAAACAATAGACTAGCATTAAATTTCTGGGTTAAAACATGTTAGTTGTGATGTGTTTTTCCTTGCAAATATTGCTAGACTTGATTTTCTAATATATTGTCAGTATTTTTTCATATTTTATGAAGGGTATTGGTCTGTAGCTTTCTTCTCTTTTAATGCCTTTGATTTTGGTAGAAGGGTAATTCTGGCTTAATCCAATAAGTGAGGATGTGTCTCTGTGTGTTGAATTTTCTGAGTTTTAGTAACATTGAATTGTTTTCTTTTGAAATGTTCAGTAGAATTTACCAATGAGACCATGTGGGACTTGAATCCCTTCTGCCAACATGTTTTTAAAGAACAAATTCAATGCCTTCACTTGGTGTGATATTATACAGATTACCTAATTATTCTTGAGTGAGTTTTAATTACTTGTGTCTTTCTAGGAATTTATCCATTTTGTCCAATCCATCACATTTACAGCCATAGTAATATTTCTACTATCTTTTTTATATGTAGCATGATAGTTTTATTTACGGCAGAAGAAAAAATTCTTCCTTTCACTTGTAAAAGGTTTATTTAAATCATTTTTTCCATTTAATTTTTTTCCCCCCTAAAAATTTGCTTTCTGTTTCTTCAAATAACAATATCCACCATGGGCGTATTTCACTCTGAAGGGAAAGTAGAAGGTCTATCAATAAGTTTTGACCAGGAGTTTCCAGCAGCTCCTTTCTTCACTAAGACTCGTTTTATATTAGTTTTGAGCCCGGAGAGGTTGGTAAAATTGCTACTTTGGCTGAGTAGATCGTCCTGGCTGGCCTTCACCCCCTCTACGAACTCAAGAGTCTGGTTATAGGTGTTTTCTTCTTCTCATGCCTCTGGCTGAATACGCTTGATATTGCTTAATAGAACCTCTTCATAGTTTCCCTAATCAATAAAATTAACAACTGTAGTCCCACCAGAAGAATGGAGAGCTTCTACCTCTGCTCGGTAAAACTTGTTGTCTTCCCAATGAAGTGCAAAGCATTCATCTCCAGGTTTCCACATTTCTGCGTACTCCGTAGGAACAGATGATTCTAGCACTTTTTCTGGCTTACTTGGCCCAGATCTTCCTTTGGGCCCACTATTGCAAAATATTTTATCTTCATAGGGTGTAGCTGGGACAGCTCCTGCTGGCTTCATTGGTCTACTCTTCTCCCTTTCAGTGGCATTTCTCTCTCTCCATTTGGAATGCCAATGAAACCATGACTCTGGACAGGATTCTGGCAATCAGTACTTACACGAAAATGCTTTTCAATTTTTGCACCACTGAAAGCTTCATCATTTGTTGTTCATGTTTTCCTGTCATAAAAATGATCAGGATTACCTGTTTGGCTTGCTCTTTTTTTCCATGTTTTGATTATTATAGTCTATGAATTCTTGAGGAAGTGGATTTTCTTTTGCCTCTGCGTAGGATGGACCTTTTCCTCATCTGCTTTGCATAGCATTATCTCTTTTGTTAAAAGCACCATCATTGTGCCGAGAACAATGATGAGGATATGAGGTATCTTTAGTTCTGTCATACCTAGAATGTGGTCTGTCTCATTTGATTCTCTCCTCAGCCCATACCTCAGATCCTGAAGAAGTACTCGGTCTTTCAGAAACTCTATTTCTAGGCGATCCACTGCCATCCAAAATTGACTTTGAATTTGGGATGTCTCTTTGAAAACAAGGAGGTTTTTCATTTCCTGGCTGCCTGGTATCATTATGAGAAAGTTGTCTTGGTTGATTATTATCTTTTACTCCATTTTGTTCATTATATTCTGGACTGTCCCCGATGGAGATGCTGTGAGTGTGACTTAGGTTCTTCCACACTTAAATTTCCCATTTGAGACTCTATGCTTGGTGCTGGAGGCCTTGCATTTGCTAGGCCTTCTTCATCTTCTGATTTTACCCGGCCCCTGCCTTTTCCTCTCCCTCTTGGAGGTGGACCTGTAAACAGGTTTCTGTTTACTGCTGCTTCTAAGCTCTTGCCATTATCCATAAAGCTTGCCTTGATGCATCCTTACAGAAGCCCATTTCTGTTTTGTGCTCCAGTGCTGTCTTAACCAGTTCTCTGTAGACACCTTCATGTTCCCCCTTCTGATCTGGTTGATTTTTCTTCCTGTAAAACTTCTCCATTTCGGTTGCCACCAGCATTCGTGTTGAGATTACTTCTGGCACCACCCCCTGCTCCTCCAAAGGTCTTGGTTTCTTTGCTCTTTGCAGCTTCTGCAATTACAGCTGTCCTTTGCTTTTCAAATTCATCATTATCATTTGTAGGCTTGACAGGCACTGTAACTTGCAGCATCTTTCTTCGATCAAGTTCTCTGCTATCTACTCGAACATGAGATGCACACTTCTGTCCGAAAAGCACAAAAGGAGGTGGTCCACCCTCAGTTCCAGTGTTGCTCCAACTGTGTTGTGATAAACTTCTCTAACTCGTCCCACTTCACCACCAAGGACGGAGGTGTTACAGTCATTTAAGAGCAGGAATCCTTTTTTTTTTTTTTTTTTGTCAACAATGCCTGACAGCTTGACTTTAGTTCCAGGTGGTGCGTTTAGGCTTACTTTTGACATATAACTAAATTCTACTGCTGTGCAATTTATATGACCATCCGTCATCTGCAAGTGCAGCATCCTTGGTGCAGCCTGAGATTCTTCGATATAGTTCGGTGCAGCAACATTTCCAAGTTTTTGAATTTGCAGAACACGTGGGCCTTCAAGCTTTTCTACCTTTCCACCACTGCTGACACCATTGGGAAGGAATTTCTTGCCCATTGTTCTCAGATGTTGAGAGCAATGAGGATGATGTTGTTTATGTTGACTTTGTCAGGAGAACTTGTGCAAGCTTCAACCTCTTCGTCTGAAAGATACGTCTGAAACTGGTGGCGAGGCGCTCGGTAAGGCAGAAAGTCAGGCCGGCCGAGCTTGAGGCAGCCACGGGGGTGGAGCGGGTGGTGGTTGGGGGTGGGTGGGCGACAGCTCCAGTCCGGAACCCAGGCACTGCCAGAATGGCCCCGACAGGCAGAAGATGACCCTGGTCTAGCCCATCCTCACAGGAGAAAGGTTCACTTTCTGCTCCAGACTCATGCTATTCACCTCACCTTATGCCCCGCTGTGATTTAGAGAAAAGAATGCAGCTGGGGCTTTGAGTCCACACTGAGGGACACAACAAGAGTGAACGAGTCACCCGAAAAACATTTGCACTCATAGAAGGTGTGGAACTCAGATGGTTGAGTGCGTTTTTCTTGACACTGTCCCTTGGAGAGCGTGGCACTGGCCCTACCAGGCTGGGGTCCCACAATCCGCCAGCTAAGGTGCAGAATGATATTAAAACGTCATTTTAAAATTTGTGAGATAGTTACAATATCTCTTTGGTGCATCTTTTCTCTTTTATGCTGACAAGTTCAGCTAAAGTTTATCACTTTTATTTATGAACTCAAAGAACCAGCTTTTTATTTTATTAATTCTATTACTTTCATGTTTTTTATTTCACTGGTTTCTACTCTGATCTTCATTTTCTTTCTCCTGCATTCATTTGGTCTTTCTTTTTTCGTTTTTCGTTTTGTTTTATTATTGTTTTTCTCCTTTAAAGTCAAGTTGAGGTCATTAATTTTAGATCTTCTACTCTCGCGTAACCCTTAGGTGCCATAAACTTTCTTCTAAGCATTGTGTTAACTGAATCCGACTGATTTTGGTATTGTGTTTATAAGTGTTTCTGTTCAGTTTGAAATACTTCCTAATGGGCCGAGATATAGCTCAGCAGTGCAGGGCCTGCCTGGCAAAAGCACAAGGCAGAAAGTTAAAAAAATATATTTCCTAGTTTACTTTTTAGTTCTCTTTCTTTGGCTTTACTCAAAAATACATAAGTTAGAAATGTATATAGAAATGTATCCTTTCTAGACTTGCTTTTAAACTATTTTTTCCACAGTGTTGAATATAAAACCTAGGGCCCTGTGCAAGGGAAGCCTTTTATCACTGAGCTACACACCCAGCTTTCTTTGAAACTTTTTAAAGTGAAGTCAGAGCAGCCTAAAATTTAGGCTACGACTAATCTGTCTCCACTACTGATAAATAAACATCCTTCTGAATGCTCTGCCCACTGTCTTTTATATTATGAGATATTTTTACTCTGCAGGTGGGAGCACAAACTATTCCTGGCTCCATGTGATTTGTCAATAATTCTTTTTTTTCCAGTCCTTTTGAGCAGTTCTTTCCCTGGCTTTGAGTAGTTACCCTACTTGGCGGCACTGATAAGTTCTTACCATACCTCTATGAATCTCAAGAACTCTCTTTCTGTCTAACTCTCCTCTCTTCCTGGTAATTTTCTCTGAGAACTCTTGCTACATTGACTTTTCTGGATTCCCAAATTCAGCTCCCAGACTGAAGAGTTCGGAACTTTGCAGGTACAAAGCTGGAGTAATTGTAGGGTTCATTTGATTTGTTTCCCTTTATTAAGGATTATTATCATTGTGCTACCTAACACATGAGGCATATATATATATATATATATATATATATATGAATGAAATATATGTGATATTTACATATATATGAATGAAATATATGTGATATTTACGTATGTATGTGAATGAAATATATGTGATATTTACATATGTATATGAATGAAATATATGTGATATTTACATATGTATATGAATGAAATATATGTGATATTTACATATATATATATAAATAAAGCTGGGAAATATAGATATTTATATTTTTCCCAGTTTTCTTTTTTCACTACTGGGATTGAACTTGGGGCCTTTACACTGAGCTACACCTCCAGCCCTTTGTCTTTTGAAATAAGATCTCACCAGGGGTGGACTTGCACTTGTAATTCTCCTGCTTCAGCAATCAGAGTACTGAGATTACAGGCGTACACCATGACATCTGGCCTCCAGTTTTAAAACTATTTCAAGTAGAAGTCAATTCCATTGCTTTTACTTCTTTTTTCCATGTAGTATTTTCTTTAAAAAGTGAATGTGACTTTCAATTTTGTTGACAGAAGTTACTGTGTACAGAGAAACTCAGGTAAATAGTTCATGGTGCTTAGTACAGGCTAGAAAACACTCAGAATCTTCTATTTCATTATACATTTGAAGAAATGTATGGATAACCTAGACTGCAGGCAGAGATTAGAATGTAAACGTGCCTAATATAGGAAATAACTGTCTTGAACAATTTACTTGCTATACAGCCATGAGAATGTTTCTTTCCAATAAAAAAATCATATCACTAAGGACCCGAGTTCAATCTCCAGTACCCCCCCAAAATCATATCACTAACTTTCTTAAGATTCTCCAGTGGCTTTCCATTATATTATAGTAAAATCTAGAGTGTACAACAGAGCCTACAAAACCCTACTTAATCTGGTCAGAGCTAATTTTGTATCTTCTAACGACCCACCTCACTCTCTTCCGGCCTTTCTCACACAGGCCTCTTTATTGTTCCTCAAACATATTAAACTGACTCCTAACTCAGGACCATTAAACTTGGTGTTCATTCTAGTTGTATGATCTTTAACCAGATCTATCCTAGGTCAACTTTAAAATTGTTCATATTATTTTTCCCACATTTGTCTCTTCAGAGAAGCCACCTTTAACTATCCTACTGAAATAGCTAATTCTCATCCTATATGATCTGCAGAACACCATTTGGTCTAGTAATTTACTCACTTGTTTATTTTTGTATCGCCGACTTTTCCTCCACCATGTAAGCTTCAAGGGTTTTCCATTATATGTCCATGATCTAGACCAGCATTATAGTGTTGATCTTAAATGTCCTCCCAGAGCATGAAGGCTTGGGCTCTAGTTGGTGCCATTGTGGGAGGTGGTGGAAATTTTAGGAGATAGGGCCTGAATGAGGAAGAGAGTCACAGGGAATGTGACTTTCAAGCATGTATTTTAGCCCCCAAGCCCTGGTTCTCTCTCTCTCTCTCTCTCACTCTCTCTCTCTCTCTCTCTCTCTCTCTCTCTCTCTCTCTCTCTCTCTCTCTCTCCTCTCCCCCCTGTCCCCCCGCCACCGCATCCTAGCTGCTATGAAGTGAGTAGCTTTAGTCTGCCACATCATTTGCCATGATGTTTCTGCCTTGGAGCCAGCCATGAGAAGAGAAAGTGATCAACACAGAAAATTAGTATAGAAATATGTGGTTGTTTCTTTGACTATGCCTGATAATGTGGTTCAGAAGTCCTTGGTACTGGTTTGTGGGAGGAATGTAGAAACTTTTGGAGAAGCAGCTTAGAGACATCTTAGGATATTTTAAGTAGAGCTTAATGGATGATTCTGATCACAGGTCAAGAAGACCAGAATTAGGATTAGAGAATAGGATTAGGGACAGGAATCTATGCTCATGAGGCTTTAGGTAGAATTATGATTATTGGATATTGAATGGAGGCTTTCATGTTACATTCACACAAAGATGTTGTCTACATTTTATTCATGCCCTGAGACTTTTGGGGAAGTGGAATTTAAAGGTTATGGACTTCATTAGTCTGGCAGAGAAAATTTCAAGGAAGTACAGCATTCAGGTGGTGGCATGCATATTGATAGCTGCCTTTATCCAGATTTGCAGTGAAATTGAGAGAAAAATGGAAAGGTTAGAAATACTTATAGTTTTTGATTGCTGGAGAGATTAGTGCTCTTGTAAACAACCCAGGTACTTTGCTCTGGGACAATAGGAAACATGCTTTGAGGCTTGAGGGCATCACAGGAATCAGCAAGACTCCATCCATAACAAACTCAAGAGGGTAAGAGTGTAAACTTTTAATTTAACAAGAGAAGCCCCGGGTTCCTTGCTCCAGCAGAGCTGTGCAGTGAATTGGTTCCCTGGGACCAATTCTGCTATACTCAGTCATCCAGGAAATCAGAAATCACTGCAAACATGGTTCAAGAAGGCCTGGCTACTCAAGTAGTCTGACAGCAGACTTTGGCATCATCCCTGTGATGATGGTTTCACAGGTATTTAATGTACAAAATTTGTGGGGTCCTGGAGGCTTCTACTGAGAGGAAAGCCTGGGAGCCCCCTTGATATGCGGCAGATGTGGAATCCCTGCAGGCAGCCCCCGAGAGGACAATATAAGAAGCTGTGAGAATCAAACCAAAGCATCAGTGGAGACTTCAAGGAGTTGCATGAACATGGAATGTCTGCTGAGGAAAGATGCAGGTGGTAAGCAGGGCCAACAAAAGAGATGCCATAGCTGCTACAACTGGCAAGGCCATGGGGCAGTGCTTTGGTTTTCACATCTCAATGTCACATTGTCTGAATGCCAGACATCAAACTATGTAATTTAATGTTTACCTGCTGGCTTTTGGTCTTGCTTTGATGCAATTCCTTTATAGCCCCTTATTCCTCCTTTTTTTTAATGGGAATGTTTACTCTATAACATTGTATCATGGGAATATATAACTGGCTTTTTACTTTTATAGGGGCTTGCAGGTTAGAGCTTGCTTTTAGTCTCAGGAGATACTTTAGACTTTTGAGCAATGCTGAAACTTTTAAGACTTTGATGACTCTTAGAGATGGACTAAATGCATTTTGTATTATGAGATGGACATGGACCTTTGGAACACATAAAGAGAATGTTTTGATTTGGATATTAATTATCTCCCACAAGCTCAAAGGGGTTGTCCCTAGCTGCTTGGAAACTCTAGGAGATGGGGCCTGATTAGAAGAAATCAGTCACTGGAACTTTGAAGGATACATTATGCGCCTGTATCCTGGTTGTCTCTATTTCCTGGCTACCATGAGGCGAGCAGTTTTACTTAGCCACAGTCTTCCACCACTATAATTTTACCTTGGAGCCAGCTGACCATGGACTGAAACCTCTGAAATAGTGAACAAAAATAAATCCTTCATCTTTTAAGTTGATTTTATCAGATATTTTATTGCAGCAATGGAAAGCTGACTAACACAAATATTATTCAGTATGTTGTGGATATCCAATAAATGCTCATTTAATGAGTAAAGAAGTATAGAAGAGACTTTTATGTGTTTTAGATATTATTCCTTTAATTATACCAAAGCCAGAAAAAAGGTATGATGGTTATTAAGCACAAATCACTTCCCACATATTATCTTATTGAATAGGACACAATAAAATAATTTTATGGATATCAGAATTTAGAAGAGGCATATTCCTTTATCTACTTAATAGAAAGTTAGAGGTATAAATCTCAATTTGATTTCATTCTAATGCCATAATTATTCTGTCTTATCCCCATGCAGATCTTCAGCCTGTTCACTAGAACACTGATAGGTTCATTAATTTTACTTAAAAGACTCACTCACAGCAGCCACATGGCATATTCCAGGGGCCAAAAACAACTGATGTTTTGTTTTTGTGGTAGTTGTCTTGGTGCAAGAAAAATAATTACACTGCAATTGGGTAAAATATGTGCATACTCTCCCTCACAGTTTCTTGCCCATCCTCTCTCTGCTTTTCTTCCTTTAGATTCTCTAGACATATTTAGAATGCTGTCTTGAGCTCCCAGAGACTACCTAGAGAGAAATAGGTCTAGCTAACAGAAGGTATTTGTACTGGAGGTTAAAGACCTTTTGTTTCTCTTGGAGGAATCTCTAGTGAGGGAGAAAAGATTTCTAAGTAGAATGGCTCTTCAAACTCTCCAGCTAAAACATTTTTAAAAATTGACAAGCTCTGAATTTGTTACCACAGATAGCAGTAATCCAGTGGGTTTACTTCAAGGTCGTGGTTCATGAGAGCAGGCCAAATAACATGACTATGTTTACTTGTGCACTTTCTTATGTCCTGAATACTCTGTTGCAAGAATGCTGTGGATTGTCCTAGGCAGAGTAGCACTTCCCTATGGGCCGAGTGACCATGCAAGGAACATTCGGGCAGAAAGAAAAATGAGGAAGGAGGTTCCACAGATATATTGGGCTATGTAATGGGACCTTCTGTTTGTTTGGCAACTCAGTTGCCCAGCCCAGCCCTGCTTTTTCTCTTTTTGTAATAGCATTCCAATTAACTTTTGAGAAAGGATTGCTCAGTGATTGTGCTTCAAGGATGAAACTATAAGTTGGCCTCCCTGTCTCTGTCCAAGGAGTCAAATGTAACGTACATTGCTAATTTAGTCCCCCTCCTGTGATACTATAAAAAATGAAGAAGAACATTGAGAGCTTCTTCATTCTAGTGTGGGGACTCGGAGCAGATGTCTTAGTGAAGTCTTGAATACCCAACTCTTAGAACTCAGTTCTCCAGCCATTTCATTAATTATATGAGCTACCCAAGAGATTTCTAGGACATACCCATTTTCTCTTTAAGTTTACCAGAGTTCACTTCTGTTGCTTATCTTCAAAGAAACTAGCTGTAGCATGCTTTTATACATAATTAAAATATATTACCATATAAATATATATTTATAAATGTAAATGTATGTTATATATATACATATATATGTATGTATGTATATCTTTGGATGCCAAAAGTATTGTCCTAATTATGACATTCCAGGTATGACTCAAAAATCAAGTGAAGCATAAAGAAAGTCTTTGTGGTATAACAAAGAATTTATCTGTATGGGAGTTGGCAGACACTTGAGTGCTGCTATGACCTTGGGTAGTGCTTATGACCTTTGGTTCTTCAAATTTTATGTGCTCTTCGATCACAAAACTTTGAGGTCTCTCAGAGGAACAAGAAACTTAAGTTTCCTATGCTTCCATGTATTTTAATGGCTTGTATCCTTTCACATTGAAGTTTTGCTGATTTGGTAGTACGCTGAATTGAGAGCAGCCACAGAGCAACTAATTATCTTCCCATCCTTGAACTAGACCTTTGCCGTGGATGTGGCTCACGATGTTTCCTCCTTGGTCATCAGGCAACTTATAGTCACCTTTTAGAGCAACAAAGCTTCCAGAATAGGAATATAGCTCATGCTATTTTCCCTTCAACAAGAATAGTCAGTGTGTGTCTTCCTTAACAAAGCGCATAAGTCTAATATCAACATTCATGAAATTTGTAGACTTCTAACAATATTTCCTTTATAAAAGGCATGTAGGAATATTCAGATTTCCATGGCACCAGGAAAAAAAAGTCTACAAACTCCATACGATGGGTAGTTTTTCACCAAATTTGATCTAGATATCCCACTCTTTATAAGAAAAGAGGTAACTGTTCCAGTATTTTATGTGTTTCCATATTAGTAACCTGTTGCCAGAGATTCATTTTGTATTTTTAAGTAAAATGGCCATAAAAGGCAGTGGATATTTAAACACACACACACACACACACACACACACACACAAATCAGAAAAAAAAGGAACATGACTTGCAATTACAGCTTGGGAGGATTTGGGTATAATATGTGGAATTTATGTTTGGTAAGAGTGAGAAGAACTATGAATCCCTCAAGGATCAAGGGTGAAAAATGTACTTCAGTATGGAGCCCAGATCTGGAGAAGAAATGCAGCGGTTTTCTGACAGTCCTTCTGGAATATGCTGCAAGAGATGGCAATTCTATGTTCAGATAGAGGTTTCTCTTGGCTGATCACACAGTCTAGCCTGTGGAAATGGTCGCACAAGTATAGAATTCAGAAAGAGCACCTGATCTTCACCGGGCTCCTAAAGCTTCAGGGCGAGGGAGTCTGTGTTTCCAAAATCATTGGTAGAGATTGAAACTCAGCAGGGAGAAAAACTTGGAAGAGAAGGGCACCAAGTTCTGCTTCTGGGGTTACAATTTATTTGCAGGCTCCAGCTGGTTCCAAAAAGCGGGGAGAGAGGGTGCACTGATCAAGCATGGAGGCAGGATCTGGGAATGGTGGAGGTGATAGTTTGCGAGGGGCTTGGTGTGAGCTTGGGTTGGAGAGAAGCGGGGAAGAGTCAAAGAGAGCATGCGTGGTGATGGAGTTTGTGGGAGGGCACTGAGGAAATAGAGGCAATGGCGTGGAATACAGACATGGAACACAAAGACATGGAATGATTATTTTATATTTTACAACTACTGTGACTGACATCCCAGGTGATGGGGTTCTTTCATGGATTCCACGGACAGAGTTTGGGTAAGAAGAATCAGAAGGAGTGAGGAAAGGGCTGGTATATATATATATATATATATATGTGAAGCCCAAAGAATTAGAATTGACTTTTATCGAATTACCTGTAAAGATCAAAGAGATGCATAGAAGTTCTCTCGGTATTTATATCTTAGCCGTGCTTTTTAAAAAAATTTAAGATTGCATAAAATTAGAAATTGAAATGCTCCCTGGTGAGACGTGTTAGAGCTACCATATGTGGAAAAATTTATCCTTAAATTAATGTAACTTGGTTGAGAAGGCAAGTCAGAGAGACAAGTGGTTTCCCACTGCATTAGTAATTTTAGGAGAGAAATGCATTCAGGGCATCCGCAAATAAAATAGTCGTAGATCTTTTCAGGTAAGTGGCAGTTAACAGTGGAAGTTGCAGTCGTTACAAATGTTCTATCTTCCAAGCAGGCCCCTTATTTATTGGTCCTTTCAAATGTTTTATTAATGATACTTTCAAAGAATCATGGAATTGAAAATATTCATTCTCAAGCAGGGTAGTTGTCTCGACCCTCTTTCAGGTTGTGTGGGTATTCTCTCTCCCCTCACTGCTCCTTTGATATTGACTGAATTTTCTCCAATTTATAGCTTGAGGACAGTTTGAGGCACACACACTTTCCAGGCTAATTTCCGGTTTCTATCAATCATTTATCTGCTTTGGTTTTGCTAAGCTGATTTGGGGTCTTTTCTTACTCCCCTGTGGCTGCTCGTGTTACTCTGAACAAATGGAGAACATAAAAACCATATCAGCAGTGACAATAAATCCAAAGAAAAACAACAACAAAATCTTTAGACACAGGATTAAAACCAAATATGGGTTTTCTCTGTCATTTGCTGTATTTGGTGTTTTACTTGTAGAAAGGTTATGTAACTTGGAAGGCCTCTCCACCCCCGATTCTTTCAACCCCCAAATTCATGTTCTCTTTCATGCTCCATTTTTACTGAAGGGTAGCAGTCTCAATTTGGATATAAAAAGATGTCTTCTTCAAATATCTTGCCTGATCAGGGGAGAGACTTGTGTTCAGTTTCTGGCTGGCACTGATTATAGGAGTCTGTGTTGGGGGAGGCAGGAGTGCTTTTTGCTTTGTCTCAACAGTGCTGCCTTTGATGAATCAAAGAGTGAACACACAATTAGCTTTATGGTCAAAGTTAGTGATGGGGAACCTTTTAGAGATCAAGTGCCAAAATATAACCCCATACCCACGTATTCGTCTCAAAGTGCCAACACTGCAATTAAACCCGAACACTGAAGTTTTAGTTTAGAAAAAACAACTTTATATTGACGTCTTTTGTCTTAAAAGAAAAACATAGTAACACGTGTGTTTGTCACGACCAATCTAGGTATTCTATATAGTTGTATATTTTTTGTTATCTGTCTCCACTAGTAAATGCCTATTCATTAGATAGAAAAATCAAGAAAGTCTATTTCAGAGCTTACTATCCAGAGAAAATTTAGAGGTCTTGGTCACAATACAGGGTGTCATTGTGCTTTTTGTAATAGACCAAAAACAAACAAACAAACAAAAACACCCTATTTAGTAGGCTCTAACTCCTTCCTCAAAACTGTGACACAATCCATCTAGTCCCCTACCAAAGATATGAACATCTGATCCTGCTTATGATTTTGTGATTCTCATAAGTTGAATCTAGGAGGAGATCTTTTGATTTTAAGTGTTAAGGCATACATAGCATTAATGAACACATAAGGGACATTTTTATAGCCTGTTTTTCATATGTGGATTATCTACCTTTTAAAATGCCAAACTGATACTTTCTTTCTTCTAAGAAAATTTGGGGATACTTTAGCTTCTTTTGTGGGTTAGGGTGCACTCTGCCTCTTTCATGTAGGGTCACGTGTACCAGTGTAGAAGTGCTTCTAACGGAGTGTTTCTACAAGAAACATTTTTGGCTATTCACTGTTTTCCAGGCCCCACTAAGTTTTATTTGAGGATGACAGCATACACAGTTACCTTAAGGAAATCTTAAGCCTTTTGTTTTTAGACAAATACGATCAGAAATAAACTAAATAGCCTCAGAGTATCATGAATTAACTGTTGGGAAATGCTGCTTCCTGAGGATATGAATTGGGTCTTTTGTGATTATTTCGGATAACAATCATATTTATTTCTGTTCTTTTCCTGTATCCTATATCTATTTAAAAATACAAAATTCAAGTAATTTTTGGTGGTTTTACGGATGGAAAAAGATTTAAAAAAACCCTCTTTTTCATGTGAATCACCTTCATTTTAGAGTGGCAGTGTCATAGATTTTGGCTTCGTAGTGCTCTCTTTGACAGCACATATACTAAGATTTTGGCCTCATATTGGATACAATAAAATAAGCAAACCATAGCGTGCTCACTTTCCCAGCTGTACTTCTTCAGTAGCTTTCAAATGGCCCTTCTGCTGTTTGAAGGTGTTGGAAATTCTCTGTTCTGTTGGCAACTCTGAAGCCTGATGAGGATGGGAGCGTAGGAAAACTTGGTGAAAGGCAGAACTTTGCTGACCTGCATCAAACAAATTCCCTAAGGTTTAGTTTACTCACGGCATTAGGAGAAACACTTCAGAAAGCTGCAGTAAGAGAAAGAGAACTCTCCAATCCCTTTGATTGCCCATCTGCTTCTCCTAAAAATCAGGCTCTTTTCCCCTGGCTGCTATAATATTTTACCTTCCCTCTGACATCAGGACCTCAGTTCATATAAAGGTGCCCAGAATTATGTCTAAAACAGCAAACTTTAGTAGGAGCAAAGGAGGCAGACTATTGATAACTGATAGACAATTTTTTCCTTTCCTTTTTTCTTTCTTTCTTTCTTTCTTTCTTTCTTTCTTTCTTTCTTTCTTTCTTTCTTTCTTTCTTTCTTTCTTTCTGGCCCTCCCTCCCTCCCTCCCTCTCTCCCTTCCTTTCTTTCTTCCTGTTTCCTTTTCTCTTTCTTTCTTTCTTTCTTTCTTTCTTTCTTTCTTTCTTTCTTTCTTTCTTTCTTTCTGGCCCTCCCTCCCTCCCTCCCTCTCTCCCTTCCTTTCTTTCTTCCTGTTTCCTTTTCTTTCTTTCTTTCCTTTTTTTGCTGAAGGGTAAAAATTCAAATCTATTCAACTCTCAGGGACTGTACTATAATAAAACCGTCAGATTTCTCTCTGAGGACGTAATGTCTGAATGTTCTAGATGGAAAACATGTAGAAAATGCTGAAACTGGAAGTGACTTCTCCTGTATTTGATCATTTTTCTTGTTATTCGCCTTTGGTTTCTATCTTTAGGATTAAAAATGCCATGGATATGCAACTCTGCATTCAGAGTCCCTGTGCCTAAAGGGCCTCATGATTTGTTGAAGTTCTTCTGTCCACTTCTTAAAAATTTTAACACTGTGGAAAAATACTAAACTGGTTCTGAGGGTGAATTACAGGTACTACTTGTTTTCTTGTCAGACTGAGAATGGCAAGAAAAGTGCTGGGCCTTGAGATCTGGCCTAGCAGATACCACTAATTCATAGTCTGGCCTAGGGGCAGTTGACCATTTAACCTCTCTGGTAAGCCTTGGTTAGTGAGTGGGACGAGGGTGATGGTTTACAGTATTTTAATGCTCTTCTTTCCTCTTAAAACATTTTAAACAATTGCTGAAAAATACATAGCTGGTCCTGAGGGTAAATCACAGGTGCTGTTTATTTTGATGACAGATTGAGAATGGAACTGTTCCCTTTGCCATGTCACGATTTTTGTGATTTTTGTCTGTGTGCCTGTGAGGAGGAAACAGGGAACCAGCCTCTGGGCCCTATTTCTGTTTCGATGCAAAGAACAGATTGTTTATCTCATACATATTTAAAAGATCTCTTCAGGAACTATAGTTCTATGAATAGCATTCCTGGTGATCAGGACTTGTGGCTTGGGGAAGTAAAAATAGAGGAATGTAGAGGGCAAGGATATGCCAGGGTGAGAGAAGTTTGCTTGAGGAGGTTTAAACTGGAAAGGGCAGATGCCACGAAAATTATGACAAATTAAATCTTGATATGCCTGCTGAAATAACATCTTTATAAAGAATCCTTTTCTTTGACTCATCTGGTTTCCTATGACCTTTCTTGCCTCAGAAGTCTCTTAGTCCTTATACAGTATTGATGTCACTTACTTGATGCGTACATGTGTTTTTGAAAGTAAATTTACCAATAAGAAAGCTAATGTTCTACTTTAGTACCCTATTTTTTGTTTCACATAGACAGTGTTTTCATTTGTGTGGCTTGTTTCACTTTTGTGAGACACTTTTGAGTGAATTCATGGAATGGATGAACGTAAGCTCCTCTAAGGCTGACCAAATTAATTCGCATTTCTTACATTATTCTCAGAGTCTAGCAGTGGAACATGTGTGTTTCTCATGACAATGATTATGAAGTGATTTGTCAGTTTCTTCCTTAGAATGTTTCTCCAGGGAGGCTTTTTAAAGCTCCAGAGGAAGTGTCAGGACTCTATAAAATAGGAAGTCCACATTCAGTTTCATTTATTGGCAAAGTGATTTTTCTCACAAATTATTCCAAAACCAACCAACCAACCAGCCACCCAATCAATCAATAAAAATTGAAGAAAAAAAAGCAACCCATTCTCCTTTTATCTCTCTCTTCTTGTGTCCTAAGAAAACCTTCATCATTTAGAGGGAAATTGTCCCAGAAAAATGTTCTACTTTCAGTGGTCATGAAGTAGGATTTTAAAAAATGAAGTTAAGTAGAAAGGAGATAAGGAAAATTGTAATTGGTTTGTACTTTTAAAGAAAATTTTCAACTTCCAAGTATCAAGCTCTGCCCCCCTTCAAGAAAAATTTCTAAGGCCCTTAAAGACAATAAGCCTGTAAACTGGGCTCCGGGCCTGGGCCTTTTGCCTGTAGATGACCCTCCCTGCTACGCAGCCTTCCTGAGGCTCACTCTTCAGAGGACAGCATATCTCAACTTCAAATACATGTAGGTGGTTTGCATTTTAATAGAGCCCACCAAATAGGAAAACCCCACAGATACTAGAATACACATTCTTGATAATTCATTTTAGTGACACAGTCATGACCCAGTCAGAGATTACCATAGAGATGGGCAACAGGCAGAATGATTTGTGTTTTCTTCTAGATCAGTCAGGGACTTAAAAGCCAGTTTTACTAGAAAGCATTCTCTTCACTTGGGCCTATAGATATCCAATGGATAATTGATAGCAGAACAAAACTTGATCTTCATTTTGAATCTTTTGTTATTATAAATTTTGGGTCAAACCTCGTCTTAGCTCCACATAGGGATGACTTGATCATAAGAGAGTGTCTAAAAGCTGCTTGGACAGCATTGATTTGCCCTGGATATGCATGATATTACTACCACTGTTCGAGGCAGAGGACACGAAGATAAGAGTCAGTGATACTTAGAAGCCTCCAACCATTGTCCTAAATCTGTGACCACCTGATGTGATAGTTAATTGAAGATCGACTTGAGTCAGAAACTAAGCATAGTTCTGAGTGTGGCTGAAGGGACTCACTGAAGATGGAAGACCCACCGTAGAGTGGCTTGTCACCCGAACCCTACAAAGAGGAAACAAAGAAGGAAGGCTCCATTGTTTTTCTCTGGAGGAGCTGCAGTCTGGACCTTCACCTTGGATGTCATCCCCTGGCATCTGTCACAGATCCTTCAGCCTCCTGACGTGGACTCACGTTGGACACTACACTGACACCCAGGCTCTCCAAAGGATCCTTTGGATCTCTAGCACAGAGATAGACCTTTTGCATTCGTCTGCACCTGGCTCTGTGAGTGGCCACTAAAAGCCAATTCGGTATAGTCAAATATATATATATATATATATATATATAAAATTGTGTATCTGGCAACAAATCTAAGCACTGATTGTCACACCTGGATTCCAGGAAAGGTGGAGCCCCACACGACTGAGACCACCACAGACAGACAATCCTTCCTGGGATTGCCTTTCAGCCACAACTCTGTAAAGATTCTTCAGCCATAAAGAAACAGAACTGTGGCACTGAGGCTGAAATAATGACCATCAGGACCCCAGCACACCAGTCAATCCTTGCAGGCTGGCCTCCTGCCTCTGTGGGTAGGTCTGAATTCCTGTACCACTGTGTCCTCCCTCCAGCTACCTAACCTGGAGTCATTTCCTATCTTCCTGTAACTTTCCTCCTGCAACTTTTCCCTTATAAATTCGTGCTTTAGTTTTAAGTTCTATTTCTACTAAAGCAAGGACCCATAAGCAGATGACATTAGCACACACAAGTCTTCATAAATATACCCAGTTCTAGTCCACAGTGTGCCTTTCTTCCTCTTGAGGGGCTACACTCAATTCCTCTGACTAAATACTTTTAAAATTCTGCCTAATAAACCTCTTTATGCCTCCTGTTGATGCATCCTTAAAATATTTCATCTGTGATGAAAGCCGATAAACTCACAACCTTCCTCCTGGATCGGGTGAGTCAGATTTACCCATTTCTCCTTCAGGGAAACTCTTTGAATGCCATCTGGTGACACTCAGGTTGTAGAAATATAGATCAGCAATATCACAAAGCCCTAGCTAACAATGATTATATAGGAAAGAAAGAAAACTTCCTTTGGGAATCATTTGATTCAAATTCATAATCCTTAAGGACTATGTTTTGATGGAACATATTAACTGATGATTAAAATAACCCTTGAAGCTGGGCATGGTGGTGCATGCCTGTAATCCTAGCGTTTTTGGTAGCTGAGGCAGGAGAATCACAAGTTTGAGCTCAGGTTAGGCAAGTTAGAGAGACCCTGTCTCAAGGAAAGGGAAGAGGGGCTGATGTGTAGCTCAGTACTGAGAAAAAAAAAAATCCTGGGGACAAATGAAACGAGTCAGAGCACTGTAACTCATAAGAGACTTCCTAGGACCACTGGAAATTTGATCAGAACTATTTCATTAGACACCATACTGCTTAAGAATGATCAGTGCTGCAGTGTACAGTGAGAGAGAAGATTCAGTGTTCACTTCAGACTATATATTTCTGATGTATTCACATGACAAATCGCGACTTCTGTCATTTTCAATAAATCCCTTTTCTCATCTTCATACACTCTCAAGCTAAAGACATCAACCAGGTGTTCTATTAAATTTAGATACTTATGTGGAATCAATGTCATCTAATTATTAGGATTAATATGCTGGCACCAGTAACATTTATAGAATGAAGTCTTAAGGAAATTAGGTTTGGGATGTTATGTGTTTAGATAGATAGCATTTGTAGACAAAGGAAGTTTTTAGTAGCATTGGCAATATTGATAAATCAAGCAGCTAGTCAGTAGGTAGATGTATGGAGCGGGTAAACAGACGGCTATGTCTTTTCATCTGCCTCCGCTTTTCCTGATCTATTCACAAGGAGTCTCTGGATTTCATTCTGTAAAATAGGTTTCTCCACCTTCCTTTCAAGCCTCCTTCTCACTCCGCTCTTTCTTTGTCCTTTTTTACTACTCTTTTCCTGACAGCATTTTGAGAGTTGCATTTCCCAAGTAACTGTGGTAATAGGAAAGCCAGAAGACATTGTTTCCTGACATAACATCCTTTGGCCATCAATGATAAAGTAACAATGCCTTGCGGATTGTCTGGGATAAAATATTCATGCTGGGCTGGATTCTTCAGTCATCTCATTAAGGGGTTTATTTCTGAGCTGACAGTGTTTCACCTATCAGAGGACAGAAAGGCCCAAGATAAGACATGAAGAGGTGAGTTCAGGTGTATCAGAATCCATGCTTTCAAAATAAGCATCATTTCAACATCACAGTGTCACTGATAACAGAGAAAATCTTGAAAGCAGGGTGTTCCATTCTCATCATCCAGTATTGCCATGACATCTAATTGATCATGGTCTTCCAGACACATCTTTCTCTTCAGGGTGCAAGACTGTCAATGTCTTGACTTCAAGATGGCAACAAGTCAAGAGTGACACTTTCTTCCACTTGGAGACAAGTGATTTATTTATCTCAAGACTGCTTGAGGGCACTGGTATTTAGAGCCTTTTCTATCTTCCAGCAAATTTCTTCATTCTTTTTAAAAAAACTTTAGACTTGTCCAGTGATTATAAAGTTCTTTAAAAAAAATGGGGCACAATGGAGTTGAGTGGGCATAACATATGTGGACTTTGGCTGTGTCGAACTGTTGTGCAACATTAAAACAACCTTTGGTATTGTCCCAACACTACTGTAGAGAACACAGACAAATTTTGTTCAAGAAATAAATTAAACTCTTTGCTCAAGAAATAGTTACTGAGTTCTCCATCTAGTTTTAGGCTCTAGCTTTGTCTGATTTTGAAGCCTGTTTCTTCTTTAGCTATTGAGTGAAAGTAGCACACAGAACATTGGTGTGTTTTAACAAAATATTTTCAACTGATCATCAGTATTTATTGGGAGCCTTCATATAAATATATAACTCTTCAAATCTTAGAAGATGGAAAATAAAATTACTGAGATGAGCTACCTACCCCGTGTGCATGTGAGAAGAAGGGAACACTTAATAAGGTAGAAGGATATATTAATGAACTTGAAACATGGGAATAGAAAGTATCCAGAATAGCATACACACACACACACACACACACACACACACACACACATACACACACACTCAGCTGAGCTAAGAGACAACCTCGAATGGCCAATAATTATAAAATTGCAGTCCCAGTGGGAATGACCTGATCACTAAAATGTTCTAAGAGTTTATAAAAAGCGATATTGGAGCCAATTACTAGCCAGTGCCCCCAGCGCTTGCTTGACTGCCTGAAGCTCAGCACACTGCGCTGAGTTTTCCTTTAGGGAAGCCCTGGTTAAGTGACAGGAAGCAGCAGCTCTCCACAAGTTCCATCACCCACGGCAAAGGCATTACTGCCATGCAGTACATGCTGTCCCTCTGCTGTTCGCTCAGCTGATCTCAAGGGGCTGCCTACGTTTTCAAAGGATGCAACATGGGATGACTTCTTTCAGCACCATGGCTTCTGGAAAAGGATCAAAGATGTAGGTGGTTACATCCATGTTCAGGTTCGGCTCCATCCTGTAGCAAGGAGAACTGCTCCCGTGACCTAGCTACTTCTGAAGAATTATGGGTTTAGGGCCTTGAATAGCTTCCGTTTCCAAGCAATTGTCATATAATGCCAAGCAGCACAGGGTCTAGGAAGAGGGCCAGAAATCCATAGACAGTTTATGGCTCGTATAGTACAGGTGGTCCAGAGACTCCTCAACACATGAAAGGGGGTTGCTCAAGTCTGCAGTGACGGAACCTCTGAGGGTTACTCAGGGTAGTACTTGCTCTTTTTCAGGTTGAAAAGACTCTAAAGCCCTTTGTTAGAGAGGGCCCTATTCAAAGTGCCCCAGTTTGCAACACAAACACAAAAGTTTGTATGTTGCCTTTAGGCAACCCCAAAAGGCTAAAAGATACTGGACTTTTACTATTTCTTGACAAGGTCAAGTTTTCGTTTACCATATGACTTCAAACAGTTAATAAAAGTCTTACACCTCTGTTTGGGGCAGTGGCCCATCTATTTTCTGTGAGCTTTTTTCAGTATTTGTATGGATTAAAGGGTATGCCAAATGAGTCACTCTGGGGGAAGATGTCATCAACGTAATTTCACACCTGTGCTGCAGAGGAAAAGCCCATGCAGTTCAGAGGTCGCCTGCAAAGACGATGTGTGATTAAAAGACAGTGTCCAATGGGTGGCCTTGTGCACGTTTATCACGTCCCTTTGCAGGCGAGGTAAACTGTAGCTGAGATTGCTGGAACAGTGCTGAACAGAGCACGGAGCGAATCCATATTGTCAAATTCTAAGCAATTCCTGATCAGACCGAGGCAATAATACATCTCACAAATGGGTGGGCACACGGCATCAAGGCTGCAGTCATCCAGCCTGGCAGCATTTCTTTCCTCCAGGTTCAAGAACGGGCTGAATTAGGCTTTGCACTGGAAAAGCACCGGCGGTAGTGTTCTCTTCCCTAAATAGGCCTTGTGCAGTGAGTTCGATTTTTTAAAGACTTGTTTCAGTTTATACTGGGTCATTGCCAAAAGGGTAAGACCATTCCTTCTCTAAGCTTATCATCTAGAAAACAGAAGTGTAGCAACACGCATTCTAATGTTTTTCTGAGTATTCAATGAAATTGTCTCCATTGAGTACTTGGTGCTATGAGGCTCTTCATCAGTGGCCCCTCCTCCTTTCCCAGCACACCCTGCTCTCCACTGCTATTTTCAAAGGAATGTCATGTCTTAGACATTGCTGAGTCTGGCCAGTGCCCCAGTGGGATACGCAGAAGGACCCTCCCCCTTCAGGTGGACTCTGCCATTGCTGTTTGTAACTTACCCGGGCTTTATCAGGTTCAGTATACAGATACCATGATCAGTTATTTCTAGAAACGGAGCGTTTCAAGTAGAAATCCAAACTTGCTAAGACCTTAGGAAATAAGTTTCCATCAAGAGTGCAAGAGGCAGATGGCATCCTCTGCTCCTTCTGCTATATTCTGAAGGGTGAAGGGTGTCTGCATTTTTTTTTTCAATCCCGATGATGCTATTTCTTGTGAATGAAGCATGAAAATAGAACTCGCTGCCTACTCCACTTCTGCCTAGAAAACTGTCCTTCAGCTTTGCTCATCTGTACTCATCCTCAGAACCTTTACACAGCCCACTTCTCTTCCTCCCTAAGGCGGTTACACTCCCTCCTCAGCTGACAGCTCGTCCCCCACAGACCTTACGCAATACTGGAAGGCCGGGAGCCCCCAACTTCACCACGCCGAACTTCACAGTTATTATTTTAAAGGCTGAATTGGTTCCTTTAGGGGCTTTGGAGATTCACAAGTCAGCATTACAGCCCATTTATTTAAATATTCATTATTTAACTTAATTATTTACACTGATGTATGCTTGATGTAATAATTTGAGCATCGCAGAGATATTTAGATTAAAATGGATAGCATTTTCTTTTAAGCGCCAGTTCTTTTCTATTCAATGTGATCATTTAAAAAAAAAGGTAATACTTGTAATTTTACTCATTTTAACTTCTTTATGCAACACTATACCCGTCATATTCACATATAATTGTATTATAAAATAGCGTCAAAATTTGTTATTCCGAAACTTTTTCACTTGTGCTTATTTTATGAATACATTGTCAACACTAGAAATATAGCTCATTTAAAAATATGATTTTGTTGTATTCCATATTAAGAGTTACTATAATATGGTTAATCATTCTCATATTGAAGGAGATTTGCATAATTCCAGCACTCTTTTGCTAATAAAATATTGCTTTTGGAAACATTTACAGGCATAAATAGTCTTTCTGAAATAAGAAAAGAGAAACATGTATATGCATAATATACATTAATATGGAGGTATTAATATATATTAATATGGAGAGGTTTATACATAAACAATGTATGTAAATATAAATTTATAAATTCTCAGGTAAGATTGGCTAAAAGTATCTGTACTGTAATTTTTAATTAGTACTGAGGAGGCTATTTAAAATTATTGAAAATTGTGACTTTAAAAATGTGTAAATAGACTTATTTTCATTCTTCCCTGTTATCTGAGATATTATTCAAATTTTGAAGAGGGAAAAGTATGACTTCTAAAAACTGGTGTCTTTAGTATTTTACCAACTATTCTGAATCTTTTTGTATATTTATTGATGTTTTGCATTTCAGTTTTTGTGCTTCTTCCTCAAATATTTTACCCACTTTATATTGTTCATGTTTCTAATCATTTTGAAGAAACCATTTGTAAACTGACAATTCCTATCTTTGTCTTTCCTAAATCTTACAAGTAGATTGTATTTCTTCAAGTCTAACTTTTATCTTTCAATTTTGGAAAAAAAAAAGTTTTAAAGTTTTGTAGAATTAAATCATTTAAAAGAGATTACTTCTGGATTTCCTGCTTTCCTTAAGAAAATTTTGACAAAGAATGCATATTTCAAGTGGAAAATTTTACATATAAATTCTCATATTTTTCTCACTTTGAAGAATTGATGTTCTCTTATGAAGAGCTAAAAAGACAATAATTTTATTGTCTAGAAAGACTTAGAGTGTATTTTTATCTGTGTTTTGGAGCTGAACCTTAATGAAACTGACTGCCTGTCATGAATTTCTTGTCTCTTAGTGTGAAGTTTACCCCTCTGCTGTGCCTTGTGAAACTGGAGCACGACTCTCCACACAACTCATCTTTCTAGCTTTTCAGTCTTTGACAACAAAGAATGCTACAGTAATTCTTGAAGGCCAGAGCAGGGAGAAAGAATTTCTTTTTCTGAATCCAATATAATGCGGCAAGTGTCATTTCATGTGTGTGTGTGTGTGTGTGTGCGTGCGCGTGTGCGCGTGTGCTGTGCTCACCTTGGCAATCTTGTTGTTTTAGCTTCAGACTGCATCCTTCAGCCAGTTTTCCTTCCACTCAGCAGGAGGCTGCTGCTATGGTTCAGCTGTGCAGATCCCTTCCTGCAAGCTGATTTGCAAGTGAAGGATGGTGTGGTCTAGACCAGTGCCACCTGTTCTGAGTACTGAAGCTTGTGTAGAAGGCTGCCCTGGGTTTCTAAACTTCTCTTGTTTGTTCTCACACAACCCTATGAATACCAACTTGTTCCTGCAATTGCAACACCCATTGCTGCTATGCCTCAGAATCTTCCTTTATGCCTTTGAGTTGAGAGCCAGTCTTTACCCTTAATTATTTTTATGTTAACTTGACCTTGTTCAGATGACTGATGTGCTTTCTTTCTCCAGACCTCACCTTGTCTCATACATACATAATAGCTGTGAGGCTTCTGGGAGAAAAACAGCAGATAATCCTATTGCTGGGAAGTGGTAGGGAACAGAAAACAGATCCACTCTCAAAAATGAAGTTGTGAATTCTGACTCAGTGACAAAGGAAAACAGCAGGAGAGGTCAATAAAGCTCCACACTAAAAGCCAGGAGGTCTAAAAGCTCTAGAATTTTGGGACTCTCTTACCCCCAGTCTACTCTGCAAAGGACCACACTGGACATGATCAGTATTTCCTAACCATTACTTGTGTGCATTTTGCCTTGTGTTTGCCATAATTGTTATTCACCTATATTTCTGTTTAATACTTTTCAACCAAGCCATTTTAAAGTATTTTTGCCATAAATATAATGTATTGATAAAAACAAACATTTATTTACTGAATTAAAACATTCATATAAGAACTAAAAGCATACCTTGTAATGTTACTTGTATCAAAATTTGGGCGACACTAGACTAGAAGATCCTTGGTACAATTCTCTTTTAGCTCTAAAATTCTAAAATTTTAGCCTATGTAATATGCTCATATATTTTTTTGGTTGAGGGGTGAGCAAAGATAATTTTTTCAATTATATTAATAAATTGACAGAAATATCAATGTCTATATGTTTAAATAGACACACACACCCACCCCTACATTAACAATTATGTGTGTATAACAAATCTATCAAGCCTGCAGCTAACATCTGTGTCCATTATATAGGAAACTACATTTCAACGTTTTTAAGAATTTGTTCCCTTAATTGATGCATTTGTGTAAATTGATGTCTCTGCTGGTCTTGACATTCTTATTGAAATAATAACCTTGAAAGGACAAAACCAAATAGCTGTCTCCACACTGTGCAACCCTGTAGCAATCAAAGGGTGCTTTTTATGATCCATTAGTGCTCAGGACATGTTTTTAGTAAAGAGGATGAGGGAGAAGTTGCAAGGATTTTTCTGTTGAGTTCAAACAAAGCATCTGGGGTTGCTGTTGCCACAGTAACAGATTTATCAGGACTAGTTTATACCTTCTCCTTCAATAAAGGAAACTGGGATATTGTTATGTGTATCTAAGTGTAGGCTTGTGTGTATGCATTTGTGAAGGTGGGGAAGAAGAGGGACCTTCATAGTTTTAGACACTGTATAGAATGGTCCTCTTCTCCTTTCTAATTCTCGCTCGCTTGCCTTCTCCTCTCAAACCTTCTCTAACAAAGACCTTACCTTTCCAAGCAGATGACAACAGCTTCATAGAGAGAAGTGCTTTTGTTTAATGCTCTTATGGAATTGAAATGTCACTTCTGCAGTCCTTGTGTTAGAACCTAAAGTTCTAACTTTATGTTAAAAAGAAAAAGTGCAACAAATGAGTAAGTCACATTCTTCGGTATCTGTATGTGGATTGGTTTTTTTTATTGTTAGTATCTGGGACCTATTTTAATTCATGACAATCTTTATTTAAGTGACCTAATCATACTGTCTAATCAATATGGTCTCAGAATATTTAATATAAATATGTATGCAAGTATAATTGTAAATATAATAGGATTCTACCAGAGGATTCTAATATAGTATGATAATGCCTTACAGGTTAATTAATGCTTTGAGAGGTTAGAGATGTTTTCCTGGAAAAAGTAATGTTTCTTTTGCAGCCCGAAAGATAGGTCTTTTAAAAGCACATTACTATGTATTAAATGTGCACAGTGTTTTATAATACATCCTATGGTTCTTTGTTATCATAATCCCCAGTGTTGTAGGGTATGATAGTTCCTTATGTCCTGCCATTACTTCTACGTCCTTTGATTGCCAGCCTTTTGATGGCAAATCACGTCTTTTAAGTAGTGGAGCCTCAAAGCCAAGGATAGTCCCTGATACAAAACTCACCAGTGACAAAATGGGATGGTATAACTATTTTAATAAAAGAAACAACAACCAAGACTATACATTAAAAGTCACACCAGCTCGGCGTGGTGGTGCACACCTGTAATCCCAGCACTCGGGAGGTTGAGGCAGGAGGATCACTGTGAGTTCGAGACCAGCCTGGGCTACATAGTGAGCTCCAGGTCAGTCTCAACTACATAGTGAGAACCTGACTCAAAACAACCCCCACAAAGTCACATCAATGACATTTCAAAGACACTTCCATGGGTACTCTAGTTATTTCAAAGAAAACCTGGAACATGCCATATTTTCTCTATCTACAATAAAATGTAGTGGTGAGATATCTCAAGTTATTTAGATTTTATTTCTCCATTCACCTTCTTGCAAGACTTGAAGCAATTTACTCTGGCTGCAGGTCAACCTTTTTATTGTAAAATGAAGCAATGTCAGCATCAAAACATAAAACAGAAACATCACATAGTGTTTTAAGAAATCTACCACTTAGCGAAGAACTATATAAAAGGCAGAACTATATATAGATTCAGAACATTGAGGCAGGATTTAATACACTTTCAAGGAAGCTGTCTTTTATATTTTCCTTACCAAAAGAATATTACGTACTGCAGCAATGAAATGTCTTGTTTTCCAACAGCTTTGCTGATATAGTCACTCTTTATTTCATTCACTCCAAGCAGCTTAAGGACCATTCATTCATCTACCAAATTTGTTCAATAAAGGAAGAAGTTTGCTCATGGTATGGCTTCCTGGATATGCCCACACCTCTACTGCTCCTCCTCCTCTTCCTCCTCCTCCTCCATCTTATTTTTATTTAAACTAAATGATTGACAGTGATAGAAAAAAAACCCTTTAGTTTTCTAATTTGCAATACTGAGTTTTGCAAAAGTTTTCTAGTCTTTGATAGAAATACTATAAAGTAACAAGCATGCATTCTTCCGCGCGAAGTAAAAATTTATAATGTTGTGGCCCAGTTTATGCTTCTGTTATATGCAAACAGCATTTCCCAGGAGAATAAAAAAATTTTCAGTGGAAATATCACAAAAGGGTCAGGCTGCATGTAGGACTGTTTGAAAATTTTTGTACTTTAAAAGGACTGAAAGATCACTCGCCAGATATTTAAATTCCCTGACGCGTGTCTCCCGCATGTCAAACTGCGGTGAGCTAATCCTTACAGCTCTGGTGACTTCTGGAAGCAGTCTAAAAACTTGGGCCTTTTCACCTTGTTGATCTAGTTAATTTCTTCATGTAAATTCACACAAGATAATGTGGGGTATTATGTCACAGACCACTGCTTCTATTGCAGGGTTTTCATTGTTTTGTAGTCACATGTATCACTAGACTGACCTTCATAGGAATCTCATTTGGCCCCTAATCCAGCTCACAACTCGCCACACAATAGGCACTCAATAAATATTACTATTTGGTGATGCTTCTGATTGTGAAAGTGTTGTTTCCAGTAGCCTAATATGTCTTAGAATGCAAATTCCTTGTAAAATTTAGGAGAAAAAAGGAAAAGCACCTAAAATAAAACTAAAAATAAATTACATCTCTAATTCCAATATCTGTAGGTAATCATGTTAACATTTGGTTATATATTTTAATTTCACTTTTCTGAGTATAACTATACATACATACAAACACACAACAAAAATGATATAATGATACTGTTTTATGAATGTAGTTTTCATTTCAAGATATTTTCTTCACTATGATTTTCTAATATTAGGTTTTCTTTTGTTTTTTGTTTTTTGTTTTTGTACCGGAGATCGAACTCAGGCCCTTGTGCTTGCCAGGCAGGTGCCAGAACCACTGAACTAAATCCCCAGCCCTCTAATATTAATTTTTATTGCTTTCCCACATAAATATTCTCTAAATGGTGGATGTGCCTGGTAACAAATCAAACATACAGTATAAGCGTGCGGCTTCTTCCCTTTTCACAACTCAAAGGACTATGCATTGAACTGTTTTACTCATAAATGTTTCTTTCCTTAGTTATCATCATATTTTTATGTATATATAGTTCCTGGCTCACAGATTTTAGGCAGTGTTATTTTTCTTCTATGTGTTTTGTGGCTTTGGTTCTTCAATTTCTTTTGGAGCTATATAATATCCAATCATCTGTATACACCACTGTTGAGCTATTCACCCTGTGAAGGACTCATGGTTGCTTGCCAAGCTTTAGCAGGTGTGAATAAAGCTGTTGTCAACACACACACACACACACACACACACACACATACACACACACAAGCATTTTTGTGTAGATAAAAGTTTCCAAATCACTTGTGTAAATACCAAGGAGCACAGTCCCTGGAGTGCACAGTAAAGTGTTGTAAGAAACTGCCGCACCGTCTCCCAAAGTGGACGTCCCATTTTGCACTTGCAGTGAAGGAGAGTTCCTGTTGTGTCCCACTCTCGCTGCCAGTTTGGGTCATCGCTGTGCAAGGTTTTCTGTTCCACCAGATGTGTGATGGTGTCTCCTGATGGCTTACATTTGCATGGCTGGTGACATAAAACATGGAAACTCTTTACTATATTTGTTTGTTCTCTCTTTTGGTGAAGTGTTTGAGATTTTTGGCCCATTTCTTAATCAAGGTATTTCTTATTGTTAGTTTTAAGAATTTTTATATACTTTGGGTAAGAGTCCTACACTAAATGTTTTATTTACCAGTATTTTCTGGTGGGAAGTTTTTAAATGACTGATTCAGTTTCTTCATTTGTTACCAGTCTTATTCAGATTATCTGATTTTTCTTAAGTTCATTTCAATAGTTTCTAGGAATTTGTCCAATTCATCAGTTATCTAACTTATTGGCACATCACTAGTATTCTAATTTTACTTCGGTAAAACACCTAATATTTCCTTTTCCAGTCCTAATTTTAATAATTTGTATTCTCCCTCTCTCTCTCTCTCTCTCTCTCTGTAAATCACCTAAAGTTTTGCTAATTTTGATGGTTTCTCCAAAGAATCACCAATGGTACCTCTGATGGCCATTCATTTCTAAGTACTGCTTTATTTGAATCCCATGTTACATTGTACTCTCATTTTTGCTTTCTTTATATTTTGAAAAGTTTTACTTTATTTGAGCATTCTAGTGTCCACTGCACCAATAGATATAGTTGCTTTATCTTGTGTATTGTTCATCAGTATATAATTTTACTTTGATAATTGATTTTGACACTATTACTCTCTAATGTTTTTGCGTAGTATTCATTGCAATGATCCTTTAGATTTAATAATGTCAGTTAATTTTGAGAAATCTGATGGAAACGTTCATCTTTGCACTCATTCACAGATTCAATAAGATTTTATTGAACACTAACCATGGAAAAGGTTGGATTTTGTGACCGTGAAAGTGTTGGCATTTTAACATATGAGCTTAATCAGTTTGTTCACTATCAAAAGTAAATTTATCACATTTTTGTTTTATAGTCTTGTTTTAAGTTGCTTTTTACTTCATTTTTTTCTTTTGACTTTCATTTATAGGTCAAATTTTTCTTTTATTTTATTCTCTCCAGTAATGTGAAAGTTACTTCTTTTCTTTTTCCCACTGCTGCTATTGGTTACCTTTACATTAAAATAAAACTTGAAAGTTTTTAATTTATCAAAATAAAAATTGAACTATTATTTAGTCCCTCTCTATGGGGTTAATATCCCACACTCATGTTTTCTCTTTCCTCTCCTCTATATTCCCAAAATTTTGGTGATACAATCTGGGATTTCATATATAGATTATTATTAATGTATTATCTTTAATTCTCTTTAAGTTACTTTTTCTGTGATTTTATCATTATATTTGGATTGGCAGCAATTATATGATTCAATCCTACTTTTTGGCAATCACTGTTAATTTTTTAGTATGTTTTTATTGCTCTTTAGTTGATTTAAATTACTCTCTGAGTTAACAGACTTAAAGAGCTGTAGAAATATACAGACTAAGCACAGAATACTCCGATTTAAGAAAATTAACAAAGTCATTTTAATGGCTTAGTTTCAGGGACTTTGATTGGCTAGTCAAGTAATATACATGGTATAAAAGGAAAAAAGAGATTTCTAGTTCTGTCCTGCAGTTGGGATGGGGTGAGACACTGAGAACAATAAAGGGCTATGTCAGGGAGATGTTTTGTTATGTTTGTTTGTTTAAACTTATTGGGGAAGATGATGATTAAAAGCCAATCAACATATCATATATGATTCGTACTGGTCAGTCCCTGCTCCATGGTGCCATTGGGGGAACTGAGGAGCAGTATCCACAAAAGGACCCTGGTTGTGCTGTCTCAGGCACAGAGCAGATGTCTGCAGCTCACTGAGGCATTAAATCTGCCTCAGAGCATCTCTTGATTGCTTGTATCTGACTTTAACATATTGCATTTTTATGACATTTCACATTTTCACGATCTTGAAATGTTTTATGTATTAAAGATGCTGGCCTGTATTTAAATAGTTAGAGGCATAGTCTCGACTCTTCTGGAATTTACTAGCTTTGTCATATCTACTGGTGCATGCATTGGGAGACTGAGGAGAATCTCTATTCTTTTGAGCAGATTCTCTGATACCGATTAAATCAGCTTACTACCTTTCCTTGTGAGTGTCTGGCTTTCTGAGGATATCATGGTTCTGTGGGATATTAGTTTCTCAAAGACAAACACTTGAGAATTAGGAGCCTGATTGGCAATTAATCATTAACAAATGTGTTTTCTTTGAGTAAATGAGTATTTTTTTTATTTTTAATAAAGATAATTGAAATATAAATTCATGTGGGTGGTTTACAGAATAAAGCTCCCAGATGGTAGAAGTTGGATTGGATCCTAGTTCTTCTGACATCAGGGCAGATTTTCTTTTTGAAATACTTCTTTAAATTTTGAAAACTTCTTTTGTAGCCTAGATAAGAATAAACCGTATCAAGGTAGAATTCCTCACAGTCTGCTTTTCTTTTCTCTTTTGATTTGCCCAATTTTGTCAGCAGAAACTTGTCAGTTGGAGTTTATCTGACGTACATTATTTTAATTTGACTTTTGGTAAAATTATTCATCTCTTTTCCATAAAAGTTATTATATGCATACAAATATAAAACATAATGCAGTTTTGTAATATAATGAAAGATTAACTAAGAATTGTTGAGTGAATTGAAAAATATAAGCAGTGTACTGGAGAGTTAATCTATATACAACAATCTAAGAAATAACCTAAAAATAATATAATGCTTGGTTCTGGGGTAATCTTTTATTCTATTCTGACAGAGGACTTGGTTAACTAGCAGTAGGACATAGCAACCAACAGTGTCTCTTTCAAGTTTCTATTTGGATAATTTAAAAGGATATTATTCTCATACACCACTTTCTATTTATTCTCCTCTGCATTGTGTTCTATTTTTAAATCTATACTATCATTTTTACTTTCAGGATCCTTAGTAGTAATGATAGAGAAGTTTTGATGCTTTTTCTCAGTCTGTTCTTGCCGGAGGTTCAGATTTAAGCAAGAGATTTGTCTGATTTTACCCCAGGTCTAGCCATCCCTATTTCTATTTATAGACATTAAGGGGTTTTTCTTTCTTTTTTTTTCTCTCTCTCTCTCTCTCATTCACTGTCATTCTTCTGTGATATTTTAACAAAAAATACCATGAGATTTAATTTCTTCACAGTTCTGGAGGCTGTGAAGTCCAAGATCCAGGTTCCAGCAGACTTGGCTGTGTGGGGAGGGTTCCTCACATGGCAGAAGGCAGAAGGCAGAAGGCAGAAGGCAGACAAACTTCTGCTGTGTGAGGATTTTAAAAAATGTGTGTATAGGAAGGCTTTAATCCCACTTATAAAGAAGGATCTCTGTGGCCTAATCATCTCTTAAAGTTCTCTCACTCTTAATGTTACCACATCTGCAACCTCCCAATTTTGAAGCGGACACATTCAAACCTTTGGAAACACAGTACAACTCAGCTCTAGAAGTTCCATGTGGTTCAGTAGCATAGCTGCTTATGTACCACTAAATAAACATATTCACATCCAAGGACAATGCCTGACCTAGAGTCAGCACCCAACAGCGTACATCCAAGGTCTCTCTATTCCGTGTTCTCTCTGATGAGGCTTGAAGTAATAGGTGTGGATCAAAGTCAAGTGTTTTCAGATTGAGCAAATCTTGAAAGCAGCCAGTGTCTTCCTAGGAATGTTTGAATCTCTTCCATTTTCTTGCTTTACACTATTAAAAATGTCACGTGTCCATTGTGTCGCAGAGTTTTCCCATTTAACCATTTCATCTTTTCTGGGTGAGAGCTAATATTTCCACAGTGATTACTTTAATCCAATTTTTGGTACAATAAGATTAAACAGTATTAAATACAAAAAAGCATAATGGCACTCCCCTGACTCTCATGATTTCCATTTTTGAGTATTTTCTTTCCGTTTTCCACGTGTATCTCTCCTTTGAGTGTCAATTATTTTGTTTTGGTTACTTTGCACCCTCTTCTATTTAACATAGTATCATGACATTTATGCTGCCTTGTATATGGCATCTCTCTAAGAATTTGCAATATCATGTCAAAGTAAGCTTGGTTTTTGAGATTCATAAGAGGTGGGAATGATAATTTCCTAATAAATAATGTGTTCAGAATACATACTTAACAATACCATGAATCTAGTACATTGTTTGACTAGTTCTCCAACCTGTATTTTTCATGACACCAAATCTACTATACCACATATCTCCTCTGAATATGAGGCCGGGAGACACCTGCCTTCCAAACCACTGCATTAGTTTGTCCTTATCACTTAACTTTTGCTTGTGAATGAGAGTTATGTGGCTTTGTTGGCTCAGGATGAGAATACAGAAGACTCTCAGTCCAGGGCACAGTCTCATTAAAGACCGACGATACACCTTCAACTGTCTGCTTTCTGTCTCTCACCTATTCAGTCTCCAGGTAAGCTGCGTTGGTTAACCACCACTCAAAACCAAGGGTTTTTCTTAGGTAGCCCTTAAGCTGGGATATTTTCTTTAATTTAATAAATTTTGACAATGACATCTGATACTCGTCTAGCTTAAGGCACATGACTTGGCTTGCTGCTGAAGACTTCTGGACTATTTATTTCTAGCAAGGTTGCCTTGGAGCTTGTGGTTTAGTGCATTCAGCTTCCCGTACTCCAGGTTACAGAACTCCAAAGATATTCTTTCCTAATACTGTGGAAATTTCTTGTGACAAGAGACATGTTCATCCCTTCCTCAGTGGGATGACAGCTTGAAGTTATGTTCATTTACTGCACCCAGACTCGTGTCTTTGCCCCTCTCTTAAAAAGCGCTATGTGCCAATCTCAGGGTCCAAGTATATCCTGGTTCTGCTGTCATTCATTAATAGTCTACCCTGTATTATAAGATAACAAACTGTCCCTGGAGCAAAAATTCAGAAGTATTAGATTAGGCAAAAAATTACAATTAAGTTTCCCCTATAGGGACAGCCTATTAAAATGTCAAAGGAAGGTCAAATATACCTCGATTGGGTGCTCTGATATGTGCAAGATGAAGAAATTTAAAGTATAACCTTTTTTATAAGGACTACAAGTTAGAGTTGCTCCTGGTATAAAGCAGATACTTGGTTAATGTACTGAACAGAAGAATAAATGGATAGTACATGTGCTTTTCCTCCCTCCTGTTCATTGATTCACTGTAGCCTTTAGCCACCATCTGAAGTAAATGGGATTCTCCAAATGGGGATCCCAGCCTTCTTTCAGGGGAGATGGTAGCCCTAGGCAGTCTATTTATTATCACTCTTGTTACAGTTTTAGATGGTTCTGAAAACACTCAATGTAAAGTTCCATACAGGTAAATTTTAAATTTTTATTGGTACGTGTTTGCAGTACATAATGATTACATTCATTGTGGGGAGTTGATACATGCATATAACACATCTCAGTTCTTTTTTTCTCCTTCCCTCTACCCTTCTTTTATTTGGCCAGTATTAGATTCATGTATTTATCTTATGAGCCTTATAAACTAATTATCATATATACAGATTAACAGCCAACTAATAGACCAAGAACACATAAAACGTATAAGATAATTATAAGAAATCAAGGTGCACTATTAGACACATTGACTGTATTGGATTACAATAGCTTTCTTACTTTCTTTTTTTGTATTTTCTTTTATTTTGCACTAAGTTTATATAGTGAATTGTTCATAGAAAAGAAACCATGTGATATTTAAGTTCATGTGCCTGATTTACTTCTTGTAACATCATAGTCTGAAGGTGCTAAAAACCATTATTTTGTTAATTTTTGGCAACCTTGTTAGCATTAGTTCCTTCTCCATTCTATGCTGGCTGCCTGCCTACCTTTCTCTTCCTATGCAATTTCCATGTGGAGTTTCTACTGTAGTGTTTATTCTGCCTAGGAGACCTAATTCTTGCTCTTTGAAATGCAACTCAACCAGGGCTTCAAATGAGGTTAAGGCCATATAATAGCTAGGTCAGTGCACTTGGGTTTATCATTCTATTCCTACTCTTTGCTATAAATTGCAAAAAAAAAGAGGTAGGGTGGGTCACAAAATCCCCTTTTTCAATAATAACGATTAACGTGTATGTCTTGATGCTTTGGTAGGTCATTCAAAGGGGTGTAAAGTGAGGATGATATGTTTTTATTGTTCACTGTTATTTTATGAGCGACTTTATATAAATTCTGTTATCTACAGGATTGCTTCATTTATTATTTTTGCTCATCATGGGCCGTAATTTCTTTTCACGAGGGTTGTAATCCTCTCCCTCTCTTTCTCCTGTCTATAGTTAATCCTGTGCGTGCTTCTGCCCATGTCCCAAAGCTGAGGTGGCTCATTCTCTAAGAGAGCCACATCAGCAGAAGGGACAGAATGACTGAACTTCAGACATGGGCCACTAGAGGTCTGTGTACTGTCCCTGTATGACTCAGTTTGACTCATTACATCGCTGTCTCTACTGAGCTAATGACTGGAATGTCATCAAGGTTAGTACTAAAGAATATTATTCAGAAACAACCATATGAACCTTGGAACTATGTGGCTTATAGCCATGGTACTGAGATCTTAGTCTGTTATGGTACATAGTCCTCCCATGTGATAGCTCAGAATAGAGTTCCTTCATGTCTGACACTAAGAAAGACCAAACTTCTCCTACCGTCGTGAATTTAGTAATTACTCATAATTTTTAATTCCTGCCCAGGGAAATCAGATCTGAGAGTGTGCCTCCTCTCATCAAAGTGAGTTGGATGTTACAATTATTTTTTGTTGTTTTCTTTGGTACTGGGGATCGAACTTGAGTCCTTGCACTTGCGAGGCAGGTGGCAGCACCACTGAGCTAAATCCCTGGCCCTACAATTTTTTGAATTCCTGCTTTCGACTTTTCATTTTTTTGTGTTCATTGCCTTTTCACATTCATCATCTTATTTATTTCGTTTTACGTTATTCAATTGTTTATTCTTTTTTCCTTTGCATGAGGCATTGTTTTCTTAAAAGCAAATGTATATGTAACTAAACAAAGATTTTGATATTTAATAGTTTGTCCAATTAGTTTAAAACTTTTATTGGAATAAAATTTATTTTAAAATAGATTATAAGACATTTGATATTATTTGAACTCTTAGAAAGCATTCAAATTATGTTGTTCATTAATTCATATCCTATTAATTCAAAACTTTTCCTTTACCCCTTTAATTGCTTCTGAATTAATTTTTTCCAAGCCATGGCACTTTATAATTAGTTTAAAGTTTTTTATTGGATTTTCTAAGCATTTGGGAAGGCGAACTCTGCAAACACACAGATGAGATTTAACGTTTCCTGATCAGGTTTTTTATTTTATATTTAGAGCTTTGCACATTTACATTACCTTTGCCTTGAAATCGAAGCCTTCGGGCCTGTGATGATTCCATTATTTCCTCCTCCTCTACAACAAAGTGCCGTCACCATTTACCATTTCTGTGGACTTGAGCAACTGGCATCACTTCTCTGAGCCCAAGTTCATCCTCTGGTAAAAGGTGGGTAATTACAGTGTCCACCCCATTGGGTTCTTGTGGTCGATTTGCAAGATGAAATATTCACCCTATGTTTTGATCACACATCATATACGTCTGTAATATAGATGTGTGCGCTATACACACACACGTATTTATGTATATATATATGTATCACGTGTTGACTGCGGTAGCAGAATGTGTTTATGTGCTTGGGGAGGGGATGAGAGTAATGAGAATAAACTTGAAAAAATTTTGTGGTCCAGACTGGAAGCGGCATACCTCGCTTCTGTCCATATGCTATTGGTCAGGTGATACGGCTCTACTGTTAGTAGAATGGAGATGGGAAACCTCGTAGTTGCGTGTTCAGTTTCGTTCCAGCAATAAATCTTCCTTACAGAGAGGGAGCATCAAGCATGGATCTTTGGTGGGCACCTGGATGCCAGTGCTACTCTGTCACATGACAAGTGATTAATGGATGTCGAGTGTTGTTTGTATATTTTTGTGTACCACTTAATTCACTGCTTACTGGTTCAACTTTCCACCTAGGCTGGGAATCCTTTGAAGTCACATGAGGATTATATCCTTCACAGAGGCCTTGAGAGCTGGCAGAATTCCTAAAGAGTTTCAGCTCTTAACAAATGCTTGGTGAATAAATGTCTACGGATGACATATACTTAACAAGATAAATGAATACCTTATTGGATATTGGATACACAGTTGTAATCACCATTAGAGTGAACTGAAAATTATAAATAGGTCTTCTACAGTTAAAAGTTCAAAGTTTCAAAACTGTGAACTTGCCTCCTTGTTTGGCCTCCTGAGTATCGTTAATCTGAAGAAAAATATGCCATCTGAGTGTGGGTAATAGATGCTGCTATGGCAGTTAATGACAATGTAGTTGGTCCTTTCAAAATATTATGTAAAGATTGCCACTGGCCTCCTTTTTCTTTGCTCTTTAGGAGAAATTAACTGCAGCTAGGTGTGTGGTGCTAGTTACCAATGGTTTTGCAATCTAAAATCAATATCTGGAGTTATAGGAATCTGCTGAGAATGATGGAGCTTTCTGCCGGGTGTTCCAGGGCAGTGTTAATGCTTGCTTTTCCTGTTGGATTGCATTCAATCTAAGTAGAATGGAATGTTGAACATAGAGCTATATGTTCTTTCACCTTTATTCCTCAGCATTTCTATTAAGGATCATAGAAGAAGACAGGGCGCTTGTAAAAGACTCTCGAATGTCTGTCCTCTGCATGCTCAGAGCCTTGTGCCTGTATATTGTATAAATATAGTTCGGGACTCTTGTAAGGAAGCCGTACAGAAAGAATAGTGGCATAGGCTGTCCTGATACCGTTTCTTTGAGGCTTTTGTATTCCTCCTTGTTCGTCTCAGACGAACAAGAAGGTTCTAGAGAAAAGAAAATCCTTGGTCTTTAGTTGTTTGTAATTCTCTCATGGGGGGACAATGAGCTGTCTTGTGTTGTGCATAAGATATAATCTTTTCTGTAAAATGCATAAATGGAGGCCAGGGATTTAGCTCAGTGGAGCTGTTGCCTGTCTTGCAAGCACAAGGTCCTGAATTTGATCCCTGGTGCTGGTACTGCAAAAACAAACAAACAAGCAAACAAAATATGCATAAATGGATTCTCCAGAGTGTCCCTGTAGGAACCCATCTCATTCATAGCTCTTTAATATGGTTGGATTGTGACCAATCAGCTTCTGCCTGTACTAGAATCCTCTCTCTAAACTTCTTACCATGTGCTTATATTCCAGCAGAGTACTCATTCTCTTGGACTTAAGTCCATCAAGACAATACAAACATGGCTACTTGGCCCTCAGGATATAGCCATAGAAACCAAATCATGGAAGATCAGCTTGCTCAAAAACAATTTTTTTTTTTGGTATGGGGGATTGAACTTGGGACCTTGCACTTGTTAGGCTGGCAGCGGAACCACTGAGCTAATCCCCAGCCCTAGCTTGCTCAAATTCTAATCGCCTTCACCTTCGTATCTACAAGGGTTGATCAAGACGTTTTCCCACCTATGGACTTATGGAATAGCTAGTTTGCGTGTTAATTTGAGTCCTCTAATTCCAGTATCTACCTTTTTGCTTCATGTTTTCCTCTTAGCAGCATAGAGAGGGTCTATGAAGTCTTGGTGCGAAAAGAGCATTAAAACCGTACTAAGTTCACTTCTTCTACGGTATCAGTCAAATCTTTAAGCTGTCCTTCCTGTGGCCTGATAGAGGGAAGCACTGCCCTTTCAATTGTCTTCCTTAAGGAATCAGAAGAGAGAGAATAAAAATTCTTTATTTGGTTGAAAATTCTCCTACTAATTATATCCAATAAGCATTTGCATTTCTAGTCTTCTACAGGTCAAAAGCAGAAGGTTTTGGGGGTTTTTCTAGTCACTGGAGTGATTTTTTTTTTCTCTTTTATAAGGAATGGATTCATCTTGAAATGCTTTTTAAAATGTTTATAGATACTAAAAGCTATTTGATTAAAAATTTATCATGAAAGAATAAACTATTCCAGGGTCATTAATAATTTCTGCCAATATAAAATTCACTTTTGTAGTCCCCCTTAGTCTCTTTATTATATTCATATTTTTAGTGTGTTTTTGTATTGTGTTGTAGGCTCAGACTCCTTTTTTTTTTCCTTTTTATATGCTCTGCTTATAACCCGGGCTTAGATTTAGTTTTCTTTGAATAGCTCCAGGAATATGTGTCATGAGATGTGTTGTATTACTGCCAACAAAATAGTTTCAATTCTGAAAAAAAAAAAAAAGAAAATTTTCATGAATGTGTATCTTGGTTGTATTTTTCAATATTCGTAGGGCAGTTATGCTGCTTTTTGACACAGACTTACCTCTGCTGTCGCCTGTCTTCTCTGAATCATTCAGCTGATCATTAATTTCACATTTTAGGTAATTATTTTGTCTTTAATGATGATGTCAGCATAGTTACTTACGAAAGGAAAGGAAGAACCGAAGTGTGTGCTTTATTGTTTTCACCATTAGCTAAGATCAGCTAAAATTTTGAGGTAGGAACAGATGTTCCTTTAAACATTGCGTTTTTCTCAACCGGGGAATATCTTTCTGTCTCTAGCTCCATCTCCATCATGTCCTTCTCTCCATCTGCAACGCTCTGTCTCTATTTCTTTTCTCCATCTCTCTCTCTCCGTCCCTCTATCTCTTGTTAAGTGTGTGTATATATACGGATATATATATATGTATATATTTAAATGTGAAAGAAAACTTTGAGTGACTTGCACGAAGTTCTCGGTACCCATTATCATTCATGTGACATTTCATTAACCATAAAACTTTTGGGTATTCAGGCTGGTGGGCTGAGTGTGGAGTGAATTTATCCGCAGATCAGACTAACCGCACATTCATTCCTCTCTTCTTAGCAGAACTCCAAAGTGACCACACATGAAACTTCACAGTGACTTCTAAGTACTTTTAAAATCCCACGTTAAATGAGCAGATATAAAAGATCTGCTATATTTATAGGATTATTTCAAGGATTGAATGTAATCGTGTTTTTCTTTTCTGACTTTGCTATCACAAATATTCTCCTACTTGACTAAAACCTTTCTGAGGTCTGATACGTTACTTTATTTTTCCGTGTCCTCCTCAACCACCCCAGCCGGGTGGAGCCTATGGTCTTTAAAGTATTAACAACTTGGGCTTCTCTCTGGAGCCTAGTGGGAATCCTGAATCGTTTTTAACCTTCTAGGGAAGCAGGCAGTGGTTTGATCAGTTTGCCCAGATCTCTTCCCTTTTGTAGACAAAATTTTCAAAAACTGTTGTCTATATTTCCTGCTTTCCATTCCTCTACCCTCAGTGTCTTTTGAATCCCTCAGTAATTGATGTCTTGTTCACTTTCCCAGCGAGTCTTGCCACAGTTCTTGCTGTGATTCCATGATTCCAAACCCAGGAGTCAGTTACTCCTTGACAGAGCAACAGAAAGCACTGATTCATTCTTTCCTTCATTTCGCTCCCTCTCTTACTTTTCCATTGTATTTGTCACTTTTTCCACAACCTTCCCTGCACATTCATCTCCCAGTGTCTTGTCTTCATATCTTTCCCCTGGTTCTACACTTACCCTTGCTCATCCTTCACAGTTTTGGGGTTCAAAAAGATCTGCACTCTGACAATGCTTCAGTTCATGTCTAGCACCCACATCTCTCTCCCTAAATCATTCTCATGTCCCCACTGCCCGCTCCACACACGTCCCTGAGAAGTAGAGTTGGCATTTTGGGTTTAACGTGGCCAATGCGTAACAGGATTTGTAAGCTCCCCAAATGTGCTTCTCCCACAGTTTCCTCATCTTTATGTTTGTTACCTCCATCTTAATAGTTGTTTGCTCAAAAAAAGTTGGAGTCATCTCATAGCTAGGAGTGGTGGTGCATGTCTGTGATCCCAGCACTCAGGAGGTTTAGGCAGGAAGATCGCTGCTAGTTTAAGGTCATCCTACATAGTGAGCTCAAGGCTGGCCTGAACTATATAGCAAGACCCTGCCTCAAAAAAAGAAAAAAAAAAAGAAGAAAAGAGAACTCAAAATCTCTGATAACTCCACAGTCATCTATTTATAATTTACAATTCCATATCAATCAGTTACACCATCAAATATATATTGATTAATTGTCATAATTTTTATATTAATATTATCTAAAATAATTATAAAATAATATTCTTGCTCACCTGTTTTTGTAGAAATTAATTTTATTGGTACAGTTTAAATATGCATAATATTCACATTCAGCAAAGATGATGTGAACCTGCACATGAAATATCTTGATTCCTCTGTTTCTTCCAAGCCTCTCCCCTTCCTAAGTGCTCCCTCCCCTCATTTACATAAACTTTGTCTCCAGTTTTCCCTCCCTTTCTCATTTTTTCCTTTTCTTTTCCTTCTTCCCCCCTTCCCTATTTCCAGTTTCCTTTTTCTTTTGAACAATTCCGCCCTATTTCACATTGTCTGTTATACACTTTGGTCCTTATTTACCCTTTCAGTTTCTCACACCATAGAGACAATGCGATATTTACATGTGTGCCCTATTTATTTCACTTGAGTAAGTATAGTCTCAAGATGCACCCATTTAGCTATAAACGTCTCAAGCTCATCTTTCTTTGTGGCTGAGTAGTATTCCATTTCACCAGTTTTTTCTTTCCTCATTGAGTTTACTGGTACATTTTAGGGATACAGTACAGTTACAGTCATCATTGGGATCTTGCACCTTTACATGACAGGTCTTGGTTCTCATTTTTTCCCCTTGTCCCTGCCCTCCTTTCACCCCCTCGTCCCCTCCCACCTTTACAAACACTTCATTTCCATTTTTTCATTTTCTCATATTTTTTTCTTTTCCTTTATTAGCTTTCCCCTACCCTTCCCACTTTCCCTGGGTTTTACAATGATCTCCTAATTTCATCCATGCTCTGACTCCTACTTTGGCAATTAGAGGTTCAATTAATATGAAGGAATTGATTTCATATTCAATGCAAATTCCAGTTTTTGTTAAAGGCATGAATGAATGGCTGTCTTATTTCTAGGTGTCTGTTGAGAAGTCACTTCTCCCAGATTCAGCCTTGAATTGTCCTCACCAACCAAAACAGTGAAGTGGGAGATACATGGCTGCATATATTTGCTTTTAAGTATTTTAGAGAGCATGTTTGGTTTTCTGCAACTTGAGTATTTCTGGACTTGTTTTATTATCTTGACTTAGCTGCCTTAGACATATTACCATTACCACGGAATCTTGCTTTTCTCTTTCCCTAGAACTAATTTGACAAATTGTATGAATGTTTTGCTTTGCTTGCTTTGCTTTGTTTTGTTTCCAAAGGATTCAGCCCACACTTAGTCACGAACAGCCCCTTGAAAAATGCTGATGCAGAGTGACTGGTTCTTGGAGCAAGCTAGATTTTATTTGAAATTTTTGTCAGAGGCAGGTAAATAGATGACATAAAGCACTGCTCCCTCATTCTATTGTTAAAACTTTGCAAAACCAAAACAGTGAAGTGGGAAATATCCCACTTCAGTCCCTTGTTCGGTTTCAACACTGCCATATACTTCCTGGGTAAAGCAGAGGACAGTGAGCTCTCTCCAAGAACAAGACATGGGCTGAATTGGCCAAGATAATCTAAGGAGGGCACCTTTTTTCCCCTGAAGACTGAGATTCTCTTGTAACAAATGATGAAATAAGAAATCCTAGTGAATAAGATCTGGCCCACTGCCCATTAATGTGGAAATCTGATCAGATATATTTGGCTTGTGACTTTCCATTGGCAAAAATGACTTCAAAATCAATGCCACTGAGAAACATTTTCTTCTTATCAAAGGCCCAAATCAGCATTTATGCTATCTTGGGTCATTTCTCATTTTCTCTGACCCAATTCATTATTTTTTGCCGTTGGTCTGAGATTTGACTATTAGCTCAACCCTGGTTTGCTCATTGACCTACTTCTCACTTCATGTTTTGTGGACTCAATCTGCCTTTGATAATTAGGTTCATCAAAATTTTCAGTTTTCAATAACTTTCATTCCTCTGTGCCAGGTGCCTCAAGGCCTCTAGATTTTCAGCCAAATCTCAGAAATGAATGAAAGCAACTTTTCTACTTTCATTAATAGGAGAACAAACTGCACTCTTAGCAGATGTTGCCTTTCATCAAAGTCTCTTGTGTAGGATAAATAGATTTAATCAAATGATGTTTGGCTCACATAGATAAGTATGAATTATCAGTGTGCCACTACATCTCTGCCTTTATTATTCAAGTAATTTTAATTAGAGCTGTAACTAATGTCATTTACTTTGCTCTGAGCAGTGCATTGCATTCTTTACATTTGGCCTTCTCAGTAGCATATGAAGTAGCACTATTTTTATTCCTTTTCTATATATGAAGGAATGATGTTCAGAATGGTTTGGTGACTTGGCTAAAGTCATGCAGAAGAAAATTGCAGAATGGATATTCACAAATACTTTCCCAGTGCCAAAGCCTGTTACTTTAACAACTGCATAGAACTATTGCCCTTAGAATAAGGACTTGTAACTATGAAGCAAGATATGATACTTTTTCTTCCTACTCTTGTGTCCAAACCTTTTGAATTAATTTCTTAATTATCTTCATTTCTGTCATGGAAGAATAAGATAACTGGATAGTTTCAATGCACCTCTAGTGCCACATTGAGATAATAAACCAGGCTCTTAAAAGATTTCCTAATGTTCCCTACCTGATGGGAGCTTAGGAAAGCTACTAATGCATGTCATTGAACAAACCACTAGATAAGAATATTTTCCCTCTCAGCAGATTTTGAAAATGGAGCCAGAAACATTTTGGAGGAAGAATCCACATTTGGATAGCTTTCTCTTGAGTTCCTCTGCTCCAAGTCAGTCACTGTCTTGCTGCTTATTAAAAGTAGATTCAACTCAAATGCTAATATTTAAATTAGACTTTTGGTATATCCATTTTTAGAAAAGAACTGTAATGCTGCCTCTGGGCCTTTTTAGCTATATCAATAATCCCAAAACCTACATAAATAACTTTTGATTATCTGAGAGCAAAAAAAATACATCATGAATCAGACTGACAAAAACAAGGAATCCCAAACTAATTTGAAGCTATAATTGGATCATTCCTACTTTTGGCTGTCCTTTATTTATTTCCCAATAAATTAAAATGATTACACCTGACACCAAGATAGCATCAATTTTCACTTTAAATTAAAAAGAAAGGGCTTTGATAGATCTTTTTTTTTCTTTTTTTTTA
>NW_022900925.1:30315629-30339900 GCF_012274545.1 Fukomys damarensis
TTTTTTTTTTTTTTTTTTTTTACTGACAAGAAAGAGGTCTCCAAAGACTCTTGAAATGCATTAATATACTGAGCTTTGAAGTTTTTGATTTGGCAGAATTTCTATTTTGAATGTGAATTAAGCAATATAATGCTAAGATTTCTTCTCAGTTAGTGCCAGAGGTTAGAAAATGCCTCTGGCAAAGCCATTTTATTCTCTGTGGGATAGAGAAAATGCTTGCTGTTCTAAACTATTGGTTGAACCTTTAGCCCCAGTTTATAAATTCTCTTGGTGCTTTACAATGGAGGAACCAGGGACAATCAACTATGGCATTCATAGTGCCGTGCGTGCATACTTTGCTAAGACTGATGTTATCATCAAAGGAAAAACAATTATGCTACTTTCCTTCTACCTCCAAGAATCTTATCTTGCTTAATCAAAGCTACACATCGCTTTAAAAGAGAAAGGAGGAGAGTCTTTGTGTTAAATCTCAAGGCATTGACATTGGAGATAGAATATATTACTTTATGTTAAGTTTTATTTCATCAGTTGCTTCACTGTGTACGGAACATTTCAGGATACCTGAGCAAGGGTAGGCTGAAGAAGAGTGGTTGGGACTCTAGAGTTCCACTGCCATGTGATTAAATTCCAGCTTCCTGTATAAAGCTTCCTTCTTGTATCTCCACTCAGTTAACTTAAAGGAGTCTCAGACTGACATGGCTAAGACAAGATTCTCATTGACCCCTTGTAAAGAGTTGAATGGTGTCCTTCTCAAAAGTCGTTTATCCCTGGAACCCTTCTTTGGCAAAAGGACTTTGAAGATATAATTCAATTAAAATTTTGAGATGAGATCATTCTGGATTATCCAGATTGGTCCTAAATCCAGTGAAAAATGTCCCTATAGGACAGACGAGAAGATACAAAGAAAAGGAGAAGGCAAAGGGAAGACAGTGATTAGAGTATGCAGTCACAAGCCAAACAATGTCTGGTGCCATCAGAAGCAACAAGGAAAGATGTTTGCCTGAAACCTTTTGCAGAAAGTGTGTTCTTGCCAACACTTTGATTTCAGACCTCTGGCCTCCAGAACTGTAGGAAAATAAATTTTTTGTTGCTGTAAGTTGCCAAGTTTGTGGCCATTTGTGATAGCTGTCTTAGGAAACTAAAACACTTAAATCTATTTCATTTCCAGTTCTCAGGTGCCAAGGGAATCATTCTTGACCCTTTTCTTGTCCCTCACCTGTCATCTGATACATTAACACATCCCACTTCTTTGTTTGCAAAAAAAAAAAAAAATTCCCAGAAGTCAATATTATTTCCACTGCTCCTCTGTATAAGCTCCATCATCATGTAACTAGGTGGCTGATAATGGAGCTGTATGTTATAGAAGCCTCTTAACTCATTTCCTTGCTTTGGTCATGTCTTCCTACACTTAATTCCAAGAGAGAAGTCAGAGTGATGCTTCAGAAAACAAATCATAGTGTTTTTACATTTAAATATCTTCAACCTTTCTTTCCCTGTCTTATTCAGAACAAAAAGTAAGTTTCTTACAAGGGCCTCTGAGGCCCCAGCTCAACTGCCTCCTACCCCTAACTCTGACACTGGACAAAAGTTGCAAGTGCTTATCCTATACAAGTCTCGCTGTCATATCCTGCTTAAACTCTTTCATGGCAGTTAACATTCTGCTAAGTTAAAATTTTTTTGGCAGTATCGGAGATCAAACTCAGGACCTTGCACTTGCAAGGCAGATGGTAGCACCACTGAGCAAAATCTCCAGCCCTCAGTTGTCTCTTCTTATTTGAAAGTCTGTGCTGTCTGTCTTTTTTGTTTGTATTCCCTGTTCTCCATGCTCCTAAAATAGTATTTAGCACATTTTTTTCATAAAAGGCCAAGGAGGGAATATTTCATTTGATTTTACAGGCCATAGGGTCTCCATTGCCACTATTCAACCTTGTCATGGTAGTGCTAAAGCAGGTATGGATGGGGGAAGATGTGTTTAATAAAACTGTAATGTGAAAACAGGTTTTAGGTAGGGTTTGGCCTGTGAGCTACAGTTTTCCAACTTTGTCCTAGAATAATACCTAGCAATTAACATTTGTTGAACAGCTGAGTGAGACACATAAGAGTGAGTAGGTTATCAATGCTCTTAGAACTCCATTTATTTTAGCTACAAAATCAAGATAAAAATATAATACCTATACAGACATTATAAGATCAAAATGAATATGGGTGAGAACTTCTGTCTGTCACTAGCATGTAAAGTAATACGCAATACAGCTTTTCTCCTTCTGCTACACAAAGAGAACAGAAAAAGTTAGATTAAGTTATTTCAGAATATTTTGTATTTGTGCAGTGTCTTAATGTTAACCATTTTTGCATGCATCAAGTTAGCCTCACAGAAACCCTGTGATCTAGCAAGAATAAAGGGCATCATATACACACAGTAATGTGATCTCATCTAGGATGGGTAGGATGAAAATTCTAGCCTGGCTTCTGCTCTCTGACCCTGTGCTAGTCCTACTACCATGGACTTAATCATTAAGGTTTTATTTTATTAACTTGTTCCAGGATCAGTGCTTCTATCCTTGCCTCTGAACCTAGCAGTTACACTGAACAAAGACTTTCAGGAGAATCTGTTCCTTGGTACCTGCAATACGTTCAGTTCTATTTAGTTACTGAGCAGGTGCCACAGTGGATTTTTCCCCCTCAGTGTAGATTCAGAGTAATAAGAAAGAGGAGAATAATCAGCAGAGGAAAAGTATCTCATAAAATGCAGAAGGGGCACTAAGGTGTGGTAGGAGTGAAGATTTTGATTTACATGCAGGGCTCCAGCCAGCCTGAGTTAGAAGAAATTGCAGCCATAAAACTGTTTCCCACTTCCACTGTGCTGCATAAAATATTTGAATAGCCAATGACTATGCCAGCATTAGGCATATTCTTCCAATTCATTACAGGGGCTTCTGCAGAATCAGCTTGTCGATACGGGGCAAGAAAAATTGTCATGATGCCTGATATTCTCTAGCCAGGAAGACTTACCAAGGAGTGAATCACTGAGACACCTTGTCCCTCTTGCCTGCTCTTTCTCTACTGGGACAAAGCAAACATGTCACCTTGCCTCTTGGTTTCCTAGTTACTTTTCTAGAAGACTCTAACCAGGATAACGTGCATATTTCTCTTTTGAATATTATTTCTCTTTTCTTTCTTCGTTATTTCAGCCGAAGAAAATGCTTATTTCATTATTTTTTTTAGACACAGTGGAGAGGTCCTTCATAATTCATGGATTATGGGTCACACCAGCCTCATTAATTTCCTGTGTCACATAAGTCTCAAGACCCATTAATCTAAGGATTATTGACAAGAGGACACAGAAGCTCCTTAAGATATTAATGCAGTTTGAATGAGCCTTTGTATAGTAACTTGCATTTAGTAAATGTGGTTAAGCTGGGGACGGAAAAGATTAAAGGAGCACTGTGACTGAACGGCCACGTTAGCCAAAAGCAACATTAGTAATAAGGTCATTTGAACATGTTTCAGTAATGTACATGCATCAGGAATGTTTGAAGAGTGGCAGAAAAGGAAAGAATAATATTGAGAAGAGCAGGGGAATGATTTTCTTCTGAATCTCAGCTCTGCCAAAAAGACATCCAGGAAGAGAAAAGCTAAATAAAAATTTTGGTTGCTGAGCAAAATAGGATCAAAGAAAAGGAAAGAATCATCGGTGGTAATGATGGTAATTTGTTTTCTAGTTCAGAGATAATTGACCCACAGAGAAAATATAATTATGGTACATTAAGGAGACAGACAAAGGCAAAAGCATAGTGTGATGACAAACATGATTCAAGAACCTATAATTATATTGTTTTTAAAGCCATAATAGTTTGGTATTAGCCTTTCAACCTACAAAATATAGGAAAAACAGAAAACCAAGTGGATTTTCATTTCACTTGTACATTCATGCTTTCTTTTTTCTTTCCAATTCTTCCCCTCTTAGGTTTCTTCTCACAGCTGCTAGTACTTGAATGGCATATGCTAGAAGTAAGGATGTGGGAAAGAAACAAAGCGATGGTCTATTGAAAGCAGAAGAGAGACTCTGCAATGAGAATTTCCCCCTGCTGCCTTTTCATCCAGCTCTAACTTAGATATTTTGGACTCGGCCTGAAATTTTAGAAGCACAGAGATGAGATTTATTCAGCTGAATATTTCCCACTGTGTGACTCATGAGGCACATAAGATGATTTTAGTTTTTGTGTGGACAGTTTTTTTTTATCACATCAGTTATGGACATATTTTAATGAGCATTGAAAATGTTATTCGTCCCTTAAATCTATGCTATCATGGTTGTTATTTGCTTTGGATGAAGTCGAGTAAAAAACAGTGAGCCAATTTATGGTGTAACACTATATAAATAATTGTACCAATGGTGCATGACTTTGGTACAAATCATGACAGTGGCTCAGGAATTACTGTCATTTGTGAAATACTATTTTAGTTCTTTCCTTTCCCTCATCCTCAGCATTGTCCCTTTGCTCCTGTGTGGTACTAAGAGAGACAGATGGGGTGGCAGTTCGGAAACACCATCAGAGTGTGGAAATGTTGGTGCTATGTATCGGCCACTCTGGTATTATTTCCAGCAATCTAACATCCAGAGATCTGGACTTGAATTGTGTAACACATCAAATACTGGCTGACGGCAAATCAGCTACTTATCTGAAGAGTGTTCAGAGAGGAAGACAGAGGTACCAGTGGGGTCTAACAGGGTAGTAGGGATGCTCATGAATTTTTTAAAAGTTTTGTATCCATGTGCTGGGTGTGGGGTTTGGTGGCCAGATCAAATACAGACATGAGATTATGGTTATGTTTCATTGCAGAACCCTACCGCTTCAATCAAGCTAGGTTGTGTGAAGAAAACCACGCAAAGCCCAGCCCATTAAGAGAAATGCACTCTTTCCCAGCTCAACTCTCATTACCCACCCTCTTTGGTCATACATTTTCTTTGATAAAGAGCTCCGTCCATCATGTTTGCAGGTGTCCTTCCCCACTTGTTTAGTTGTTTAGAGGCCAATACTCACCTGCTACCTGTATTTCTTATTGAACTCATAAAAAGGATTTTATTTGCATGAAAAACAGAGCTCGCATCCAAACCACTTGCTCCAGATGATGGGAAACCTCTGAACTCACAGGGGGAATTAAGTGAGTTGTGAAATCTACAAGAACAAATGTCTTCACAATGAAAAAAATGGGCGTAGGAAATACAAGGACATTTGGTTACAAATCATTCTTAGATGAACTAACTACGTAGCCAGGAAGACATCAAAAATGTCCCCCCCCTTTTTTCTCCGCATTAGATACTCTGTCTTCACATGCCTCTCTCCGTGAAGAATGTTTCTACTTTGGAAATACTTTTAGGGCTCTCTCTTATTCCAAGCATCCGGCTGTGCATTGGAGCTTAGCTTTCCAAGCCTACCCTTTGATATTTCTTCTATTGTGAGTATTCTCAGTCCCTAAAAAATTCTCTTCTAAGATATTTTCCTCACCCAATTCCTATAATTTTGACACTGGGCCCTGCAAATTTAAACATCTAGAAACTTAAAGGTCATGTTGTTTGAAGAACACACTCAGGACTTCCTTATGTTTTACATAACAAACAAACAAACTGTTATCCTCCAATCTTCAGAAAAGTCCAAGGCAAAATAAAATTGCTTATGCTTCTACTTCCTGCTGTGCAAAATGTGCAGTTTTGTCATATTCTTTATCAGTTGTTGGAAAAAAAAATTCCATCTAACCAAAACCAACATTACTTATTTGTATGTGGTGTTAGTTTCTTGTTGCAGCTGTAATGAATTTACTATAAAAATATTTATTATCTTAACAGTTCTGAAGGTCAAATGCAGAATGAGTCCACTGAGACAACAATCAAGATATTGGCAAAGCTGCATTCCTTCTTGAGACCCTGACAGAGGTGGAGAGTAGGGGAACAGGGACATCAATTTTCTTCCTTTTCCACCCCCATAGATGACCTGCCTTTATCTTCTTCCTCCTCCAGGCCTCCAGTTTAGCACTAGGTGAGTTAAATCATCATATCTACTTCTCCTGGCTGTGACCCTCCTCTCTCAATCTTCTAAGGACCACTGTGAGTGCATTTGGCCCACTTGGCTAGTCTCAAGGTCCTTAATTTTATCATATCTGCAAAGAGTAGAGAGTAGGGATAATAGTCCTCTGAGCTCCAACCAAAATGACTCTAACTTGAATGAGTGAGATGTTGTCCAGCAGAGTCCTCACTAGGAGCCGAGGTTGTGTCCCAGCCGGTAGTACAACAAAGTCATCTGCTACTGTGGCTTGACTGTGTTTGTTGACACCAACAGAGCTCCTGCCAAGGGTGGGATGGGAAAAGAGTATGCATGACTTTTCTAAAGGACTCTTCATTTTTTTTTTTTAACTTGCTTTAGCTGTTTTAACTAGAGCCCTATGCAACCAATAACCTAGCAGAGTAGGGTTGGTGACTTTGGTAGTTCTACAGCCTATTAAGTTGTTCACCACTCTGTAAGTGACCCCTGATAAATTCTGACTTCCCATGCTGGATTTGTCTGAGTCTTTCTTTGGACTGTCGGCCGTTGCTCAGTTTGGAGGCAGACCTTATTTCTACTTCTCCCCTGGAAATTCAGGAAACACCTGATTTGCTGTATAATTGAACATATTCTCAGATTTCAGAGATTAGGACATCTAGGGGCAGGGAAAGGGAGGCCATTATTTAGCTACAAAACTTGATTTCCAACTCATTTGCTTTATAGAACTCCTATTGTGGACATATTTGAGGTTAGACAAAAGTGTCATGGCTATTTCCATTTATCTGCAGTTGACATAATTTTAATGTAATGTTTTTGCAAATTATATATATTCTTAGATATTTTGCAGTACATACGTAGCATACCAACAGTATTTTTTTTAAATAGTATGTGGCTCACTGAATGCCCAACACTTTTTCAGCAATTGTCAAACGAATCTATATTCCACTACCATTCATTGGCCATACTTAAAGTATTTAACTTTACCTTACTTTCTGAACGGTTTTATATCTGTCACAGCTTGAAATTCCGACCTGTTCTAAGACCCCCCCCATCCTATACCTGCCTATCCTTGTCCCAGAATCTCTCCAGCTTTAGACCCTTGAGCTCTTCCTATTTCCCTCATTACTGTGACTGGTCATTAGCTTCATATTCATTACCTGCTTTCTTCTTTGACTGGATGCTTCCTCTAATTTGTACTTCTCCCTACACCATAGGCAGTGTGTGCTTCCCTTTTACCTATGCTCTTGACTCGTTGATACTGGTTTCATTAGATTTTTTCTCCCCCATACTATAACATCATTAGACAGGAGGGTGAATGTAGTTTAATAATAAATATTGCTGTACAGATCTACAGTATTGTGTCTACTTATCTACACTGAATGTGACCCAGTGCAGAGACAGGTAAAACAGAGCACTATTACTAAGAATCCAGTTTGCAGCCAACTCCCGACATATGTGTCGATATTCTCTACACATTCCTCTCTGGCCAGAAAGGATTGTGACATTCCTTAGCATCCTCTAAAAATACCTCAAACTCTTTAACACAGTCAGGATAGCCACTGCGTTAGTTACTTCTCTCTCATTGCTGAGACAAGAAACCCAAGACCCAAAGTTGGAGGAGAAGGAGTTTATTTGGCTTACAGTTCATAGAGGTTTTAGTCCATTGCTGGCTCTAAGATAGGGATGGCAAACAGGCATCACAGAGGAGAAGCAACATGGCGCACGCAAAGTAGCAAAGGCAACAAGGAAGTTTAACAGCATCTTTCTGTTCCTTTTTTTTTTTTATTGAGTTTATTGGTACCATCTAGCTGGATTAGGGTGGTGCCAAGCTAATCACTCCTGTAGAGTGGTTTAGTAATCACACGCCCTTAACCCCACTATCACCTATTCTAGACTCACCTACCTCACAGAAAGAAAGAAAGACCCACCTCATCTGCATGAGGCTTTTGGGAAGACACCTAAACATAAACCATAACATTCCGCCCCTGGCCTCCCCAAGACTCTCTACATTCCATTTCTCAAAAGGCATGTGGTCCATCTCTGAGAGTTGCCACAGTCCTAACAGTTTCGGCATTGCTGAAAAGTCCACGTCCAAAGAATCCTTGAAAATTTAAGGCAAACTCTTAGCTGCCAGGCCCTGTAAAAATGAAAAGAAAGTCAAACACTTCCAACATTGGGTGGTGCAAGACAAACATTCTCATCCCAAAAGTTACAAACAAGGGGACACAGAAGAATGGGACAAAAGCAAGTCCAAAATCCAGCAGAGCAAACATTAAATCCCAGTTTCACTTGTAGCATCTGAGGCAGTCTGTGGCAAGTTGTAATCTCCAAAGTACTTGAGTGGCTCTGTACCTATCGTGCTTCTGGTGGTTGGAGCTCCCAAGGTTCTCTCTTGGGCCAGCTCTGCTCCCTCCTTGCCACTATCCTCAGACAATCCATGCTCCTGGCTTCTTCAAACGTGTGGGGTCTCCATTGCACCTTTGGCTACACACTCACACCTTCACACACTGCCCTCTCAGGGGCATGCTGCCTGGACTCCAGGACTTCTTCTGATATCTGGGTGGAAGCCTTCCTGACCCCTCAACTGTTGCATTCTGCATGCACCTAAAAGTAGCACTGTGTGGATGATGCCAAGGTCTGCTGCCAGATGGAGTAGTAGTAGCCAATATTCCCTCTCTCTTGGCTGTAGGGGTCCAGTGCCTATGAACCAAATCCCGAGGAACAACTTCGCTAGGCTGCTGCCATTCTGGAACATGGACAACTGTAGCCATTCAGGAACATAATGCTCTGGAACTTTCTTCTGTTTCTCCTTGTGATGCCCTCAGGCCATCTTTTCTATTCTCCTGTTCCTCCTTGGAAGTCAGGATCTCCTCTTGCTGGGGATTTAGCAACAATCCTGCCCAGCAAGTGCAAGGTCCTGAGTTTGATCACCAGTACTGGAAAAAAAAAAAATCAAGTCTCTTCTGCTCTATCTTTGCAGCCCATAGCTTTACTGGAGCTTCCTTTCTGGCCAAACAAATAGTTCTGCTGGGCTCTTTGCTATTGATTCTCAACATACATCAGGCTAAAAGCCCCTAACAGCAGCCATACCGCTGCCTCAATATTCAACTGCCTTGAAATTTCTTCTGCAAGATTAATTAGTTCTGGACTTGAACAAAATGCAGACAAACTTTTTGCCGATCTGTAACACACGTCTGGAGTTCAATGGCCAATGCAGTCCTTTTTCCCAGCAGAAATCTCTTGGTCTTTGCTGGCCTTCTGGTCTTCTGAGCTCTGATCAGAATCTCCCGTACACAATAGTCTAAGGCATTCCAGCACCTCATCTATAACCAACATCTCTGCACCTTTCCTAACTGTTCCCCTTCCCACAAGCCACTTGTTCTAAGCCACATGGCCAGGTAATGTCCCAGCAATGAGCCTACTTCTTTAGTAGCAAATTTCTGTGTTAGTTAATTTTCTGTCATTGCTGAGACAAAATACCCAACAACCAAAATTAGAGGGGAAGGGTTTTATTTGGCTTACAGTTCGTAGAGGTTTCAGTGCCAAACTAGTCACTCACACCTAGTGGTTTAATAATCACATGCCCTTAACTCCTGTATCACGCATTCCAGAATAATTCCAGATTCAACTACCTCGCACAAAAAAAGTTCCACCTTATCCGCAGGAGGCTTTTGGGAGACACCTAAACACAAACCATAAGAAGTCACCATGGTGTAGGAAAAGATAATGTTCAAAGGGAAACTTGTTTACTTTCTTGGAAGGAAACAACGGGAGGAAACTCTGTGGGGTCTACAGTCCTCCACTCTGTCAGCTGAGCTACTGAAGGATGCACATGGGAGTGAACTGTTTAGAATCACATGAGCATTTATTTGTCACTTAATAATTGGTCACTTAATAATTGTTTTTGCTCCTTTACCTCACAGGGCATTTTTAGTAGCTTTAATATGCATTATTTTTCAAGCCACGCATAATTCAAGAGAAATTGCAGTGCTTCAGTATATTAGTCTGTTTAAGATCAGTAGAGAAAGGCTCAATATTAAACTTTCTAAGCTTGACGGTTCCATTTTAGACATGCCCAATTTACCACACTTCAACTTTAAGCAACCTGTGGTGGATAAAGGCTGTGTTTTGCTTCTGTTTGACACCTTCTGAGCGTCCACTGTCAGCTCTAACAAGCTGTGTATTGACATTATTCGATGCACCTTATCTACCAAGACGCAGTCCAGCCATGGAAACAAGGGTGTACATTTAAACTGGCAATGGGAATGACTAGCAGAGTGCTTACGGTGTCAAAATTTTAACACACAATGTCACTCACTGGTTGTGTGGGTGCTGGGAAAATGCAAGAAGCAACATTTTAGTCTCCAGGAAATTTGCAAGGAGAAGATAAGCACCCAAGCAGATTTATCAATTTGAGAGAGAGAGAGAGAGAGAGAGAGAGAGAGAGAGAGAGAGAAAGAGAGAATAGAAAACCACCCTAACATTTGTCTCCTTTCCCTTCATTGTCCAAATACCACAGCATATACTTCCACAGCTATACTAAAAATGTAACTGAAAAGAAATTGACATATAAAAAGTAACTGAAAAAAAATTCAATATAAATACAAAATTCAGTTTTCCCTACAGTGGAAAGCATCCAGGAAATTCAATGTTGGAGATGTAAGAGGGGTGTAGGAGAGTTTCTCTGGAATATTTTCTGTTTCTTGCTTTGTCTCCCTGTTCCTACACATCTCTTTCTGGGAACACTACTCTGTTCTACTGTCTGTTCTGCTTTGAGCCATTCATGCTATTTCCTATGAGTAGGAAGATGGACCAGTATTTCAATTATTTTGATTAAAATAACATTTATAATAATGGCTCTGAAGTAGTAAAACACACTATAGCCCTTCCACCATCCACAGAAACAGTGCCGAAGAGTGAGGGATGCAGTGGCTTCATCATTCAAGACCCCCATGAGGCATAGGGCAAGTATTTTCTAGCAGTGACAATTTGGGATTAGTCTCTTCATTCCTTTGGTTGTCTAGTCGCTAACTATAAAACCAGATGGAGATATTTGCCATTTAAATACTTACCGTTCAAAAAGAAGCAACTCTTAGGAAGAGGCCCGTCTAAACCAGAAGCAACCAATGCAGTTGCTTGCATGACAAAGACGTGAAATTAATCCAGCAGGGTGGGTAGAGGTCTTGGCAAACTGAAGGCTATTTCTTCTAAAGGTCCCATTCCTAGATGTTGGACTGTTAGGAGTTGCACAGTTCCGGGGCAGTGACACCTTTGTTGTACCAGGTAAATTCCATGGCATTAATATCACTTAGGAAAATACAGGCAAAGTGGCGTCTTTTGAGCTTGTAAGACAATATGGCTCTGTGGCACTAGAGCCGATTTTTTGCATATGTGGGAATTCAGTCTCAGAATTGTCTTCTCCAAGAGAAACCACAATCCTATATGAATTGCCTCAGTTTAGTTTTTGCAAGTAATTCGAATATACAAGAACCGTGTATAAACCAATAAAATATATCTGCAGATAGTGGCCTGGAAACCACGACATTGCCCTCCATCCGAATCCTAAGGCACCAGAGAAACATTTTGCTAACTATCCTAATAAGTTGAGAGACTGTTTCTCTTATAGCTGGGACAATACTTCATGGCCTAATTAGAATGAATGCCACCTCATGTTTTTGCTGAGGCAGTTCTAGTTTAGGACTATAATTATTGTTTCCAGTTCACTTTAGTATTTTCCTCAGATGTTTCATTTTTAGGCACAGTGTTTTCTTGATAGCTGCATTTGATTGATTTCATTTTGACATCTGGCTTCTGCCATGTCCAGTGTGAGATACGCATGCATTGGACAGCAGTCTCATTTTAACATGTTAAATACAGAAAATGAAATCGTGATAGTCTTTTCTGTTTCTTTCCAAAGATAACTAACACAGTAGCTCTTGCCTTTCAGCGGTAGGATTAGTATTCTTGTGGTGAAACAGGACCTCCTCTTATAGGAGAAATTAGGGACAGCGAGTGCCTACCTTTAAGTGTTGATGGGAGACTTGTTTTTGCTGCTGTCTCTTCTGGTCACTTGAATTTTTATGGCCCTACCTTGGGATTCTAGAGACATAAAGCATTAGGTCACTGTTGCAGAGGGTGGGAAACACTCAAAGTTCCACATTAGAAATATATGAAATATATATGGGGGATAGAGATAAGATGGAACGGAGATTTTTGTCATTTATTCTAATGTAACTTTACAAAGATCCATTCATTTTAGTATTCCATATGCTTTTATTTTGCAATAAATTCTTGGCAGCAATGAGCTGTGGCAAAAAAGGTATTATTTGATAGGAAATTAAAAATGAATTCATGTTTCTTAAAAATTTTTTGACCTGAATGAAGCTTGCATAAAATGTTCAATCATAAGTATTAACTGTTAAGGGGATTATCGTGATACTGTTGACTATATAAAGCAGAGTCATAAATATACTAAGTAAACATTAGCATCTACTTCAAAACTTAATAGTTACTTTAAGAAGACTGGAGTTGACAATGGCTGATCAGATATGGCTAGAGAAAGTGCACTTACATGTCATTCTGTAAGCATGAATTTTCTTTTAGATTATGTAACTGCTCTAAATTAATTTCTTTTGTCATTAATACCAGTCTTCCCTGTGAGAACACTAAGTCACCAATAACAATATGATAGCTTCGTTAGCAGAAGAACTTTACAAAGATTTAAATGATGCCAGATTTTTTTTTCTCTCAGTGTCAACACATGGTTTAAGTGGGAAATAAATTAAGATAAATTGAGTTTTAGTTCGTTCATTTTTTTTGAACTTGCAGTGACTGGAATAAACATTATTCTGCCAAAGATGTAACATCGGGTATTATTGTGAATGTCTTTATAAATTTAATTAAGCATATCAACATAATACAAAGCACTTGCATTTTTGGAGAAAATAGGAACAGATTTTAGTAGAGTATAGTATGTTGATAAAAGTATTATTAAATTGAGAGGCAATGAGCAAAAATAAAAAATAGAAATTGGTTGTGGTATTTGTATAACTTATAAATGTACTTTCAATCTGTATTATTCTACCAGTTAAAATGAAGGCTGTAGGTTTAAAAGTACCAAATATTGTTTTATGTGTTCATTTAGAGTAAACACTATAATTTTTTAAATGATGAAGATATTAAATTTTGAAAATATGTATCAATATGGGAAAACATACTTACCTTTCTTAGTCATCTAGCATCAGATTTCTGAAATATTTACATTTGTGATGAGCTACTTCATGATACTATTATAGGAAGGCAAGGACAGTAAACTTTTAAAATGTAAGTCCTCTACATTTTGATTATATTTTACCCATTAGTTGAAAATATTTAATCTAATGATTTAGTTACATAAATTCCAAAAAATCGGAAAGTTTTGAAGCATTTAGGAAGGTTGTAAATATAAAGAGATTCAAATTGGTGTCTCAATAAGAAAGAAGAAACTGAAAAACAACCAAAACTAAAAGCTTGAGCAGTAACTTAACTATTCAAGGGTAGTCCCAAGTCACACAGGGGGTCAACTGGGAAGTTGTTAGCAATGCTGGCTTACATTTCAGATGTACTAGATCAGAATCTCTGTTTCCATGGGATTCCTGAGGTATTCACTTTAAAATCTGAGAAACACTGGTGGAAGAGAATATTTCATTTGGAAATTTGGCAGTTTCACATTGGACTATCTTAACACATGGTAAGGACACTTTGATGCCACTTTTTATCAATTGGAAAACTTTATATTCTGTGCAAGGTTGACAAAAACTGAAAAGGCCTACAAAGTTATAATATATAAATTTAGCACAGTATACAAAATAATAATAAATAGAAAGCAATCATAAATAATTATGTGCTTGGTGATTATTGAGAAAAAATATCTAAATGAATGTAAAAGTGCATGTTTATTAAATGCTTGTTCTGAGATATATATATATAAATTTTAAAAAGTTAAAATGAGAATGCATTCATTTATCAGAAGTTCCTCTAAGCTTACCAGATATTTCAACTTCTGTAGAGAAAGATTTTCTCAACTAAAAACATTTTGGTCTACAAAGAAGATTCATATGAAGGGATAACTAATTTTAAATCTATTACATATACAATGTAACATTGAAGGGAAGCATGCAATTTTATTTTAACAATGAAAATAACAGGGGTATATTGAAAAACAACTTTGTTAAGAAATATACCAGCAACAGGTCTAAAGGAGTAGGGGAAGTGGGAACGGTAGTGGAGGGGAAAGAAGAGAAAAGAAAAAATACAGAAAAGGAAAAAATGGAAACAAAATCCTTGTAAATAGGGAAGGTGGAGGGGATGAAGGGATGGCAGGGAAATAGGGTAAAAATAAGAACCAAGATCCATCACCTAAAGGTACAAGATCCCACTGATGAATGTAAGTATACTATACACATAAAAAGTACCAACAAACAATGAAGAAAAAGAAGAAATATACCGGTAAGAAATTATTGAGGATAGGTGTAAGTAAATATCTGATTAAAATAAATTAGTCTACTGTCAAAGTAATTCTATGTATTTTGTTTATAATGTTAATAATGTATTGTTTTATAATAATCTATACCATCAACAGAGAACAAAACCAACTTAGCAGAGAACGATGAAAATTAGATTTGTGTGGATCTAGTAAGGATTGTATTCTGGAAAAACACAGATTCAAGCAATTTTGAAAATGTGCTCAGAGGTTTTACAAAATGACAGCTGTATTTATGGGAAAGTGATCTGGGGTAGGGGAATAATGGGAAAGGAGGAAGAGGAAGTAAACATGATTAAGATGCAGTATGTATTTGTACCAGTTCCCCAAGATAAATGTAATTACTGCGCATTGCAAACATACACTAGTAAAAAAGAAACAATAAAATCCCAGAAGGGGAAGCGTTGGCAATTCCATCGCTTCAAAAACTTGTGTTGTGAGTCAGAGATTGGGTGCAGGTCCGTGGTGGGCAGTTTCGAGGGAAGGGGTTCATTATGTAGAGGGTCAGGGGAAGTCAAGAGTTCCCCAGAGGAAGTTTGGGGGCTGAGGTGAGGGAGAGCTAAGGTTCAGTTCACAGGTGCAGCTGCCGAAGTTTCCGAGAACGGTTGAACGATGCCTCCAACTCTGCTTGAAGTGTCTTGAGCCAGTGCTATTCTGTTTTATATTTTCTTGCCTGACAAGACAACAGAGTTTTACTTGCTTTTATGTGGATACTTCAGTTTGAAAATCATTTTTAATGAAACTATGTGTGCAGGTGTGACAATATAATAAAAGAAATCTGATAGTTAATACATCTTTCTCAAAAGTCATACGACTTGAAATTATCCCTCAAAAGTATCCCAGTTTGAACAATGCGATACAAAGCAGTGCTTGTTCCTTTCTGTTTGTTCTTTTCATCGTGCTCTCGCAAAAATACTCTCTTCTAATTGGTTTTTTTTAATAAGGTGTGTGTATGTCATCTATTTTCTTTTTTTTTTTTCAGCTTTAATTGAGCTTATTGGTACATTTTAGGGATACAGTACAGTTACATTCATTGTTGGGATCTCGTACCTCTACATTGTCATCTATTTTCTTAAATGTGAATTCTTGAAACGATCATTTTATGGGCTCAAGGAAGTAATGTACCCAATTAGGGATGATAGGCATGGTTGGTTTTGAGAAACGAGAGAACGTACATGATAGAAAGTAATGAGAGATGGGTAATGTCAGAATTGCATATAGATTTTCATAAAGTCTGTTCATTTAGAGCGGTATCGTGTCTAATATACCACATCTGGATGTAGTACTGCTGACCGTCTCTGTTGTGGCTGCCCTGTCTAAGCCACCCATATCTCTCAATAAGAGTCGTAGAAGCAGCGACCAAACCATATATCTCCACTTGCCCTATTGGTTAAATATTAACACAGCAGCTAAAGGATTCATTGTGTGACAGCTTCTGATCTCACTGGTGATGGTAGCAGATGTGGGGTTCTTTGACCCAGTGATAAACAAAAATTAATAACTAAGCCGAGGGAAGTGACAAGACGGGCAAGAGAAACGGGGAACAGACTTCAACTTGGGAAAAGAAGAGCTTAAAGGTACATGACACTGACAGAGAAGACCAGACTGGCCCATGACAAAGGAAGGGAGAGCTGGGTGTAACGGTGCACGCCTGTAATCCTAGCATGCTGGAAGGCTGAGGCAGGAAGACTGCCTGGACAGTTTAGTGACTTAGAGAGATCCTGTGTCGGGTGTGGGAGAAGGAAGGAATCAGAAGCCCTGGGATCGATTCTCAATTTAAAAATTAAATTAAAATAAAAAGTAAATAAGGAAATAGGCCAGCTTTTAGGGGCATTGTAGGGTTTGGTAATTTTCCATGGAGTCACAAGAATGGGAGTTTTAAAGAAACTTTTTCCTCTTGTGTAAGAAATGCAGCAGTGGTCACTGTCACCCCTGGAGACATCATGGTGCTCACCTAGTATCACAGTCATCTGGTCCTTGTGATAAGAGCAGGAGGGGCAGGGGAAAAGTAAGAAGGGAAAAGAAAAAAATAAGAGAAAAGGGAAAAAATGGAAACAAATTCATTGTAAATAGGGAAGGGTGGAACAGGTGGAGGGAGGGTAGGAGAACGGGGAAAAAATAACAATCAAGATCTGTCATGTAAAGGTACAAGATCCCAATGATGAATGTAATGGTACCTAAAATATATTGTATATATACAATATTAGTAAGGGAGGATAGGGCAAAAAGACATATTTCCACCTTCATTCAGTACCAAGCCATTGATTGAAGTCCTTCCATCTCTTTTCCTCATGGAGGTCTCTTTTCTACCTCAACAATAAATGCTAACATTGTATTTGATTTCATCTCAGAATGTGTTTGTTTGTTTGTTTGTTCGTACCGGGGAATTGTATATATACAATATTAGTAAGGGAGGATAGGGCAAAAAGACATATTTCCACCTTCATTCAGTACCAAGCCATTGATTGAAGTCCTTCCATCTCTTTTCCTCATGGAGGTCTCTTTTCTACCTCAACAATAAATGCTAACATTGTATTTGATTTCATCTCAGAATGTGTTTGTTTGTTTGTTTGTTCGTACCGGGGATCAAACTCAGGTCCTTGCCCTTGTGAGGCAGGTGGCAGAACCACTGAGCCAAATCCCAGGCTAGTCTCAGAATTCTTTTTTATTTCTTCATTGAGTTTATTGGTACATTTTAGGGATACAGCACAGTTACATTCATTATTGGGATCCTGTACCTTTACATGACAGGTCGTGGTTCTCATTTTTTCCCCTTGTCCCTGCTCTCCCTTCAACCCCTCCTCCCTTCCCCATTTACAAACACTTTATTTCCATGTTTTCATTTTCTCCTATTTTTTTTCTTTCCCTTATTTCCTTTCCCCTACCCTTCCCACTTTCCCTACACCTTTAGCCCTTTTTTTCCCATTTCACAATGTCAGTTATCTCATTAGGATCTTATGTACTATTATAGTTTATTCACACCAGAGAAATTATTCGGTATTTATACATGTGTGACTTACTTATTTCACTTAGGCATATATCCTCAATATGCATCCATTTTCCTATGAATGAATCTAATTTCTCATTCTTTATGGCTGAGTAGTATTCAATTTTATAGAAAAACCACATCTTTTTTTTTTTTCCCATACCAGGGATTGAACTCGGGTCCTTGCACTTGCAAGGCAGGCCACCGAACCGCTGAGCTAAATCCCCGGCCCCTAAAACCACATCTTCTTTATCCAATCTCCAACTGATGGGCAAATAGGCTGTTTCCAAGTTTTAGCTATTACAAACTGTGCCGTGATAAACATAGGTGCACATATGTCACCGTGATATGATTCTTTTACTTCTTTTGGAAAGATACCCAGCAGAGGGATGGCTGGGTCAAATTCGTCTCAGAATTCTTGATGGAAATCCCAACGTGAAGATCTCATCTTTGCCAGCAGTGCCAGTATCACACCGCATGCTCTGCTGTCTTACATCTCTCCTGTGAGACCTGCCCCGTTCAACACCCAGCTCCACCTGCTTCTCTTTGGAGAGATTTTCCAATTGGCCAGCCAGCTTTCCCCTGTAGTTCTGGAGATATATTTTCCTTTCCCATTTTATTACATATGATCATTAGCCGGTGATGTATTCCTTTGGTAGATTGATTTTTAACCAGTGTTTGTTCCCAGGGAGGTTTTATCTTCCTAATCTGGGGCATGCCTTTCTGGAACTCAGTCAATGAATATTACAGCTGTACAGACCTGTTTGAATATGATTATGAATAAAATGTATTACAACATAATTCTACAGAGTCACGGCATCATCCAATTTCCACTCAAAGCCTGTGATGTTGTTTGTTCTGACCTTTTCAATTATCTCTATTGTGAATCACCCATGTGTGTATCTGAGAATTGATTCTGTTACAAAGATAATCTTCCAAGGATGGTACAGCCGATGGCAGTCTCTCCATATTCTGATCTCTAATATTTTCTGGCTCTTGTATTTGGACAATAGAATATACACTACACTCTCAGATGTATAATTAGTTTACTCATTCAATATTCGGTTCCTGCTGCCAGTAGGTGCTGCAGATTGAGCACACTGAGAGCTCAGAGCTATTTGCAGGATCCCATTAGTCATGACACCTTTGGGCTAGTTAGGAAAATGAACTTTTTTCTCTGGGAACACGTAATTTTGCATCAGCTTCCAGAGCTTGATGAGCAGAGCATGCAGTCCTTTGACTGAGGACCTCTGGGCAGTGAATTACCTGTACAATAGTTTGTGACAACTCAAGAGACGAAAGGCATTTCCTCCGTCCTCAAAGATTCTGGGAACTATTGGAAATTTCCCGAGGCTATCGACTCTGGTTTGGGCTTCTTTATTCTCCTCTGCAGCTAAAGAAAGGGCCTGAATACATATGAGTTCATGATAAATACTTAGAGGAATGCAATGTTCGACTTGGTAATGCTGGGATAGTGCACTGTAGAAACGGGGACGTGTGCTTTCAACAACTTTTGTCTGGTTGTTGCATCATTTATTCCTTGGACTCTACGGGGGATATAAAAACAAAATACAAAAACACAACAGAAGATGACACACAAGTGGGGCTGGAGAAATCTACATATTTACTTGATAAATTCAATGTGTCCTTGGATTTGTAGTAAATATTAACATACTATATATAATTTCACTTGAGAAATTTGATAACTCTTGGTTGCGTTCAGAGATATAAATCCACATACATAGCATGATGAAGTAGCACGCTTTGAAATATGAATGATGATAACGATGCTTTGATTTCAGACATCTATTTAGCTTCTTTGCCTGTCTCTCCATGGGGAAGCAGCTACTCTTGACAGCAGATACGTTGAGAATCTTACCTGAATTTTACTGATACCTACTCAACCAACGCTGGTCAGATCTTTGTCTATCAGTTATGTAAAAAGAGATGTCAGTTAAGACAAACCAATACCTCAGAAGGGAAATCAACTGTTTCCATTTTCTGACACCTCCTCTTGATGGGTGAGACTGAGAACAGGTCTCACGGTAGCTTTATCGCTTGCTTATCATCCTCCCATTCATAACTGAAACACACTGGTAAATTTGCCAGAATAGCAATGACACCCTAGTGCACATAGCACCTGTTCATTTCATGCTTTTTTCTAATAGACTTGTGGTAGCTAGGAGGATGCTACTCTCAGACCTCCAAATACAAAAATTGCAATTGGGAATGAGACCCAGATTTTGTACTTGAAATCTACCACTGGATTTGTACCGAAGCTGCATTCTCTATGAGCTGCTTCCATCTAATGACCAGGTTTGGCATGGATTCTAAGGCAGAACCTTTCCTGGGTACATGCGATTTCTCTGGTGGACCAATATAGCTCAAGGACTCTCCGAAGACCTTGTAAAGTTTCACTAGAGTGAGATTATGTAGAATATATTCACCAGCACCCAATTCTCCCTCTTTCTGTGTCTTTCTTCTTTGGAGTCAGAGCTCCATCATGGTTTCATGGCTCTCTCAGCCTTCCCTGTATTTCCATGATGAAATCTTTGCAAGCAGGTTTATTTCTGTTCTGGCATCTGCTTATTGGACACCTGGACTAACACAGGACCGACAGTGGCTTTCTCTTAGCAGCAGATACTTGGAATTATGCTTGGGAAGAAGGCATGGATCAAAGAGCCGTTGTTCTAGTTCAGATGGTTGGTAACTCTTCCAGTGATAATACCCTTTCCTTTCACCTCTTTTCTCTATTTATTGTATTTTACTCATTTAAGCTCCAACCCTTGAGTTATGCCTGCACTCTAGAAAACCAGCCCTGCCATGTCTGTCTGTTGTACCATCTGGCACAACCATAAGTGATGTTGGAATCTCACTTTCATGTGATATGTCTTTTAACTGCAAACCATCCTATGTTCTTAACCTCATATGTCCTTGGCCCAAATGAAGTCTAGGGCTGACCTCAGGGTCCACTGCATTTCTGTTCAATGACATTAATTGTCAACATTGGAATTAATTTAACCCTTTAAAATGGAAAGCTTCACTAAAATCTTTAGGTAGCACTTTGTTAAAGTTATTACTTTTTTTTTTTGATACTGGGGATTGAACTTGGGATGGCCTCAAGTTCTTACTATTATCCAGGCACTGTCCTAATTGATATACATGTCTTAATGTCATGAATTTTCACAACTATCCCATTAGACGAGTATGATGACTACCCCATTTTCCAGATAGAGCTCAGAGATTTTACTCTAGCTTTGAATTTTTATGCCACGCTGTCATAATTAAACTTAAAAAACTCATTCACTTGTGGTAAACCTGATATTCCATGAATGTAAAAAGAAGCTAATAATATCTGACCTTTACTGAGCTTCTTATTTTTAAAATTTTACGTAATATACTATATTACCCAGTTCTCATCCCAATCCTACAAGGTAGGCATTATCTTTATATTAGTTCTACATTGCAATATAATGAAACATTATAAAATTCAGGGCTATGACATGATAATAGCTTATTACTTCTAATAATTTGAGGTGTTAACAGTTGGGTGGATCTTTTCCTGGCTGCCATTGTCTGATGACTCCACAGTGGCTGGAGTTTCCAAAGGCCTCAGTCACATGTCTGAAAGTTGAAGGATTAGAACTTGGATACAGATCCTCTGGCAGCCAATTCACTACTCCTTTTAGCATACAGGGGCCAGTAAATGCGTGGCCCTTGTGCTGCTGCTCCCTGCCTCGTGTCTCTGGCATTAATTGATCAAAATTAAAGCTTGAAGTGAAATTTATTTGAAAGACCTGCACTGACCCACATCTAACTATCTCTTTGGGTAGCACAGTTAATCATTTGCAATTTTCTTCCTATAGGATGGAACCATACCCTGTCTGACTTATGTCCCTAAAATATATAATCTAGGTTAGTTCACAGTCAAAACAACCCTTTCTTTTCTCCTCCTTCCTCCTTAAATTAGGATATTTTTTTCCCCCAAGTGAACTGGGTTTAGCAGTATTCAGGATTCTTGGCTGCTATTCCACAAATCACTTTCTGATTGTGCTTTCTCTTCTTTGCTTCTCTTTCTATTTTTTCTCTCAAAGGCATAATTAGTTCATCTTGCATTTAGAAATGAAATCCTGCAGAGTGCACTATTATACTACAAATAATAAATGCATCCAAATTGCAGTAAAATGCCACTTGGACTAAAAAAATTAATGCTCACCACACGTGCAATGAGTAAGTCAAAAGAAACTATTGTTGAGTTTACGCCATGATTTCTGCAACCAATGCGTTTTGATCAAAGCAGTTGCTTAATGTTGTTCTTTACAGCAATACATTACTGCAATAATGAATGCAAGCATTAGAAGGATATCCGTTGTTTTCTATAATGCAAAGGAAAACATTTCCATGATTTCCAGAGATCTGTTTGGATATAGTCCCTGCTGACTTCAAATAGCATTTCCCGAGGTTGTAACGATGCTTGGCAGAAAATTTAAATTTTCACTTTTCAGAAAGTTTACACTGACAAAATAGAACATATGTGTATTGATGTGATAAACTGATAAAGCTAATCATGCAATCCAAGTTAGGCTGCAAGTCCATATTTTACTTTTGATTTTTCTGCCTGAAAGAATGTGGAAATTTACTTCCCCTACCATTTCTTGAAAATTGTAGGGATGCAAGTGAATTCCAGGGACATTTTCATCTAATTGCCGGTCTTGAGAACTCTGCTCTGAAGAGGAGGGGAGTGGTGGAGCAAGGACAGTGACCTTTTGTAATCAATACGGTGAATTCTATCCAGGTCAGATGGGTGTTTCCATTTTAAAGCATAATAAGGAAATCCTGACCTTTTTGTGTTATCCAAGTGTGCAAAGGTAGCAGCTTTATTTCACTTGTATTTTGATGCAACTTTAATTATTATGAAGGGAAGGGAAAAGAGACCTTTAACTTTCAGCTTACACACAAAGAAATTGCTATTGCCCTTGGTTTGACTGCAGCCAAAGAAAGAATTCTATATCAGATGAAAATAATAAAAATTCATTTGTTTCACAATGGCATGGAATGGAATCTAGCTGGTGTAATTCAATTAGTCCTTTATTTTGGGACAATATGTTTCTCAGTGTGACAGTAGAATGTGCTGTTTTTGTTGAGTCAGCTGTAGGAAGTTCACTTATGTTTATATTCCATCTGTAATTTTTTAATTTTCTGAACTCGGGTATACTTAACATACAGCAACAAGTCACTATATACTTGTAAACCTATTTGCTTGCTTCCTGCCAGGAAAATCTTAGTAATTTTGTTCTCTCGAATAAGTAGCAATAAATGTATATAATTTTGTCATGTCTAAAAATCACACATGCACATATACATAAACACGTACGCCAACGTGAGTATACTGGCGTTCCTTAAGCAATGAATTCTATGAAAATGGAAAAAGGAAACATGAGTACAATTAAAAATTTTTTGAAAGACTGTTAACCTAATTGTCCAGTATACAAGTAAATTATCGGGGATTGCTACCTATTGGTTCTCCTCATGTCAGGCCAGTTAGAAAGCAAGGAAATTATCACTTAATTTATGTCATTAACATTTGAGCAACTAAAATAAGCCTCAAAGAAGTGCATCGCCAAACTTTTCAGCCGAACATGGACATGGAAAAGTAAATGAAGCTTCCCCTTATCTCACACGGTTGATACAATCCACTTCACCTTCTTATTGTTCTAGATTCTCCTTCTGTCCTCTCTCCCACCTAGGCATCACACACCCCAACCCACTCAGCACACTTGCCTTCTTAAGGTTTGACCGTCCTGAACATGTGCAGGTCTTTACTACCACAAACACCACCTTCATCGATCTATCTGACCAAATATTGATGTTTCCTTGCTGTTGACAAAACAAACTCACCCACCATGGGGGATAGAATAGAAATAAATTCAAACAAATATAATTGTGTGGACTAATATATACCTATGACCCTAGTCATTACAAAGGTGTGACTTTATGTTGTTGAAAATCATAAGCGTTTATTTTTTTTCTTTTTGTTTTCCTCCTGCAACATCTGTTGCTTATTGGCCTCTTTTGTAATATACCTGTGTAGGGAATGGTAAATTCAATCGAAAATGAGAAAAGATAGACAGGAATAGAGATGTGTGAAAGGCATTTAAATTTTACCAAGTTATGAATGTCAACATTTCACTTTTTTATGCAAAACAGAGCACTGTGGTGCATGTATGAACATGTCTGTGAATATCATCTGATTGACCTGCTCTTCTAATTAGGCACATGCAAGGCTATTTTTCAATTGGTGTGGCAGAGCCCAAAGGTACAACTGATGTTTCATGTGTGGGCTTAGTTTTGTGAGTCCCTGCATTGCTCTTCATTTTTGCTTTGTGAGGTGAAGACCCTTTCTTCTGAAAAAATACCTCCTTAGGGAATTGCCTTAGTCCCTCTATTTTGTACTTTTCTTCAGCCTTTGGATTCTCTCTATTTGCTTCCTCTCTTAGGGCTGTGTATGGGGATCAAGGAGCCTCCAGTGAGTGCTGTGGGACTATAGTATATATAAACTAGATTGTGCCTTTTCCTGGGTTATTTCTTGATCAGTGAGTTGGTCTGATTGCTTTGAGTGTGGCAGGTTGGGAGTCCACGAATGGCTTGACAATAAATCAAGGATGAACCATAAGGATGGCTGGTAGGTGGTGGTGACCAAAAAAAAAAAAAAAAAAAAAAAAA
>NW_022900925.1:30340019-30356041 GCF_012274545.1 Fukomys damarensis
AAAAAAAAAAAAAAAAAAAAAAAAAAATGGAATGCTAATATATTTCTTAGTGTTTTATTCCCTTTGCCTTTAGCTTTTGTTCTCACATTTCACTTCAAAAGTTACTTTGGCCACTAATTGAAGATTGACTTAATCTGTATGAAAATATTTGGCAAAGAGCAGGTTGGAGAGTGCAAAGTAAACAACATAATACCTTTCTACAGATAGTGACCTCATTTAAACTGTAGCTACTCTCTTTGCTTCCTTGGACTAATTGCTTTTCCATTTCTCAATGCCGGAAACTCACTTGCTACATTCTTCTAGATATGTCTCATTCATTGGATCTATTTTAAACACCACAGCTTCTAGCATGACAGAGCCCCTAGATTAGGTCAAACATCCTTCGTAGCACCCTTCAGTAACATTTATCATTCTTAAACAACAGCAACCATTTTGCTTGTTCTTTTCATTGCTGTATCTTTAGCGTCAGAGTGGCTTTTACCCAGCGTTTTAAAATTACAATTGTTTAATGAACTTCACCTTAGAGAACCTCCATTTCCTCAACCCTGCAAAAAGGGTATAATAATACCATTCCTGGGAAATTAAAAAGATAACACGTGCAATGTACCAACATGGGGATTGGTACGCAGGAAAGTGCATTTAAAATTGACCACATCTCATTAATGCCAAGATGTGTGTTATGGTTTAAATATGAAGACTCTTACATGGATGGCGTGATCTCCAGGGCAGCAAGGTGCAGGAGTGGGGCTTAGACAGGCAACTAGTTGGGGAGGAGACGATGGGTTAATTCATCAGTATGTTCACACCAGAATGGCCTGTTAGGGGATGGAGGAAATAGACTGCTGAAGGTGTTCCTTTTTTGAAGGATATATCCTGGTCTACCCCCAGCCCCTTTCTGGCTGTTCCTTGCTCTCACTCTGGTTTTTGACTGACATGAGGTAAGCAGATTTCCTCTGCTGTGCCATTTCTGCCTTGGAGCTAACCACCCCTTTGAAACTATTAGGCCAAAAATAAACCTGTAAGTTGTTCATCAAAATTATGGACAAAACCGAAATGTCAACAGCTGGCCAAAACTACCACCGCACCTCACAGAAATTTATTTTCTAAAGGGGGACAGTATATTTTAGTATTTGGTTTGTATTGAAAAAGAGGAAGCTAAATTCTATTTCTCTTATAGATTTAGAAAAGAAAAGGATCAGCCTCCAATGATTAGAATCAACTATTATACAAAAAGAATGAGAAACTACTTATTTTAGAAATTATTTATGGTAGCCATAAAACACAAATAGTTAAGAGGTTCTAACCAAAATTAGAAGAAACTAAGAATAGTAAATGATGCCATGAATTAAATAAAGAATGACATGCACACCATTAAATGTTATGCTCTTATAAATGGACAGGAATGACCTTTTCAAAATATTTAAATCCTGCAACAATGATTTTAAGGAACTGATTTATCAGTAGTTCTTAAATGTAGCTGATATCATCTTGCCAAGAATTTAACTCCCTAGGCACACTTGTATTAATATAAGGATGGATATGAAAATTCAACTAAATGCGAGGTAAATATATAAGGCCGATAATTATTGCAAATCGCTTAACTATTTGCAGACTTCTAGGACTGTGAAAAGCTTCGATTCAAAAATTTAACCCAAAATTGCAATAAAGTATGTAAAAATCTAGAAATTATCTTTACTCCAAATACATGATATCTGAATAAAGAAAATCTATAAACATTTCTGACAGTTAAAAGAGAGACTGAATTTTGGAAAGTGAAATTAATAGATGGAAACTCTGAAAGTAAAAAATGTGCAACTGCGAATGAATGAATGAATGTATTTATTTACATTCAGTGCTCATCAAAATTTGAAGTTATTTTTTTAACTTAAATTGAAAAATGCATGTAAACCCTCTAAATGGGAAATGATTTTTCAACCTAAAGCCAGTAGACGGATATAAATCATTTAATAAAAAGTATATAAATATGTAAACCATGGAATAGATAAATTTATAAATAAAAATGGGAATATAAACAATTTGGAAAAAATTTGCAAACATAGAATTGTGGTAATTGATAAAAATGGGTATTGAAGTACAGGGAAGCCTGCATATATCCGCTATTTCCAGTCCCTGTTTGACTGAGGATCACCTTAGGAAGGTGAATCCACAGTATTCTTGGATGACACTGCAAACTACTGGTCTGGAGAGTCTTTAGTAGGAGAGCAGAGATGTAGAGGATCAAGTGGGACCTTGTCAGAGTACGCAGAAATGTCCACTGCACGTGTGAGTGAATGCAGGGAAAAACGGAGCAAGGAAAAATTAACAGTATCTACCAAAAGGGAGACAAGTTTTGATTTTAATATTACCTGGAGAAACAGTATATGCATGGAGAACAAACACCATTATCTAAAAGCTGTACACGGGTTAAAGATAAGAAGAATGGTAAAACCCTGAAATGAGTATCTTGAATTATAGGAATAATGTGTATTATAGTACCAGTAATAACATAGAACTAAGAGTTGGCATAATCGTTGCTGTTACTTTTGTTCAAAATAGGGGCCAGCAAATCACACCCCACTATCTGTTTTTGTAAATAAAGTTTTATTGAACACATTGTTATATGTGCTTATTTATATATCAGGTGATTGCTTTTGGCCTACAACTGAACATTCCAGTATGGACATACAAATTGCTGTTGTCTTCCAACCTACATTGCAACAAGCCCAAATGCTTCTGTTTGTACCACGTGACCACCCTCCCCATACCAGGTCCCCCAAATTGTTACTAAGACTGAATAGCGGACAAAACAATAAATGTATTGTCTTGCTGTCCTGCTATTGTACAGACAACCTTTCCTGATCCTTAGTTTCAAACAATGTACTGAGCTAATAGGATGATCTAGACACAATTTGAGGACGTACTAAAAGTCCTTTGGGAGAAAACCCTCTGTCAAGCTAGTCAGTTGCCGTGTTTATCTAATGTACTTTATGACATACACTTCAGAATCATATGGACGTATAAACTCTTGTAATATCTTCTGAGGTAATAAGCAGATTAACTTTCTACACCCTTTATTTTGGTTACTAACCTTCTGCAGTAGAGAGTGGGAAAATTTGAAGAAATCAACCACTCTTCTTGAAATAGTTTTATTCGAGGTTTAAGTTTCAAATGGATGCCATCTGAACATTATGTAAAGACAGTCAGGCGGCCCAGTAGCAAATTGCTCCTCAAAACCGGGCTTGAAAAGCTTAAGTGTCTTCATTAGGGAAACTGGGTCCCTAAACGTTCAGTAAAAGGGAGCAGGACTTCCTTGAGAAATGGTTTATTCCAGGATGGAGGAAAAGAAAGCACAAAAGTGAACCTAGGGTTTTTGTGGTGCTATCTTCTCATTGTGTCTCTATGTGGCTTTTCCTTCGCACTTTTGTGGAGAGAGATGTCTCTGTCCAGTGGGAAAAGAGATTTCCAGTGGCAAAAAGAGATTTGTGTGAAGCCTACTGGATTAGGGCCCCATCCTTATTTAACCTTAACTACATCTCTGAAAGCAGATGCCTAAATACAGTCACGTTAGATGTTAGGGTTTTACCATATTAGTTTTACAGACCAAAATCAGCTCATGACACCTACTATGTGGAACAAATATCTTAGATGAAATGAAGAAAGTGGATATGTGAGACAGAGACCTAGTTCTCTAGGTATTTATATTCCTAAATGGACATATAAATTATTTGTCTTCTAGCCTACATTGCAACAACCTTGACTGCTCTGCTCATGTCACATGACCATCCTCCCATACCGATTCCCCCAGATACATGATAGTCTACCCGAGGAGGTCCTACACAGAGATTGTCCAGAACATTTTCCCATTTAGAACACGGATGGAAACATAGACAGAAAGAGGATATTGGAAGTAGATTCATCCCAACAGTCGAAAACTAGAGGGGAAGACTTGAACTCAGCCACTGAGGTCCTCAAACTCACTCTTCCTGAGCTGAGTTGGTCCAACTTCTCCTTAGATTCCATGAAAGCCGTATTCAAACTTAAGCTGGTATTTGCTTATTGCGCTAAGTGCACAATGACATAATCAAACCACAAGCAAGAATACAGAAGTATCAGAATACAAGTATGATGGAAGCTGAGGATGAAAGTGAGACTAGCATGTTCAGAGAAAGACTTGAAACACAGATGCTATTGATGATTTTAATATATGGTGAATGAACTAAAGAATTTTAGGTAAGGTAAGGACAGGAATATTATTTTCATTGAAATTGGGAAATTGTGTAACTTTTTATGTTAAGGAACAGAATCTAAAATGCAGAGAAGCTGCATAATGCTCTCCTTGAATGAGAGGAGAATGTAGATTCAAACCCAAACGGTTTGATTTCTAATCACTTCTCCTCTGTCTCCATGGATATCACCAGCTCTCCTGCAAAATAAAGTGTTAAACTTCGTGCTACATGCTAGGATATGAGATCAGAAGGGAAGGAAATCAATGAGATCTAGAATAATGAGAGAACTTTTAGGAAAGAATTCGTTCTCAAACTAGGTCTCAAGCAGCATTTGATACTTAGGTAAAGGGAAAAGATTAATGAAAACAATATGTACTTAGGGACAACATCAATTAATTTGAAAGTTGAATTCTGAGGATTCAAGCACTTTTACAAATACATTTTTAATTTAAATACTAAATTAAAAAATTTAAAGCCTACTTATTTTACTTTAATCCAATGTTTTAGGGTGCAAGTTGTTGTTTTTGTTACTGTTGTAGTTTTGTAGTCTTTGGAGGCATCTATTATATTATGTTTAAGGACCTTTGCAGGGAACTGGGACACAAAGCGACACAAAACTTGGCATCTAAATTCTCAAGAAGGCTTCTATTTGTACGGCAAATGGTTCCCACATACCATACATTAAGTGCTAATAGATGTCTCCAGCAACTCGTATGGACAAATTTCAGAGGAGAAAGAAATTTCTTTGGCTAGACTAATTAGATCACAGATAATAGGCGAGATAGGAAGAGGGGAGCCAATATTTTTGCTAAGCGAGAAACCTCCATATCAAAACTCATTCCCGTCTCCAATTTGGATGAACCAATTGTTACAAAATTCCAAATGAAGTTTCTGACTCCTAGAAATTTCTATCATCCTTCTGTGGTCAGAAGTAAAAGAGATGGAAGTAGAGAGTGAATCTTTCAGTCCTTTGGTTGTATAGACAGCCCCCAGAAAAGGACCTACTTTCTGTCTGGTAGGAGGTATATAGTAAGTTCTGGCAATTTCTCAGCAACATTCCTCTGGGTGTGCAGTGTGTGTGTTTACCCATCACAAGAGGTGAAAAGTAGTCTATATGCTGCATTTCTCAGATTCCCTCGGTTGATTTTTTTCCAATGGAAGACACTGAAGGGAGATGGAGAAAAGAAGCTATATCCCATTGCTTTTGATGATACCTTCAGCAGCAGCATCAGATACCTGGGGTCCTGCTCAGGTAGAGGGTTCTACAAGGTGCAGTGGCAGTGCACACCCAGCCAGTTCAGTAGCAGAGTGTCTCTCTTTTCTATCTTTGGTAGAGGACACAGAGATAGCAGCAGGCATAGCTCTTGTAGCTCTGGGATCCTACTGTTCCAGTTATGGCTCTAGTTTAGTGTGTGATGATACAAGGCAACATCAGGAGGTGTTTAGGACACTATCTTTACGATAAGTAGCAGAAATGAGGCTGCAACACCAAAGCAAGTGGAAGTTCCAGCAACCTTACAACATAGCAATTAAGGCTTCGGTAATAGGACTTTCCTATTTGCATTTCTAGTGCTCTGAGGAAATAAAAGCTTCCTATTTGTAGTCATTTCTGAACAAAATCATCTTCTCCTGTTTTCTCCTTTAGTCCTTCCGGGACTTTGGGAGTGATGTATTAAATTCTCCCTGATAAAAGTACTTATGACTCTTTCTGTTTTTTTGGAACTGGACATTGATTGACACACCGGTGAGTTTTAGCATTTGTATAAAAGTGGGCTTCAGGGCTTGAGGCCCTGAAGCAATGAGTTTTAGGTGGAATTTTATACATTTTTCTTTATGAACTGTCTCTCAAATGTGTTTAAGAAACATAGATTTGATCACTCAGATGATTTTTCTAAAGCATTTTCTGCTGATGGCAGCAATGCCATGAGGTATCAGGAAGGATTAAAATGTGGGAGCAACAGCAGAGGTGCTGAATTTTGCTGGATATTATCGCTACATCTTTGGGAACAGAGACTCTAGGCAACATTATTTAGCACTATTGAATTTAGCACTGAGCTATATTATTTCACATACGATATTTCATTTAGTTCTATTCCATCATCCTGGTCCTGTGGGAGTTATTATTTCTTCCTTAGAAATAAGGGACTATAGACTCCTAGAGCACTGTTTCCGTAAGTGAGAATCCCAGGCTGTCTTCATTAGAGTATCTTGGGGAATCTATTAAATAACATTACCAGAGAGAGAGAGAGAGAGAGAGAGAGAGAGAGAGAGAGAGTGTGTGTGTGTGTGTGTGTGTGGAGGTGTGTGTGTGTATCTCCACTTAACAATCTCAGGTGATTCTTATCAATCTCAAATTTGAGAACCACCAGGAGAGAGGTAACTTACTCCGGGCCAGAGAGAACCTTTGAACTCGGCAATCTGAGTTGAAAACCTGTTTTTCCCACTCACCTCACGCAAATGGCCAGATGACCTCAAGCTGTTTTCATTCCACTTCCTTATTTGATAAAGCAGATGGCTTGATAGAAGGGAGGCCTTTTGTTCAAAATTGTTCTGATTACTCTTTTATCCTTCTTTTCTCTGGCCAAGTGATGCCAGACCCGAAATGACTCTTACCAAATACACTCCCGGAGTTTATTTCCTGTCTGTTTAGTACACTTCCTGCCTCTGCAATGGAGGTCAGTTCACTTTGTGTCATCTCCATTTCTCTTGACCTCGGTATCACTTGTTTCTTAGAACTTTCTGCTGCTATCTCATCTAATTTAACAAATTGGACTTTAGTCAACTAAGTAAACATTCAGTGAGAGCCTTTGGGGTCTACATTGTCTTAGGCCCCGAAGCAGATAAAATGTGCCCCTAGAACGTTGCCTAATGTTGGCCTAACCTTGGCCTATCCGTGTCAGGCTGCTTTGATGAGGTGATGAAGCTGATGAAAGTCACCCTCTCATCTCTGATATTATTCAAATGGGCTCAGCTCTTTCTTCATTAGGGAACTAGTGAAAAATGTCATAAAACTATGCTAGACAAAGGAGTTGAAACGCAGTTGACAGCGAGCACGCTGCAAAATACACCAGGACAAACACATCCGCCAGGCATGGAACACCTCTCATTCATTTGTCATGCCAAGATTTTAAGGCAAACATGGCCTTTTCAGGGTGAAAAAAATAGCCTGCCGTTAAGAAAATCTCAGTTTAAGGGGGGCGATCACCCCAGCATTCCAGTCTCAGGGAGCTAATGGATGATCAAACCAAATTCTGTGTTTAAAAGGTTCAGGACAATTTCTGTTTCCAAGTGAGAGCTCAGTAAGTGTGAGCCACTTTAAAATTGAGGGCTGGGCTGATAGAAAATATTTTTTAAAATGCAGGAACAAACTTATAAAACATTCAATAAACATTCTAATGCATTTATGGAAATGTGCATATGGGGAACAATAAAAACAAAAATAAGATCTGGTTTGCTTCACTATCAAGTAGTTTACTATTTGAATGCATCATAATTATTACATACGGCATTATTTTTTAATGATCAAAAAATTAGGGTTTGAGCTCTGACAATGATGATGATAATAAATGCAATATCTTTGTATTTTTTATAGTTTAAGATGCTTTCATAAACATATTTTTATTTAACCCTCAAAAAATTAGGGTTTGAGCTCTGACAATGATGATGATAATAAATGCAATATCTTTGTATTTTTATAGTTTAAGATGCTTTCATAAACATATTTTTATTTAACCTTCGCAATAATTTGATGAAGCAAATAGTCAACAATATTGAGAATTGATGATTTAGCTATGACTTCAAACTTTTAGGGAATTGCCTTTTGGTCAATGGGCAAAAACTTGGGCAATTGCTAGGATAGAGGTATGAGATAGCCTTTGATTGTTTTTCAGTGCTGGAGTTTTACAAAACTCTGAACTGAGCTACATCATCATCAGCCCTTTTAACATTTTTATTTGGAGATAGGGTCTTATCAGGTCCCTATCTGGCCTAGGCTGGGCTCAAACTTGGGATCCTCTTACTCAACCTTCCAGAGTCCTAGGATCACATGCCTGTGCCACCATGCCCAGCTAGCCCCAGGGTTTAAAGAAACTAATTTAAGAAGAAGAATAAAAGAATCCTCTTGTCCCATCTCTAGAGTCTGCCACGGGAACCATATACACTAAAGCTCTCTCAGTTCTCTGGGCTTTTTACAACATCCAACAAAGCATCCTACAGCACTGTTAATAAACCAACATAAAATTCCTAACCCATATTCAAATGTGATTAATGATAATGTGATAGTATTATGAAAATAATAAGTTAATTTCATTAATTAGTCTGCAGTATCTCAACTCAGTTCTACTAATTGGAAAATGAGCTTGGAAATATTGGTTAAAAATAAATTACACCAATACAATCATACTGTTTTGGACCTAGTTAAAAGAATTAGACATTTAAATCATTATGCTTTCTAATTAAGCACCATTCTAGGGTACCCTTAGAGAAAATGCTGAGAGGAGGAAAATATTGTTTCTTTCAAGCCAATAGCACTATTGTTATCTTGGAAGAAGAGCAAAAAAGAGAAAAGGGGAGAGAATTTTAAACCTTTTCAAATTCATAGTCTGTGATACTTTCATGGTACAGACATTTTAAATTAAGTGTCTACAGAAGAACATAAAGCTAAATAATAGTAGCATTGGGTTTATTTGAAGTTAGTAAAGAATGTGGGTTGATGAGAATGAATGACATTTTTCCTTCTATCTTAAGCTTAACTGACACAATGAAAAAGTAAAAAAAAAAAAACCAATAATCTTATTAATGAAACAACTATAAATTTATCCATAATAAAGGATGCCTGCCAATAATGGACATAGCAGGTAAAAACTGACACATGATTTGAATGTAAGCTCAAATCCATACAGCCCAGCTTTGGAGTAGAGTAGCAGTCTAACAGCCAGAAACAATTTTAAATTAATTTACTACTCACCTCTCTTCTTTCAGAGAAGTCCAGGTTGCCCATTTGTCCTCTACTTTCTCTAGTCCCCTCCATTGTTTTAGAAGATTTTGGTTCTGCAGTCTTTTCTCACTTTCCTGCACTGCGCTCCTCTGCTTTGGTGAGCGTAATCTACTTAGTACATGAACAGGTTAGTGCAAACATCCTAATACACAGTCAATCCCAGTCACCCTTTCCAAACATGCTTCATACCGTGACCCTCTTCCCAAAAAGTGTTCTGGAAAAAGTCATCCAGACGCGCCATCTTCTCTTTCCGTTTTCTATTTTACTCCTTTTCACTTGTTTACCTAGAAAATTAGAATAAACATGAATATGTGTATGTTAATTCATACACGTGCCTCCACAGAGTGTTCTTTTGGAATATTGTGAAAAAAATTATGTTCAACATCTACAATTCTGATATTACCTTACTGATCATTCAGAAGCATTAGAAACAGTCTTTCATTCTTTTTTTCTAAAATATCTTGTATTTTGACTTCTATCACACCTCGTGGGTTTCCTTCAGCTGCCTTGGGTACACCTCATTCTCCTTGGCTGTTCAGTTTACTTTGTTTATAGAGTCTAAAAGTTTGTTTATAGAGTCTAAAAGTTGACATTTTCTAGATGTCAGCACTCTGCCTGTCACTGAATTCTCTCTCCTTAGTTAACCCAATTGAAATGTAACTTATTGCTTATGACACACACACCCACACATATATATATCTCCTCGACCTGTCATATCCCTTCAGGTCCAATACCTATAATCAACTGCCTATCTGACATTTTAATTTGAATATCTAGCAGATATCGCAAACTTAGAGTGGCCATGACAGAATTATTGATTTCTGACTCCCCAAAATCATCCCCCTTCAATCTTCCCACTTTCAGAAAATTGCCTTGTCATTTTTATCTCATGCAAGATACAAAGCCTAAGAATCAGTTTCTATTTCTTCCTTTTTGTTTATTTCCTTCTTCTCTTCCTTTACTATTCAGCAACGTATGCATAATCAACTTGTTGGTCACACCTCCAAAATACATCTTGATTTGATTCAATTCTCTTCTATTCACATCTCCAACTTCAGCACAAGTTCCATCATCTCTTTTCTGAGTTTCACAGTCATTTTAGTGATATCACTTCCTGTATTATTTTTCCCTACAGTTTATTTCTCACCCCCGTTGGTCTATATTCTGTGGTTAATTTCAATATTACAGACCGGGTGAATGAAAACAAAAGAGGCTTACTTCATCTGATAGTTCTGAAAATACAAGGCCGAGGGTCTACCTTTACTGAAAGCCTCTTTGTTGGCAGAGTCCTGGGGTAGTGCTGGGCATCATATGGAATGAGGCAGGGGATACACATGTGTGTTCTCTGCTCTCTTATGTGGCTACCAGTATTCCGTCACCGGGGCTTCCATGACCTCATCTTATCCTAACTACCAAAATCTCTGAAGTATATCCTGATCTCCTGCTTGGTGCTACGAAGCGTGGTGAGAGAAAATATTTAGAGACAGGGTCAGAGAGAGAGAAAGAAAGAGACAAGGAACGGGGAGGATGTGTGCTCCAGTAAGCAAAGGCCCTGAGCACCCAGAGCTGTTGACTCTTATTGGAGACACATCATTGTTAAGTTGGAGTAAGGAGTTATGTGTGGGTGCTAGGGATGTGTTGCTGAGGCAGGCAAGGCTTGTAAAAGAAGAGACAAAGCATTCTTCTGTTGAGAACAAAACAGAACAGAATAGAATTTGGGTTGTGGCTAGCAAATAACCTTGTCTTTTTAGTTAAGAAGGTTTTAGGCAGGATTTCTTTTGTTGTTGTTGTTGTTTGGTACCAGGGATCTAACTCGGGACCTTGTGCTTGTGAGGCAGGCGGCGACACCACTGAGCTAAATCCCTGGCCCGATTCCTTTCTTTTGAAAGGCTGAATAACATCTAATTCTGTGAATATCTAAGTGTGTATGTGTAATTGTTTAATTTTGGGAACAGAATTTCGGTGTGAGTCATCTTGACCTTGGCTGCCATGTTGTCTTGTATTAAGCCCCACACGCCATCTCTCTGGCCTCTGCTGTGGCCACGGACAGAGAGGTTGGGCTAACCTGTATACCATCTGCAGTGCTCTCATGAGCCAGAGGCTTTGTTCACACTCTGCTTAAAATAAGCCAATTGTGATTACCTCTTTATACCTTGCACTGCTTACAGCTTTCTATGGGCACCCACACCTAACCACTGTAATAATTTTTTTTTAATTTAGCAAATTTTTAGATTATGCTCTGTATATATCCAGACTGAAGGAAGAAAAGATGTTGACATTGAAGTGATGATGATGAAAACATGCATTGTTCAAGCAGTTGATGATAGGCACTTGAGATTTTATGGAAAATTGAAACTATTATAGACAACATTTTGGATACTACCATCCCGGAGATAAAAAAGTGATAGAAACAAAAAAATAGTTTCCTAGGAAAGATTATGGTCTGGATTGGGAGGTAATTAGATCCTGTGGCATTATAAAAGAATCTCTAAAGAGACCGTCACCCTTTTATCCTATAAAGTGACAGCAAAAAGATAGATGTGTATTAAGTAGGTTCTTACTAGACACTAAATCTACTATTGGCAACTTAATTTTGGACTTCCAGCCACCAGAACTTGAGAAATAACTTTATGTTGTTCATCAACAATGCAGTCTGTGGCATTTTGTGTTGAGCGTGAAACACAATGCTTGGTTCTATGCAAAATACTGAATTTTGAAATCGCCATTTCAGTTGCCATAAAGAAATTATAGTTAGAAACATGATGTTTCAGTTGGTTTGATGGATAGGTGGCTGAGCAGGTTGAGGCAGGTTAAGGCTGTGAAAAAAGAAAGAGGAAACATTGACCAAAAGAGGAAAAAAAAAAGTTGTAATAGGTGAAAGGATGCTACTATTATATAGAACGGTCACACCCCAAAGGAAATATAATTTTGAAAAGAATTGAATTGCAAGTTCAAAAACAAATCTCAACAAGAAACCCAAGCAAATAAACAAATGAATAGGAAATGGGGTTTGAGAAAAGCCGTAGGTTTCACCCTAGCCCAGCTGAAGAGGATAAATCTATGGAAGGTACAAAGCACATTTGGAAGCACTGACGATTTCAACCAACCAAATCTAAGTTAGGAGAAGTGGATAATCCTTCTTAATCGACCAATTATTTATTTTAATAAATAAGTGTTGTGTTTAAAGCACAGTGCTGGGCACCTGGCAAAGTACTGAATTTTGAAACAATCATTCAAGTTGCCCTAAAGAGTTCATAGTTAGGAACATGATGTCTCAGTTGCTTTGATGGCTATTTTGGTGACTTTGTAGGTCCCTCGCTAATTTGAATGAATGTCAGAGGGGAAGTGCTAGCAAATGCCAAAAGCTCAAATGTAATCAAAATTCTAAGTGTCATCTGTTGCATGTTGAAACCGCTTCAAAACACACAATATTTACTTTCTTTGCTGCAACGGCTTTTTGGCCATATTTTAAAAATGCACTTTAAATGTTTCTGAAGTTGTTTTCTGTGGATTTGTCCAAGACATTTGCACTCCTTGGCCAACAAAATCAGGGCTAGAAAGATTAGATCACTTGACTGGAGTAAAATAGCATTTGGAGAGAGAGAGATTGCCAGGCCTTTTAACTGGCCTCAAAATGACTTTTCTATTTTGATAAAGTATTAAGAAACACATAATAATAAAATATCTGAAAATTGATAATGGTGCAAACCTAATAGAAATCTATTTTTTCTTCCTGAGGGTGACCAGGTATGCTTAGTCAGTCAGAGATTTTTCTTTCCTGGTGATCCAGGGTCCCAGTTCTTTTCAAATCATGGCTCCCTCTTTCTGAAATGCTCTCCATCCTTTTGTTTTCTGTGTGCAGGCCATACCAAGGAAATGAAGTGGTAAGAATGCACAGTACTTCAAAACAGCCTTGTTCACAAGTCTTAGTAATACATTCCTCTGGAGAAGCTGCTCGCGTAACTATTCCTCAATACAAGGCAGGCTGTGTGAGAGAATGTATTTTATGGGCAGAAGTCTGTCTTTCCCATACTATCCATATGAGATTTTTAAAGCCAATAATTTAACTCCATATTTTAATAATAATACTGAGTTGATATATCTGGAAGCAAAGGAAGATCACTGCATGATAACTAAGCCCCTTTGATTACTTGCTTTCATTCTGTAAATATACTGCAGGCAGATGATTCTTAGTGTTGCTTCCAGCCTAGTATCTAAGTTATTGATGTGTACAATTTCTTACCATGTGTTAGCAAATGGTATACAAACATAGTCACATAAATCCTCCACGTGTCGTATCACTGCTGCAATTATGTGGAATGTTTTCACCTTTTCTCCGGTCTGCCAATGTTTATCATGCAAGAAAGATATTCTTTGTTGAGCCAGTTTTATTTAAGCAGATTCATTAACAATAACAGAATGCATCTCTAGGCGGATTTATTCTGAAGAGGGGCGGGGGCGGATTTATTCTGAAGAGGGGCGGGCGCGGGGAAAACCATTGTGTTTTTGCCATAGCTGGTAAAATGCGAATGTGAAGCACAAGAGGGAGCGAGCAAGGCACAGTTTACACTGTTGAGCAAGTGACTCTTTGAGCTGCCACTGGCCCAGGGAGGTTGGTTCTACAGTCCTGTGTTGTGACATCTTAGATGCCAGTTCTAATAAGGAAAAAGGAGACAAGTACTGCTGATATGCAAATATCTGAACCATTCTAGCAGAGCTGAGCTGATTAAATTGCTTATTATGCTGAAAATTCAAACAGAAGTAGGAAAGAAACAAGAATGTGTTCCCCAAAGCAGTTCTGATCGTAGACTTATACCCTGCAGGAAGAATATACATCTTGAGTGCTTTCTCAAACCAAGAGTAGCAACTGCTGGGCTTTTTTCCCTGCATGTCAGAAGTGTGCAGAGTGAGAGTAGATGGGCTCATGGTTGCTCCCTGTAGGTAAAAAAAAAAAAAAAAAATCATTATTATTCCTTTTTTATTGCCTCCATGCTGATGTATTTAATTTATCAGAATGAAACTAGATGAAAGGAAAATAGAATTTGTGATAGAAATAATTTGGTACTGCAAGAAAGCCTTTATTTTCAGAGAAATTTGGTCTCTTAGGAACCCGGACCTTCATTCCTTCTCTTTCAGCCAGAGAATTTCAGACAGTGACGACTGGAAAAAGACACGTTTTGTGCTTATCCTTAGACCTACTAGACTTGTTGCCCATAAATTGGAAATATTAGTGCTGTGAAGACTGATCAAGGATTTTAATGAAGAATTAGGATGGGCTATATTGAATCCCCAGGGGCCAGTTAAGCCTTCATTTCTTTTGTTTTTCCAAAAGTTTTCTTAGGTCTTAACCTTCTGCACTTCATTGTGTTTCACAGTGCAAGCTAGTGAAACAGCTTATTACATTTCACCTCCTAGTCTACCTTTCTTGTTATTCTTAGTAGCACTAGAGCTGGACTTATAAACTCTTCTCTTTTGCCAACTGGAGCAATCATTCATTATTTAACACATTTCTGGAGAGCCAGGAATTTGGAAGAAGCTCTGCTAAAAGTTTGTGCCTCGGTGTTTCTTAGGAGGTTGCATTTAAGATACTGGCTAGGGTTGCAGTTATCTAAAGAGTTAAATGGGGCTGAAAGATATGATTTTTGTTACTACATTTGATGGTAAATCGCGTCCTTTTTCATCCTTATAATCACAGGCCGCGTAATGACCCTCAGCCCTGCTGGAGCAACAAGGAAACTTATTCTTGGCCAAAGAATAGGGGAAGTGGGAGGCGTGTTCATAAATCAGAGCCATAGCCTGAGCAAAGACTGACAATTCTTTGAAGGGTAAGGAAAGAGGAGGATTTTAGATATTCAGTAGGAGAAACATTTCTTGGCTTTTCTAGTGGAACATATGGACCCATCTTGGAGATAAGGAACCACCTTCCCTTAACTCATATGGGTTGGGTCCAGTCTGGGTGGAAAGTGGGCAGAAACAAGATGTACTGGTAGGTGGGAATTTTACTAAGGCAGTGTATTACAGCAGCACAGTAAGGAGTTTGGGGGTGAAGAATAGGTCAATATGGCATCCTTTGTAGCCCAAGCCAGTTTTGCATAATTCCAGCCAGCATCTTCTTTTGCATCCTCTTGGATGGAGGTCCAGATACTCATGTGGCTTTTTCATAGGATTTTTTTTTTTAATAGAACACTGAGTAGAGAAAAAAGATTGTTTTCCTGAGGAAATGAGAGGGTTCCTTTCTTAAGGTTTGGGAAGGTGATAATTCCAAGATGGTCCAACCACATGGCCGGCCAGTTGGTTTTGCTACTGATGCGGGCCCCAGTTCCTCATTAGCTGGACGGCTGCTGGAGTCCTTACAGCATGGAGATTGGCTTCTGTTGGTGTGGATAATCCAAGAGAGAACAAGGACAAAGCCTGTCACATACTGTGATGTCTGGTGTTTCTTGGTCTTCACTCAGCAATCCTGAAAAAACATATACAAACACTGATTAAAGGCACCAACAGCAGGACATGAGGGTCACCGGAGATTGTCTGGCAGGCTGATTATTACCAGTGTTTAAAAAGTGAGAGGCTGAGGCAGGAACATCACAAGTCCCAAGCCTACGCTGGGCGACTTAGCAAGTCCTTGTCTCAAAGGAAAAAGGGGAAAAAAAGATAGTTGACTAAATTTGGAAAAGTACTATGCTTAAGAATGGGGATGCTGAGGCTGGAGATTTAGTTCAGGGGTTCGGTGGCCAGCCTTGCAAGTGCAAGGACTGGAGTTCAATCCCTGGTACCAAAAAAAAAAAAAAAAAAAAAAAAAA